>NC_141201.1:5000-457500 GCF_054491065.1 Syngnathus leptorhynchus | reverse complement strand
TAATGATGATCATTTGTATTGGTAACTATTCACAAGGTTTGCGCAGCCATAGAAAAAGGTGTAGGCTATGAGGATTGCATACAACTGATCATAGAAATGTTTTTGTGCGCTTCAAAAATATAGATGAAGACTTGACGATCGTGGGAGGGAGGGAAGGAAGGAAGCGGCTTGCCATTTGAACATAACACGCTCTTGCGCTAACTTGAGGCCATCAAAGAAAAATGGCTGACAGCAGCAACCGGAGTGTTTTGGAAGCTGAGTAAGGAGAACAATAGCTGATTGCATCATCGCCCTAAAAATGGAACACAGCGACATGCCAATTATCAAAGAATATTCACATCAATCGTCAACAACGGCGGTCCTGATACGGAACCCCGAGGCGCTCGCTACATTTGGCTTATGTTTGTACTGCATACAGAGCTGGTTTTTGTTCAAATATTATTGGCGGCTTTAAACGAATCATTGGAATTAAATTGGTCTTCATACAATGATAATACAAGTCCTAATCAAGCTACGAGTGTACTTCTCTGCCTTTCCCAGTCTTTTTTTGTGCTCCAATATCTGTGCTTCTGCTCAAGTGCAGAGAGGGCGTACTTTTGCCACCTCTGTTCCGAGAGCGGCGTGCCCAGCCCAGCCCAACTGAGGAGGGCGAAAGCGAGCGAGCAAACTAAGGAGAAACAGATGGACTTCCACCGCTGTTATGTCAGTTGGGAGGAGAGGGACGGACAGACGGATGGACGGACGGACGGACGGACGGACGGGCGGGCCAGCCGGCTGGCCGGGCGGGCGGGCGTTTGAGTTGCGTCCTGATGTGACCTGCTGACATAAAAAATATTACAAATCACAGTCCATCTGCACTGAATATATATTGTTTAGCCCTAAAGCACAAGCCAGGCAGGTAAGTGGGCTCACCGGTGCATGTGTGTGCTCCCTTAAAAGACCTTCAATTACAAATCACAAAAAACATTGAAAAGTAAGTGAGTGTCCCATGACAACATGGAAATTCTTTTTGCTACGATTGGACACATTTGGATTACACAACGTTGACCTCGGAGCGGCCAACTCGACTACCTGCCCTGGTCTCATGACTGCAAACAATACCAGGCCTTTTGGCAGCCCGGCCGGCACGGCAAAAAAAATGGCAGTGAAAACACACAAGCCGCAGGCCCCTTCTTTGGATGGCTCCGAGCTGTTACGACACGCGTGCACGCACGCACGCACGCACGCAGGGCTCTTCTATTTACAGCAGCCGGCTCGCCCGCCCGCCCTCGCTCCTATCCCGTGATTTATAGCCAAAGCGGCCACGGCCAGGCTTTGCGGTGAGCTGCGACTGGCACGCCACTTCTGGTATTTCCTCCGGCGAGATAGTAGAGGAGTGAGTGTGTGTGTGTGTGTGTGTGTGTGTGTGTGTGTGTGTGTGTACGCGCGGTATGGGCGGGGAGCGCCAGCCAGCCAGCCAGCCAGCCACGTCGGAGGACAAATGGGGTGAAAGGCGCACAGGATGTAAACAAGGCCGTGAGCCAAGCAACAAAGAAGCAGGAGGAATGGCAACACGGCGGCCGGCGTTCACGCACGCCACAAATCTCAAAAGGGACAACTGCGACTTACAATTTCAATTGAGACCTAAAAAAGAGAAAGAAAGAAGTGCTTAGCAATTGAATTGGAGCACATGCGCAAAACATCCCCTTCCTGCTCTCAACTTTCGGGACACCTTGTGACACATGTTTTTGTGGCATTATTTAGCTCCATGAGTGACCACACGCACACGCACACGCACACGCACACGCACACGCACACGCACAGATGCGTATTCATCAGTGGCTCGTGTTGCAACAAGCACATCACGCACATCAATGGCTGGCCGGTGCAAAAGGTACAAAGTCTCCCTGCCTCCCTCCCTGCCTCCGTGAGTGCCATTCATGCTCTTATTCAAAAGCTCTATTAGATGTCATGACACGCTTGTTTACCTTTTTTTTTGGGTATGCGGGGAACATATGCGTTACCTGAGCCTAGCTTGAGTCACCTGCTTCCAGTACGCTCGGCAGAGACATTTGAAAACAACACCTACAACAACAACAACAACAACAACAACAACATCAGCAGCAGCAGCGGCGCAGGGGCACGGGAACAACCACGTGCCGGCCGGCCGGCTGGCCGGCTGGACACGTTCCCGTCGCTCGCTTTGACTCCAAAACATAGGCCTCGCTCGGCTTTGTTTGTCAGGCTCTGGGATTTCCCTTGGCACAAAATGAAGGCACCGTGATGTCACCCAGTGATGTCATCGCGGCGGGATGAGGATGAAAGTTACGGGGACCGTGCCTCGCCTCCACTTGCTGAAAATGACTCACGTTACTGCCGTACTGAGAATCTAAAAGAGGAGCTGAGTCTCCAATTCTCGGCCCAAATCACTTTGGACAAGGTATGCGATTGAATCTGCTTTGAAAAGCTTCCGCAAATGCTGTTTTTCACTCTCGAGATGGGAGAAGACTACGACTTTGTTCATTCGTGTGGAGCGAGTGGGAATGTTGGACTCAGGCGGGGACGCTTTTGACTCACTTCAAGTCTAGACTGAGAGCAGAGCCACTTTTTAATTCATTCCATTCACGTGCGGCTTTTTGTCCTCATTTTTATTGTCTTGCTCACCCGCCCGCCCGCCCGCCCGCCGCAAAGGATGAATACGTAGGTCTTCTGGCAATTCTTCCGTGGTTATTTATGATGACACCAGTGGGTGCGTCGCAAACGTAATGGCAATGAGATTTGAAAGCATTTTGGTCGACGTTGAAAGAATGTGAAAACCGAGTGGTGTCGCTATGGCAACCGCGCCGTGAGTTGCCCGCTAACACTGGCGCGATTACAGTCGAGATAGACGGACGTGAGCGGGAATGAAAGTGACAAATGCTTTATTAGCTACACCGAAGGACTTCCCATTCCAAATGGAAAGAGCCCAAAGTACAAGCACAACAAATATTTTCAACGTTGGAATTGATCTCATCGCCCCGAAACTTATGTTCCTGGAATCAGAGATTCTGATTTTGGACCGGCGCGTACAGAAACACCTCCAAAACACCTTGCAATTGAATTTCTCTCGTCTTCTGTTATTGATTCAGAGAGGAAGGAGAGGGGCTCGCCCCACGCTGGCTAGCTGGCTGGAGGCGGGACGCTGGTAATTCGGGGACAGGCCGGGGGCACGGTGCCAGCCAATTAGAGAGGCGGCCCGCGGGAGACGTTTTAATTTGCGCCGCCATGTGCACAGGCATGCGCCTCGGCTCCTCTCATTAGGTCGGCGGCGGGCCAGCCAGCCGGCCAACTGGTCGGCCGGCCCGCCGCCGTCTTCTGAGAAACGCGGCCGAGCCGAGACGCGCAGCCGCTCGGCGTATTAGGCGCTTATTTATTTAGTGAGTATTAGCTTCAGCGAGCGGGCGCTGCCGGCACCGTAGATGAGCAAGAGTGCAGAAAACGACACGCCAGCGCTTTGTGGGAAACGTTGGAAAGACCTGCGCTGAGGGCAAAGGTGGAATCTGTGCTATTCTGAGTAACAGGAATTCCAAATGTGTTGTATTCAATCAATTTCACAATGCTTTCTACCATATTGCAAAGAAGCCATTATCCCCATAAAGGTGCACTCGTAAG
Organism: Syngnathus leptorhynchus; assembly: GCF_054491065.1. Lineage (NCBI taxonomy): Eukaryota > Metazoa > Chordata > Actinopteri > Syngnathiformes > Syngnathidae > Syngnathus > Syngnathus leptorhynchus. The sequence goes on along the minus strand of NC_141201.1, from coordinate 453,870 downwards.
GATTCACATGCTTTGCATCATGCCAGGCCATTCTGAAGGACGCAAACAACTGCGTGGAACTGGAAAAGAAGCTCAAAGTGACAAGGTAAGCCTTCAGCCACGCGGGCAGCCACGCGGGCAGCCACGCGGGCAGCCACGCGGGCGGGCAGCCACGCGGGCGGGCAGCCAGGCAGCCACGCAGGCCGTGGCGCACGCTTGGGCTTGGGCTTGGAGGCACGGTGTCTATCGCACGGCCGTAAGCGGGTTACCGCGTGTCATCTGACAACTAATTGGGCCACATTAAGCTCTCTGCCAGCGATGATTAGCTCATCATGGCGGGGATGATGGAGAGGACGGCGAGGCTAGATCGGGTCCGGCGGGATGCGCCGACACGTCTCCGCTGACTGGGCCGGCCGGGAAGGAGAAGGCCCGCATCATTGTCTCCGCGGCGACAAACTCAGAAAGGCTGAACTTTTTTTTTTTGGGCCTTAAAATTCAATCGCGAGAGAATTGTTACGGGCTATTGACAACTTCATGCTTGCAATTAATAAGTGGTAGGGTATATTGTGACCTGACCTGGAGTAGCTGCTTCTCATTAGTGCGCCAAAGGTAATTAGCACTTGGAGTCCCACAGGAAGACAAAAGCCAGTCCAAAAGGACGCGCTCACTCACATGCTTGCTAAAATGTCTTTTCTTTCTTCATGCACTATGACAGAAATACGCAAATCCAAATTAGCGCTAATAATAATCATTTGCACTGAAATTAGCGATATGGCTTCGGTTGAAAAATAAAAAGAGATAGATAGGGGAGACGGGCGGGTTTTCATTTAAAAAAAAAAAAGAAAAGGAAAAATTGGCTTAGAGGGCCATTTGGATCCCCAATTAGTTCAAGGGAAAAGTTACAAATGCCAAGTATTCGCAAGGACGTCTCTGTTTGGAAGCCGCTTACAAGAAGAGCAACGTATCCCTCAATAGCTCACGTAAGCAACTCAGCAGCTTTTTAAGTGTCCAAACGCAGAGCGGAAAAAAAGCGGCCACAACTTGAACACTTTGACCAAAACAGTTTGCATCGCTCGAGCCTCCGTGTCGGCCGACCGACCGACCACCTGCCCTTTCCCACCGGCTCCGGCCGTCAATCACAACACAGCTTGCCGGGCAACCTGACTTCAGGACCGGACCGGGTCAAAGGCAAAAGCCAACAAGCGTCACGTCGACAAAAACAGAGCCACGCCGAGCAGCAGACTGTTCAGCAAAACAAAAATAAACATTGGCCTCCACAAACCGATCAGTGCCAAACACATTTGGCGCCATCGCATTTACTCTACGTTAACACACACACACACACACACACACACACGTGGGCGGTGTCTCAGGTGTTACACTTAATATCAGCGGCATCCCATGCGAGATGAGACGGCAAGCGCAAGAAAACAGGCCTGACCTGTAACGGTAGGAACGCGCTCTGACAAGTCCGGACAAGGCCTGGGGCTCTGTAGCACCGACGGGCTGGGCTGGGCTCCCTGGGGTGCGCCAGCACCAGCGCCAGCCTGGCCTGGGAGCAGGTGGAGGGCCGACAACTCGGACGGCTGCGACTCCCACAGCTCATCGTCCATGTTCTACACACTTAGCCGTGCCGACATTCTTTATGGAAAGCAACTCTTTGAGTCCAAGCAATCAAGATGAAGAAGGATCAAAACATGGAAACGGTGGCAGCAGATGCACTCTCCAGTAGTCCGTTTGGCTGACTCACGCTCGCTCGCTCGCTCGCTCGTCGCCCACAATGTAAAAGTCGGACTCTTGTTTCCACGGCAACCATCACGCAGACGCACAATGGGCCACTTGCCTCACCATGTCAGACAAATGATAGCAAGTGCATTCAGTTGGGATGGCAATTTGCGGCTCTTCATATGTTCATGAATGTACTTGACTACTTTGGCGGATATGCAAGAAAAAAATGGCTGCAGTGGAAAGTACACACACACACACACACGGTCATCAATCACAGCGTGTTAAAAACAAATCAAGTTTTTATGAAAGGCTTTCAGGATTTTATCGGACTTCCTACTCGGGGGGTCAAAGCGGGCTTCCTGCTTCTTAATCAACGCGGGCAACGGCGCACGTCCGACGCTGCGGAGAAAGTCGTGACCTTTTGTTCGCATGAATAGCAGGAAACGTGCCAGTGGCGTGAGACCACGGACGGCACAAGGACGGACCCCCGTGCGGCGGGCGCTTCTCTGGAGCGGGACAGCTGCTCGGGTGGGCCCCTGATTCATTTGCTCAGTCAACAGCACAAGCTCGCAGTGACTCACGGGCCCATTTGGACATTTTGTTGAACTCCACACAAACCCAGCACGCACATCCAAAGAAAGGAGTGAGCGGCCAGCCCCGTGCCTGCCTGGCTGGCTTAATGATTTGGTCACTTGTTTTTCGGGGTCACTCACACCTGAGCGACAGACAGAGCAGTCAAAATAAACGTCAGCGTGACACCGCTCATGTGACAAACGTCCGCCGCGGCGGCGGCGCCTCCAAATGGAACGAAAGAAATGTTAAGCTCCCGTGGGCGTGCGTCGCCACATGACACGAGTGTTGCGCAACTACGACAAGAAGAGAAGCAAAGGACTTTGGCATGAATCACAGCACCAGTGACCTACTTTGACTTGTAAACAGTCCCACTCAAAGTTGACAAGGGAAATGGCCATCAAGTGGTATTGCACCTGTCTGTCCATTGTGTAATGCCCTTCCTTCTTTCTATCGGTTGAGATTTATACAACAAACGGCGGTGACAATGAACGGCGTCTCCGGTTCTGCCTTGACGTCGGCCAGCGCTCCTTTGGCCGCACCGAGTGACGACGACGACGTTAATGAGAAGCGTACACACGAGCGGGTGACTCACGCTTTTCCATTTGCGTCGACGACGACAGTATGGGCCGCGGCGGGAGTGGCTATGCGCTGACTTAAGCTGCTTTGGAAACGGACCAAACGGGCGCAAAACAATTTCATTCATGCAGAGAGATAATGAGGCGGGCTTCACGTTGAGCGGCGGCCTGGCCCGGCCCGGCCTGGCCCGGCCATGCCCGGCCCGGCCCTGCCCTGCCGCTTGCTTAAAGTGGCCTTCTTATTCCACATGCTATCGTTGTGTTAAAATCCGCACGTTGCATGATATCATTTGACAGCCAGCCCCATCTGGAACATGTTGTGCAAGCGTACCTAATGGATCGCCCGGACAAAAGATGTGACGGGCTCATTTCTCGGAGAGTCTCCAAATGATGATGATTACCATTGGCCGTTGCCAAACGAGTCTACTTGGCCTCCACTTGACCCGGGTTTACAGGAAGGAAGGAAGGAAGGAAGGAAGGAAGCACAAAACGGATGCTATATGTTGAAAATTTGGATTTGCACCAGCGCTGCGCAAAAGGCTACCGTGACTCAGCACTTGTGACATTTTCTCAAGATAAAAGAGCCACCAAATCCAGCGGGAAAGTGTCTCGTCCCGTCCCGTCCCGCGGCGATCAAAAGGTGACTCAACGCTTGAGTCGTGCAAAAGCGTGGAACAATTCAAAGCTTTATTACACCTGCCACATCGCGAGCCGGGGAAATTCCGCTCCGCTCAGAATGCGAGTGAAGTGAAGTGAAGTCAGCATGCAGGCATGCTTCACGTGGTGCGTGAGGTGAAGGGCTATTAGGGCAAAGGCGAGGACCACGACTGCTGCTGCGGGTTACTCAGTAACCTGCGCGCTCCTCTTCACATCACACACACACGCACGCACGCACGCACTCGTACGCGGGCGCAGGCTAGCACAAACACAAATTGACTCGCACGTGCACACTCTCTCGACACACAACCCCCACACATAGACACTCACGCTCAAACATAGACGTGTAGCCCTCCAGGCGCGTGCACACACAGCACACAACTCCACATGACACAAAAGCACACGCACGCACTGCAGTGCAGCTGCACGGATGAAGCAATCATTTGGTTCTCAAACGTGTGTGTGTGTGTGTGTTTCTTTGAAAAGACACTTGAGGAGCCGCCAGATGTGCGACCCAAAAAACACAGTCCGTCCCAAACACACACACACAAGTCAGCCGATCACCTACGTAAATGATGCCTTCCTTAAGAACGAATTGGGAGTCCAATTGGACGTGCGGTGCTGCTGTTTTGGTTAGCAAACTCTTCAATGTCACGGAATCGACAAACAACTAGCGTTACTGTTCTTCTAGCGGACTTATTTGAGGGAGGCGTTCATTTTCCCAAGTAAGTCTGAGTGCACGACAGCAATGAGTAATGATTGACAGGGTGCGGCATGACTCAGGCGCGCGCTTGTTAGCTAGCGCTCATGTTCTCCTTCCTGACTGGGGTCCAAACTCCACAAAAATATGTCCATTTGTCCAAAGAAAGGCGTGCACATGACACGGCCGGCTAAACAACGACAATTAGCGTCGGGGGGGGGGGGGTCGCGGGGGAGAGGAGCTGGCACGAAGCGTTCCCAACAAGTTTCTTCCGGGAAGAGAAGCCGACACAATGCCGCGCAAAACACGGGCAGCCTGACAACTCCGTGTTGCCAAAAGCGGCGGCGTTAGGAAAGAAGTAGGCCATATTGCTGCCGTAACCATTTCTAATTTGGTTTGCCAAAATATGATAGAATTTATAGAATAGATCCAAAATTTCACAGGAGGGATGGGGCCCACCTACATATAAAAAAGGGAGGAGAGCTTGTTACTCCATTTTTGACAGGTCGGCTAGTCAATCATCGCTAGGCAAATGGCGACGTGGCCGCCGAAGCGTTGTTGATAGGGCCACCTGGACGTGCATCTGGTCTGGCCAGGGGGTGCAGATGGACGCGCATTCATAGGCGGGCGGGCGGGCGGACAAGCGGCCGATGCATGTGGCCCAATCACGACACGCATCAAAAAACAACAACAACAATCCCAAGAAAGAAAGCGGCTCAATTGTGCCATTTGTGTTTGAAGTCCCAACTTGCCAGTGTCCCTCGTCTTAATGGGAGCTTGTTACATAACGGCCTCCGCTGAGAGGGGGGCTAACCTTTGCCCGATAACAAAAGCAACTTGGACAAAAAATTACCATGCAAAGGCAAAGGGGGGGGGGGTATTCATAATTGAGATGGTTATGTAATCATGAATCATACTGTATTAGAAGGGGGGTGATAAACATTTTCATTCATGGCACAAAGTCCAACTTTAGCCAACAAAAGCACAAAGGAACACAGTCAGGTGTGCTAGCTACATCAGCGGCTGCCAACGGAGCGGTTCCAAACTATTTGCTGGGTGGCATCATCCAAGATTAAAACGAGCGCGTCTGTTTAACAGGACGGGGAGGAGATGCCCAGGCGTTCCACGTCTTAACGGAAGTGTCCGGGACCAGAAGAACTGGAGTGACCCCAGTGTCAGTGTTGGCTGCCACCAGGCTTGATGTCATGACACAACGTCCGAACTCACTCTGTCAGCGATACGCTATCAGACGCAGCCGTGTCGGCACGGTGGTGCAAACTCCTCGTCGAGGTGCAAAATGCCACACGATGGTCGTGATATTTGGAGCACACGCTATAGCTCATTAGGTACGGTTACACTTTGGAAGCCTCATTTTTGAATCAGTTCTACAAATATGACGTCGGCACAGGAAACTTTTTTTATTCTGACGTCGCCAGATGAGTACGAGCATAGAGGTGGAGGACTTTGTTGTTGTGCCAAATGTACAATCAAGTTTTGGGGGGAAAAGCTATGTGGGGAAATGTTGAAGAATGACCCCAAAAGGTTTTCAATGGGCTTAAACATCTGCTTTATATCCTACAAAGAAGAGAGTTGTTTGCGGCATATTAACGCAATAACAATAACTGGGTGAGCTTCCGCAGACAAGACGTGGGAGCTGACTCACAGGCCACAGGACCTCGCCTAACGTGTACACGTCTGTGTTAGGATTACGCATGACCACATGGCTCTGGAAATAACCTGCAGCGGTCCTCACGAGAGCAGGGCCCGGACCTGCTGGGGGGATCTGGGAAGGAGGCGCTCGGGGTCCTTGTAGGCGTTGGCCGGGGCGCCGAGCGCCGCGTGCGCGTCCCCGTAGGCCCGGCACACCAGCTCGGTGGACTGCGAGAAGATCTGCTCCCTGCCAGAACATGTGATAAAGAGACTTTATGTAGAAAACAATTGGTGGGACGGACGGACGGACGGACTCATGCGTCCAAAATCCACCAATTGAAATTCCCATTGAGAAATTCTCCAGCCATTTGCAACCTCAATACGCAAGAAATCTCGCTCAAGAGAAGAAAAAGCACAAAACAACAAAAAGAGCATTTGCGCTCTTGGTGCTTTTTTTGCTCATCGCCATCGAGACGATTTCAGAGAACCGCCGAAATGGACCGGAAGCTAATTAATGGCGTCCTGCCCATTAGGCCCGCGGCGTCCATTAATAGAGAACATTAACCTAGGGTACAGAGTGCACCTCAAGCCGGCCGGCCGCACTTCCCAGTAAACGCGACTCACAGCGCGCCGGCGGCTAAAAGCTCACGCGCTGTGCTGCGCTACCTCTCGCCCTCCCTCCCTCCCTCCCTCCCTCCCTCCCTCCCTCCGCGTCAGACGGGCAAACAAATGAAAAGTCGAGTGGAATGTTTTGTTGGGAGCGTGCCACGTGAGGGTCCAGTCACACTCACTTGATGGCGGCGCTCAGCAGGAAGTTGAGCTGAGGCATCACCAGGCTGTCGGGAGACGACAGGTAGCGGTCGAACTGGACCTGCGGGGCCGCAAACATCGGCGACGCGTCCACACAATTAGCATCAGTGGCGTCAAAGAAAAAAGCTTTGGCCATTTGCCGCATCAAACGCACTCACCATAGCCCCTTTCACCGAGGAGACGTCCATGCCGGGCAGGAGGGACAAAGGACCCTGACAACCACAAGACATTTTCATTCGCTCAAATGTGGACAATCAAGGCCTCAGTCAAGACAGCCATTTTGTTTACGTGGCAACCTTGAATGAAGCACAACGTATCGTGAGTAGCGAGTCGACTGCCTCTGGAGCAACGACACAAGCGGCAGCCGTCCGCCTTCTCGTCCCGTACCAGAGAAAATGACGGGGCGGAAACATTTGGCCGATAGGGAAAGACAACCTTGAAGGCTGAGAAAAGTCGCCGTGCCGTGCAGACACACACACACACACACAGACTTGCTCTCCTCCAACACACGCGCAACTATTTTGGGCAAGGCCACCCGGGAAGACGACGACGCTTGGGCGGGGCGCGGCGAGGCGCTTCTGTCCCGGCGTGACCCGCCCGCGCCGTCACGACACTCACCGCAGCTATGGCTACCGTCGGGCCCGGACTGTCGCACGCTTCGCTTGTGTTCATAGCGGAAGAAATAAAAGCATACAATAGGACTCGGGCGGTATGGTAACCGTGGCGACGGCGCCGTAAACACCACACTTGGCACGGAACTGCTCGCGGACCCGTTTAGTCAGTTGAAAAAAAAAGTCAATCATTTTTGAAATGTTTCTATGAAGCGTCATCCTAAATCCCACCGGCCTAAGCTAACAAATGAAGATATGTTCTGGGAGACCTGCTCGGCGTTGTGCTGTTGCACACAGTTGTAGATGTAGCTAAGGCCCGTCCTGGTCAGCACGTAGGAGGCCTGCTCGTTGATCAGCGTGTCAAGGTGAGCCTCGATCTGCCCAAACAGAATAAGCGGAGCCGGTGAGTGCTTGAAGCCCGGAGGGGGGGGGGGAGGGGGCTGCCATTGTGAGCAAAGGGTACTCGAGCCTAATGGAGCGTTAGGACGTGTTCAAATTAGACAAGTGATAGACAGACCACAAACTTCATCAGAGTGGAGGAGGAAGGAGGAAAAAAAAACATTCGAAAGGGGCGGCTGGACGTGGGTTACTTTGGAAACAGGAAAGAACGGCCATGGACACTTTAAGAGGTTAATGAAACCTGGAATGGGCTAATGCCTACCTGGAACTCCAGCATCTCCAGCCTCTTATCTGTGAACTCAAAGAGCGCCAGCGTGGTCTTCATCACATACAGCGAGTTAACCATGTAGGTGGCCATGTCGGTCGTGCCCAGGTTACTGGCAGACACCGTGCACAGCTGCAGGAGGGGGTCCAGAATGCACGAGAGCACCTGCCAAAAGGGGAACCGGTTCAAAGGACACCACCAGACGGAGCCAAAAGCCATTACCTGGGCAAAGTCGGCCTGACGAGCACCCACGGGGACCACGGAGGAGTCGTGAGAGGCCAGAACCTCCCTGAGGAGGGTCAACGTCTGGGTGAGGGAAGCGGTGGGGCCCAGGTCAGGAGGCGGGAGCTCCACCTACAAAGAAAAACAGCCCTATCTGAAATTTCGCCCACACAACGAGATTCTCGGCGCCATTTGAAAGAAGCTGCAACATTTTGCGTGTCCCATCATCATCATCATCATCTCAGTATGTCCTCCGCAGGTAATCTGTGAGTGCGTTGCGCTTCTAATGAAAAGGACGCTGATTAAATCTTCTGGCAGACAAGGCAAAAAGGGTCCGGGCAATCTTTTGTGCACCTAATGGTGCTCATTACCAGAAGAGCGCGTTCCCGGCATTAGCTGCAATCGACACTGAAGCCCGGAGAGGCCTTCAATCGGATTAGCGGCGGGCCCGGCGGATATCGATCGGGAGCCAGCTGGAGCCCGCCGCTACGTGCCGCCGTACATTTGGACGGCAATTTAAGCAAAAGAAGAAGTGTGTGTGCTGAGGGCCGCTCGGATGAATGCGGCGGGGGGGGGGGGGGGGAGAAAATGTTTTCCACAGCTCCACAAACAAAGGTGACGGCAGCTTAATGTTTTCCCTCATCATCGCTGACGCCTTCAATGAAGCTTACGTACTTTTGCATTTTGGAAACAACGAGTCCAGTCTGGCCGATGCATTTTACACGGCATTTTTGTTTGTGATGTGGATTAGCATCAGCTTTCGGATTTGCCTGAGGAGGACGGCGTCCGGTCCTACCGGCGTACCTTGTCCATGAGTCTGCTGGCGTGAAGGCTGAGGCTGTTGAAGAACATCTTTTTGCTGAGCATGTGCATCTCCTCCACGGTCATGAGCAAAGAGGCCGCGCTGGTCCCCACGATGGCGCTAATGGTGTGGTGGTAGAACTTGAGCAGGTTGGACAGCTTGTAGAGCAGCACCGCGCCTGGCTCGGCCACAATCACCTGCTCGATGCGCACCTGGGGAGTAGTTTGCCAGACGTCAGAGCCAAAAGAGCAGCCAGGAGAGCTATTTGAGTGGACGCCGCTCACTTTCAGAGGACGACACGCTCCTTCTGTGATGTGTCCGACCACCTCCTGCGTGTTGTCCTCCACGCCTAGAAAAAAAGCCATTCAAATGCCCACCTATATTTATCGGAGGACATGAGGTGCCGTCGCTATACCCTGCAGGGTGACTTGCTTGAGCAGCGCTTCGAGGTGCTCCCTCTCCGAGGCGCTGGCCTGGTGCAGCCAGGCCAGCATGTCGCCGATGTACCTGCCGGAAGCAACCGCTTAAATTGGAGAGAGATCCGGCTTCATTTTAACCCGGCGGGAGGGAACACGCAATCGTGGCCCATCATGTTTCATTTCCCTTCCAGAGACAACGGCGCTCGCTCCTTTGGCTCTTTATGTAATACTTGCAAAGACAACAAGGTTTAGGTACAAACAGTGTGTGTGCGTGCGTGCGTGCGTGTGAAGGAGGGGTGCTGAGAAACAACTCAATGTTCTCAGAATGGCTGATGCCTCCGACTAACTAAAGGCTATTCTGCGGACCATTCTGAGAAAATCTCCCGGGAGAACACGGCTAATCAGGACACGCGCTGGTCAAATATCCGCTCGGTAAGAGTCGTCGGCGGCCTAACGAGCCAAAGGGTCATCTTGTACAGCTACTCTTGAGGACAAACACGCCTTCCCGATCAGACAATAAATGCTGTATGTCCGTTTCAACACACCAAATTCAATGTGATCAAACTGGACGATTAGCCATTGTCGTGAGCGGATGTTTACTTGATTGCTAGTTGAGCCTGTTTTCAACCGCTCTATTTCCCAATTGAAAATGGACGTGGTGCAAAAGCAGTCATTTTCCATTTTGGCTTCTACGTCTTGACAAGCTGCAAAATCATTTGAACGCCCTCGGCCGCCGTTATTCCTGTTAGAGTCGATGGATTACGCTTGTTCTGCTTTGGCCAAGTCAGCTACAAGTTTGAATTCAGCCTCTTCTCAGCCGTCACACGCTTGAGACTGCCGCTTCGAAATTTGGGCAAAAGATGCGGCCTGACGTGCTCATTGCCGCCATCTTTTGGCAGAAAGAAAACGGACAAGCGACACGGACGTCGGTGTCGTTCGTCTTTGCCACGTTACCTCATGGGGTCGTGTGAGTGCATTTCAATGGGACGGGGGGTTCCGCCCGGGCCCCCGCGCGTCAAGGCGTCGATGAAGCCGCGCACCACCGCGTTCCTGCGCGCCGTCCCAAACTCATCCAGGGCGTACCTGCGGGCAAAAGGGACACAGAGGTCGTGTGGGAACTCGGCGGCCGTGTTTTGGTGCCGTGGAGGTCGTTTGCAAAATGAAATCGGGCGCCCGGCTTACGGCGTTTCCACAAGGAAGGTGAAGGCTTTGTGAGACTAAACAGCAGATAGCGCAAGATTCCAGGAAAAACCCGGCCGGCTGCGAGCGTGACCTTGACTGGAGGAAGGCGGGGGGGGGGGGGGGGGGCAATGTCCCAAGGAGAATGTTGCCCATTGGGAACAAAAAAAAAACTGTAGAATGAACATGTGAAATTTGGCTCACTGTCATCTTGAGGAGAGTAAAAAGGCACTAATGGACATCAGCAACCTTGTGGAAAGACAGCAAGCAGTATTGCAGCAAGTAGAAAGGACGTCACTGCCCTGCAAATAACAACCGATTCAGCCTCGGCCATGAAAATCATTTTGAACCGAGAAAAAAAAAAGAAAGCAAGGAGCCGACATTCCAAAAAAAGTGTTGTCAAATGAGTGCAAAACGGCTTTTTAGTTGCAGCAGCTCCCATGAAAAAGTTCCACGAAAGAAGCACAGGATGTGAGGAGCAGCACTCCCCCCTAGTGCTGCTTTTAGTGACAAATGCGGCCGGCGCCGTTACTTGTAAAGGACGGGCCGATCCTGGAGGGCCTCCATGGCTTGCGTCAAGACGGGGCTGATATCGCACGTCTCCTGGCTTAATCCTCTGCACTCGTCTGGGGACAAAACTAGTATTAGTGCCGTCGTGATGAGCCGAGATCATCTGTCTTGTATTTCCTTCAAACTGCTACTGTATGTTGCATGAAAGTGAGATTGTGACATTTGCCACCTATTGGCGCAATGGAAGCATCTACCTCAAGTGGATGATGCAGCCTGTAGCTTATCTGTTGGGATAGCTACGGGCTATTAAGTATTCATTGGCTGTGTGTGCGTGCCGGACTTACTTTGAGCCCAGCGGTAGAGTTGCTCGTACGCCTCCTCCTGCAACACGGCCATCTGCTCCATGATCTCCAGCCTACGCCGCATTTACGTTCCATTCACACCGAGAGCGACAAGTGCAGTGCTGGGGGGGGGGGGATCAAAAAATACATACCCCGCAGTCTGCTGGTTGGTGCGCAACAGTATTTTAACATCCTCGTGGATTTGCTTCACTCGACACAGGGCTTTGAAGAAGTCCTAGAAAAGAAGAAGAAAAAAACTCCAACATAAAAGAAAACAAACTATTTGAATCATTTTTTTCAAATGTGGAAAAAAAAAAAAAAAGGCTGCCGCGGGCGGCATCGAGGTGTCGCTGTCTCGGCCCGTGCGGATTTGCAAACTCGCATATTAATAAACACAAGCCACTCGGGTTTCCCAAACATCCTGAGCTGACTTTGCAAGGGTGGGGAAAAGCTCACAATCGGCGAAGGTACCTCCGTAACGGGCGCATCTCTGGCTCGTCGCAGGGTGCTCATCTCCTCACTGGACAGCTGGAACTTGGCGAGGAAGGCCTGAGCCACCTGGGCCCTCACCTCAAGACGATGGCTAAAGCACAAGTCACAGCAGCAACATGAAAAGCCACCGGCACCAAAAAACGAGGCGGTTCAATGGAGTGCCAAGCATCCAGCAGGTGGCGGTCTCACACCAGGAGAAAAAAAAAAGGACTCAGCAGCAGCAGCAGCAGCAGCAGCAGCAGCAGCAGCAGCAGCAGCAGCAACATTGCTATCATTGCTGTCTGTATGAGGTGATAGTTTCCATGGTAACAAGCCCAATCACACTGGCAACTCGGGTCGGGACAGGACAACAATCCTACTGGTCTGACCTTCCATTTCTTGATTTCCAAATAATGGAATGAAAGGGGGCCAGGGGTTGAACTTTGAAATACCTCTGAGCACCACAATATAACATGTGCTGAAAATGCTCATTCATGTACAAGCAGTTGGGCACAACATACCAATTGTCTTTGTTCCGAGGGTCTGATGTAGGAAAACGAGCCATCGTTTTTCTTCATGAGTCACAATGACGAGTCAAACAAGTTTCAAATGTTGACGAGGGCTCGGTTGGTCAGTGACCTCTTTTAATTCAACATGCACGCTCCAAACAGTAGTCGAAAAAAGCGGGGGCCATTTTATAATATTTTCCATGAGCTATGAATACAATATGGGGTGCCAACATGTTCATGAATCAAACTTAGCCATGCGCACATTTTGCAAAAACAGAGTCGGTCTCAGCCTTGCTATCCTATCCTCACGGGACCAGAGCGAGCGACTTCCATTTGATGATTATTTTCTTTTTCGCTCCATCAAATGGAAATGAATGAGCTGATTGAATTGCATTTATCAGAAGCAAGGCTTTGCTGAGCTGCCCCAAACTGATTGATTTGATCTCTCCAGTGGCGACAATGACTATACAATCCCGTTAATGGCTCTGTCGTGCTGAAACCGACCCTCACGTTACCGGTGAAGACTTCATTTCGCTAATAGTGCCACTGCGAGCACGACGAGTCCGTTTTTCGGTTGTTGTTTTTTTAAACAGACAAGCCGCTGAGGTGAATGTGAATCTCTAACAAGGAACAAAAAAAAACAAACTTGAAGGCATTTTAGTTGCAAAATGGAGGAAGAATGCAGATTTCCTTCCATCTTAGCCAGGATTTTAATGGCCGTCTGTCCCCATAGTTTGCGTGCATGCGCCGGCGAGCGAGCGAGCGAGCGAGCGAGGTCCCATCGGGGAGCAGCCATGCGACGATTAACAGTCAGCTCAAGCGTGATAGCTTTTGTTTATGCTGTCGTCCGTCCGGCCGGCGTGTTCTCGGGAGAATTTGCACTGTGGAGGTCACACTGGCAACATTGGCTTGGCCTTAACAAGGGAGGGCTATTGGCCTATTCATCATTCAAACGTATCATCCATTAGTCATTGAAAAAAGAGGGGGGGGGCATCGTTTTTTTCTGTCCATAGCCCTGTTGAATAGCAAAAGAGTACTTTGCCGCCACCTTGTGGCATCTCTAAGACATGCCTTTTTCTGCGGCTAAGAAGTACATCTTCTATCGTTGGTCGTGTATTTTGTGTTTCAAAGATGAATACGAGCAATCAAAAACACGTTTTGTTTTTTTTAACATTTCACTCTAACAAGCCTTTTCGAAAAGTGAGTCGGCCTCATGGAGAAAACGTGACTCATCGGTTTGTCATTTGAACTGCAACGCCTCCGGCTCGCCGTCGGGATACGTCGGGACACGTCGGGCATGACGACGCGCTGCCATGTAAAAGCCGCTGCGCCGGCCAGGTGCTTTGTTACTTGGGCGCCGACAGCGTCATTCGACAAGGCGAACACCGCGCGGCGTAAAGATGACAAAAGAACGCCGGCGGGCAAACACGGCTCGCCCCCCCCGGCTCTCCTTGGACCGGCCGCCTGCCACCTTTGCTGGTGCAATCTGCCGCTCCTTTCCGTTTCATTAGAGCTGACAAATGACACGCTGCCGCCGGCTGATAAGATAGCGAGCAACGCAGGGCGAAAGGGGAGGGGGGTGACGGGCCTGCTGAGTAAACACGGCACGCCGGCATCCGCGCAGCGGGCCCCGCTCGCCGGCCGGCCGGCCGGCCAGAATGAGAGATTAGGTGGCAAATCTGGCTATTATGCAGAGGACAATGGGAGAGGACAGCGCCGGCCGGTCGCGTACGCGACAAGAAAAATCACTTGCGACAAGGTCGAAGCCGACCGAGTCGTCACTTGACTTTGTGCCGCTTTATGTCAAGAAGAAATCAAATAATTTGCTACTGTACACGTGTTGATTGCACATTTGCTCCGTTTTGCTGTGAGGAGTACTTTTCCAAAGAATATTTCCTACGTGGCGCGGTAAGCGTCTTGTGCTTAAGTGAGCTTTCATCCCCCTCGCTGTCCCTTTGACTGACACGTTGGTGTTTTTTTTTTTTTTTTTCCCGCTGGACTCAATCAGGCATTGTGGGAATTGCTGCTGCGGCGGCGGGCGCCGCTGGTGGTGGTACATCACAGCTGCTGTCACCGCTACCTTTTCTTGCCAAAAACACGGGCGCGTTCCCGTCAAGGTCGCTGAGCACGGAGGTCGCAGCCACGCATGCAAATGAGGCTGGGCTCCGGCTTGCAGCCAGCAGCGGGCGAGGCGAGGCGAGCTAACGCTGAACGCTCTTGTGAAAAATTCCATGAACAAACTGGGGCGCTTCTTTTTCATAATTTGGATATCAAGGATTAGGGTTATTAAGATTGCTGTTGTTTTTTTGCGTCAATACTTTTTTCTTTTTCCTTATTGCATTTAGAACAGCTGTCAGTTATATGCTATTCGCAAGTCTGGCACGCAAACCAATAAATTCCAGTCTGTTGTCAGCAAATATGGAAAATTGCATCTTGAATGAGGTTCGGGAGCGGGGACCGCTTTGATGTGCATTTCAACGCCAAGCCGGGGGAGGGATAGTGACCAGCCCTCCTTATGCAAATACAAGCGCAAATATTCATGCGGTGAATGATTCATTCATGACTCGCACTCATCACAAATACAGATCTTTGAGTTTGCACTTTTGGAAATGAATTTGCTTGCAAGCCTACCATCGATTTTTTTTCTTCTTATCAAGTTGCCATATTTTGTGACTCGCTAGGCTAACACTTCAAAAATCAAGGACAAGCGTGATAAAAATGGATGGATAGATAAATTGTGCGTATGCTTACTTTTCTCCTTGAAGCTTATTGGTTTTCACAGTCAAGTCCTGGGTTTGTTCCTTGGCGGCCTTTTGAAAATAAGAGAATCACAAACGTACATACATTACGTCAAATATAAGTACAAAGTGAGCGACATGCCATGATGACGCGTGAAGGTGCGGACCTTTAACCGGCTGGTCATCTCGGCGCAGCAGGTGCTCATGGCCTGAACGTCCTCGTGAACACTCTCGAGCTCCTGTGGAAAGACAGAAGGAGAAATGGTACCGCTTCCAGGGCTTGGGACCCATTGAAAGCCTCTTTTACCTCTTTGACTTGTTTAAATAGCCGCGCAAAGTCCTCATTGATGGCCAGGCTCCTTCGCTCGATGTCACCTCGCAGGTTCCTCCGCGTGCGCAGGCTGTTCTCAGTGAAGAACGCCGACAGGGCCGTCAGAGCTTCCAGCATCTCCTGCAATCGCGACACAAAAGGCAATCTGACAGTCTGGAGAGATCTACCAAAGGGATGCAGCCTTGAATTGAAAGAAAAGATGCTGCAATGACTTTTGCAACGTGTCTGCCCCCATTGCGCGTTTAGGCTATCGTTTAGCTAGCTGGCTCAGTTGCAGTCCGTCCGCGCGTTACCTTGTCATTGTCAAGTCGCGTCTCCAGTATTTTGTTCAGCTTCCTCGACAGCGGGTTGTTGGGCTGAGACGTCGCGTTTGGATTGTGTAACAAAACAGCAGAGGCGCTGTCGGCTGCCGATTCGACCTTAGCGTCTGCCATTGTACATACATCAGCAGGCGTCGTTCTTCTCCACGTCAGCTGGTTTTGTTTTGGTCCGTGCGGAATCAACGTCCGCTTGAGTAGTAGAAACAAAGACAACGGTGACAAGAGGTTCTGCTTTACGATGAATTCCGATACGTACTTTGTGACCCCACTCAAATGCTACAATAGTGTTGAAAATAAATCCGAAACAATCTCATTTTAAACATGCAATACACCACATCGAAACAACAAAAACATCTTACATCAAGACATTTCTAATGATTGCAATACTACATTCAGTTAAGTCCAACAAAACAGATGAGCGTTCCTGAACTCATTGCGTTTTTGTAATTAGCAATCGATCAGATGCTGAGCCAATGTGAATACGAAATGTATTTTCATTCTACCCGAATGACTGGACGGAATGATTATGAATGTGATATAATATTGTGACATAACAGCGGGGTAATCCGCTGTACAAAGAAGATTGAAGTACGTCTTAAGAATACAAGAATGCACTGCATTAGTGTTGCGACAATATTTGTCCGATGTCATTTGGAGAAACGAGTGCCAATGTTAGAATCACAAAAAGGTTTCTTTTCAAATGAAATTTCACTTCACTGTGCTCACGAATGTGGATTTTACAAGGTGACACCGAACACATCGTGGCGGCGGGCGCGTTCAGGGAGCGCTAGTAGCGGCGGGTCCAGCCCCTGGGTGGGGATTGGCGTGATTGATAGTCAGTCACCTCCAGAGAGGGGCAGGCTCGCCCTCCCGCCCGCTCGCTCCGTCCGCGCATTTGTCACTCGGGCCGGTGTCTTTCTCCACGCGAACACGCAGCCAGCCGTGCGTCAATCCATCGATCCCCCGCTCATCGTATCAATGAGGACGAGGTGACCTGTGAGATTCCTCGCGTCCATCTGAAGGAATTTTCTTTTTTCACCGATTGTGGAAAAAGTTTCCAAGGACCGCAGTTCACTTGGAGTCCGCGGCTGAGAAGGAGCCGCTGGCGAGAGGCGCACTTTATTCCGGAGCTCTCGCAACATGTAAGCCCTTCCCTTCCCTTCCCTTCTCTTCTCTCCCGGTAGTCATTTCATATTCTTCATTATTAACATTCCGACGGCGTGAGCACTGCGATAAGTCAGCGCTGAAGCATTTTCCTGCAGGGGAATGGATGGATGGATGGACGGATGGATGGACGAATGCATGGATGCATTTGTGCGGACGGCGGCACCGCCAAGCAAACATCCGCTTCAGACATTGCTCGCTCGCTCGCTTGCTCGCTCACGGTCTTTTTATGCCACTTCCAAGTCACATTTGATTGTTTGGCCGTGTCGAAAAGATCACATTGGCGACAGTAGTTCCAGTAGACGCCACACTATTCAAGTTTTCCAAGCTTTCTTGCGCACACGCAATAATTGGAGCGTTACAATTCATTATCCGAGGAGAAGAACGGGAAAAAAAAGTTTACAATTGTAATGATTAACACGTTGGCCTCTAGTTTCGTGAATGATGTCACTACACGGAGGTAAGGTAGAAATGATGTTGTTCAGTTTGTATCTGAGAGAGCCAGAGAGAGAGAGGGCTGCGCTGCTGTGGGAGTGAGTGCTCACAGCCCACTTCAATCGTGGGGAATCCTGCCAGCAGTTTCAAGGAAGTCCACTGTCCACCGAAGGCCACTTTGTGGTTGCGTCTGCAAACTGAAGGACCCGCGAGCTAGATGTTAAACTTCTTTTGCCTTCTTGCCGTCAGGGTCCCGCAGCTGACGAGGAGGTGAAGACGCCTCGCTTTGCTTCGCCTCGCTTCGCCCCGCCTCGCCACACCTGGCGCTCCCTTCTCTCGAGGGCTCCATCCCACAAGTCGCTTCCCAGCGCCATTGGCCCGGCGTCATGGCGTCCAGTCTGACCTGCGCCGGCGTGGTGTGGGCGTCGCTGTCCCTGCTGTGCGCCGCCGCCTCCTGCGTGGGCTTCTTCATGCCCTACTGGCTGCTGGGCACGCAGATGGACAAAGCCGTGTCTTTCGGGACCTTCCGGCGCTGCTCGTACCCGGTGCGCGACGAGGAGCGTCAGGCCACCGTCATGGTGGAGCAGTGCGGCCGCTACGCCTCCTTCCACGGCATCCCCAGCCTGGAGTGGCGCATCTGCACGGTGGTGACGGGCGTGGGCTGCGGCCTCCTCCTGCTGGTGGCGCTGACGGCGCTCATGGGCTGCTGCATCTCCGAGCTCATCTCGCGTACCATCGGTCGGGTGGCCGGGGGCATTCAGTTTGTGGGAGGTAGGTAAGCGCCAAACAAGTGTCGACTGATCAAGTGTGAGGCTTTACGTTGCGCGGCTGTGTTTGTCGCTGGCGTGTTGTGCGGACACGCTGGCCAATGTTACAAAATGTTGCTTTGACTTCAAGTGGTGTCCACAAGTGTCACGTGACTGCCGTCTGGGGCAAGGAAGGAAGGAAGGAAGGAAGCCCACGCTGTGCCTTCCAAGGCAGGCCAGCCACAAAAGGCTTTGCTTTTTTTGCCTTTGCTTTCATTTTGATCAACGCCCTCCCTGGCTGGTGCGCGCCCGCGCTTTTGTTTACGTCTGCCCGTGAGGGCCGGGCGGCCGGGCGCTCTCGGGCCCAGGCTTTGCGGCCTCCTTTGGGACGCGGCGGCCCTCTCATTAAGCGGGCGGGCCAGCGTCGCCCGCTCGCATTCCGCGGTCGTCACGCCGCTCGGCTCGGGCAGGTTGCCGACGGATTTGACGGAGCGTGCGGACGGGGAGGTGGATAAGGACCGCCGTGGCCCATTTTAGAAGACACGTGCTTGCAATGTATTTGACATGGGCATAGATAAAAACAAAGGCCAACTGGAGTTTGCTTTCCTTTTGATAGCATTTAGATTTAGCTTTTTCAATGATGGTAACTGTTTTTGCTCATTCTAATGGCTTTGCGGGGGATGAGGAGACAAAATGAAATCTGCCTTTCATGTGAGAGAATCTCATTTCAAGCCCACAACTTGCTATTTATAGTTAGTACGCTGCTCCATTTTTTTTCCCCTCAACGCCGTCATGCTCGGCGGCCAAGTGGTTGTTGCGCTGTGTTTGAAGCGTCGCTCAGATCTTTGAAAAGTCTCACTAGGGCTAATTGGAAGTGACACAATCGGGAAGGCCGGCATTGTGTGGGCATTGCAGACGCCGTGGCCATTGGAACGCTCCGTGCCATGAGAACGGCGCTGGGACAGTTTGCGTGGGTGGCGTCAAAGAAACAATCATTTGGGATTTTTGCATGGCAGCCATTGTCGCCAATGTTGTCGTCCGCCTCGCCGATCAAAACTCCAATAACGGAATTAAAAAAAGATTCCTGACTTGGATTAGGTTGTTAGGGATTTGGACGCGCTGGCGGTTCTCCCTGCAGAGCCTGCTCTCATCTTTTTTTTTGGGGGACACTGCCTATGGCTTCTTTAATGGTGTCATTTTGGGCTTTCTACTCTCCATTTGTTTCCAATGACTGAACTTGAGTGGACTGTCAGGAAGTATTACAGAGCCAAGCTTGGCAAATGTATTGCAATAGCTCACGCTCAACAGCTGCTGACCAAGATGTCAATTGCGGAGGGTCCAACTGGAGCCACAATCAATAAATGATATAATAATGATGAAGATGAACGTGCCAGTCCACTCACGAAAAGGAATTGCACTGCATCCCGTGATCGACACTATGAACTCAGACAAATAAGAAATAAACTAAGATGAGGGGATTGCTTGAATTAAGGCTTTAGGCAACAGACGGCCGGCGCTTCGCCAGTTTGCTTGAAAACATCCACCCATTTTTTGTTGGGGAGGGGAGGCGTGTACTCGGGTACAGTGAGCCGGAAATCGGTATCAGTGCCGTCACAAAGTATTTTTAGCTCTCACCAATGACTTTTAGGACTTCAAAAAACAAAAAAAAGTGTTGTGTTGTGTCAAGGCGGCGTGCAACAGGCAGCCGCATCGTCCTTGAAGCCCAAATGACAGGCTAGGATAGAATGCAGACAGGAAGTTGGGTGACAGTCGCTTCCCACAGCCTGGTTTCACAAAAACAAAAACAAAAAAAAGAAGTATTTACGTGCGCGCCGTAAATTTGGGCTTAGAGGGGAAAATCGAGAGGATTGATTATAGATCATAGATTAGAGACATTGAATGTGTACTAAATCCCACGTGACCTCTGCCTTGTGACGCTTTGGGGATAAAATAGGAGCGCCGGACCCATGCCGCATTTGGTGACCATTTTAGATTTCAAGAGGGCAGAGGGGAAACCTATTGGTCCTCAGTGGCGTGACATTGAGCTCAACATTTTCCACATGTTGACAGCCGTGTTAGGCGGCAAGTCACAAGCTTTTCACTTCATCTGCCTCCGCAGAAACATTCCCGCCCGGCCACCCGGGGTCACGTGTTGGGATCTGATCCATCCACTTAAAAGACATGTCAGCACGCTACAGATTGCGCCTTCCATACTGGCGTTGCCAAGGGCTCTTTGGCACGCCGACAGGCGTGTTGTCCCATTTTTCAAGGCGCACAGCCGGCCTCCGTCCTTTGTTTCCGTGCGAGCGCCGCCAGTTGGCTCGCACTCGACGCCCCCGAACTCGCATACGTCCTTTCCGATAAAGAGCTCATCGTTGTCACTCTGCTGACCTTTTGCGAAGACAAGCTTGACTGTGAAAAGAAAAAGGGCATTTTCGAAAGAAGAAGGTTGCTTTGAAGCTCGCTTCTGACACGACTCGTGAAAAGTTTCAGGATGGAGCTAAGATCAGGGCTGGCAGGGCTGGGTGTCTTCGTCCGTGCAGGCGTGAGATGGAAGAAAGAAAAAAAAGCCATGAGAGGGAAAGAGCCAGCGAGCTGGTCCAGTGGACTTCAAACTGGAGCCTTTTTGGAACATTTCCTCTCTCCGCTTGATTTGAAAACAACGGATGGCCCCGGCGGGCAGCGCACAGTTCTGCCCGATCCTGGAATGCCAGGTCCCGCGTGGAACGCCACGCCACGGCATTTCACATTCAGCTGCTCTTCAGTCCAGTCACCCGCATGCAAACAGCAACAGAGTGACGGACGGACGGACGGGGAAACGGGGCGGAAAGCTGGCCGCCGACGACGGGGATTTGCTCGTGTCCAACAGAAAGAATGAGGACAGAAGGCTTGTTTCCTCGTCTAAAGCCAGTCAGGGCCACGTCAAAACACGGACGAGGCCTTTAAAGCGCAAATATTAGCTAGCCTAGCCCCCGCTGTTTGCGTTGCAGTCGTTTGGAAACAACGGCAGGGCAGCTTGGCTCTTGGGATCTCATTACAAGCAAAGGAGATGAAAGGTTTGAGCGTTCAATCAGTAGGGATGCTCCACACGCTCGGTAATCGTTCCCCATGTTACAGTGTGGCTCGCCGCTCCGGTTAATTCTAGCCGGCCGGGCCGGGCCGGGGGCGGAATGTGAGGCTGGCTGCTGCTTTTCTGCTGGGGTCAAATAGCAGGCCGGCAAAATGGAAGACGGGCTGAGCGGCTTTTGCAAATACGCTGACCGACCTCAAACACGCTGGGATTAATTGACGCTCGATTACGGCTAAACGGAATGGCCAGCTGAGGTCGTGCCAATGGCTCACTCCATTGACAAACACGAGGGAGGATGCTTTCATTTGTTTCTTGCGAGGTTCAACTCTCCGGGCCGGCTACGATGGGATTTTCTCACATTCCTGTCGGTGGCGCGCCCAAGAGGAATTTGGAGTCTGCCGGTTGGCCGGCGTTGCTGCTGCTGCTGCCGCCGCCGCCGCTGAGAGGCCGCTACCTCGCAGCGTGCCCCGAGGAATGCCGGGAATTTGGAGTAGAGCTATTTGACGGGGGCCCTGCCTTGCTTTGCCCTTCCCCCACGCTTCCTTTTCTCCAGCACGGATTTATATTTCATGCCGGTCTGCTTTTTGTTGTCTTGAACAACATCCTGAAGTCTATATTTAGCTCGGAAGCATCTCTGACAATTCTTTTTCTTTGAAGCTGCATCAAAGACACGTCGGCGCCGACGTGGATCATGTCATTAGCGACAATCCTTGTCAATATTCCGCCTTTGCTTTTCCCTCGCAGCTGGGTGGGCCATTATAGGATGTGGTTTTCTGCGTCACACGACCCAGAAGGAGGGCGGCCCTTCCCCGGGGTCCTCCGGTGGTCAGCGCACGCCACCTCCTACTGAAGCGGATTCTTTCGACGGCGAGTCATGTTGTCACGCGGGATTCTCCAAACAATCGCCGCCTTGTGCTTTGTGACATGCCTGGAGGATTTCTCAGAGATGAGCCGGCGAGAGCTGCACGTCTGCTGCTGCACGGCGACAATAGGCCGGCCGATAGGCGTCTCCGGAAATCCAAAGGAGGCTGTGGTTGGAAAGCACCAAGCGTGACTATAAACAGCACACCAGACCTTGGACACCATGCCGGCGCTCAGCGAGGCCAAATATGGACTTGTTGTGCTTCAGATGCCACGGATGTTGATGCAAGAAGTAGAAAGTCCGTCAAATAGCCCTCATCTTGTTTACTCAAGTTTCCCCAGTATGCATAAGTGACGCAAAATGTTTCCCAAACATCTGGAGCTCTCCGACGAGCACGTGACACAAACAACTAGCTGCAGTGAGACACCGTGACATTTTTCATCAACACGGCAATCGGAGTTGCTCCATTTTGTCACATTGAGATCAGATCGCATGTTCTGGCGGGAGCGGGAGATCCAACTGATGAAAGGCGACTTCTTTATCTTTTGCGGACGACACGGGTTAGCTAACGGCATTGCAAAGCTTCTGCAGCGTCCATCTGTCGGCTTTGCGTTTTTCACCTTCGACGAAATCCATTCATCGGAAAGAATAAAAGCTTCTTTTTTTTTTGACTACCGCAGCCAGCGTTTTAATGGCGCCCGCAACCTATCGATTGCCTCGAGAGCCTGCGAAGGAAGCAATTCTAAATTGAAATAAAAGCCGCGAGGCCAAAATCATTTCCACCACAAGTTCTCCTAATCTATAATCAGAAGATCTGTTTGCTTAAGTATGTTGTTAGTGCGGCCCTCTAAAAACAAATCAAGACTGCTGAGACCAAATGGGCAACATTTTCAGACTATTTGTGTTTGCAAAAATCAATGGAGAAATGAAGGAAGCTGAATCCCGCGAGGCTCCCTGGCAAATGAGAGGCAACAAGTGACGAGAATTA
The DNA here is from genome assembly GCF_054491065.1 of Syngnathus leptorhynchus. Taxonomy (NCBI): domain Eukaryota; kingdom Metazoa; phylum Chordata; class Actinopteri; order Syngnathiformes; family Syngnathidae; genus Syngnathus; species Syngnathus leptorhynchus. The sequence continues at coordinate 430,816 of NC_141201.1, read as the reverse complement.
GGCTTGAGTTGTCAGCTATGTACGGCATGTCAAGGCTGCGTGTGGCATAACAATCACGCACAATCGCTCGCCGGCGTATGCGTGGGACGCCAATGCCAGGGACTAACGCCTTTCCGTCACCGGCACGCCGACGGCCATTTTGAAGGAGCTGCTGTAGGCCGCAATCGTGCTTAAACCGGCAAAGAAAAATGTCCAATCGACCTTGCTACCTGATTGCGGGAGCGAGCGTTTGTTTGGCCATCTGCCGTACGGCCGTGTTGGTATATCCCAAACATAATCAGTAGGCCGGACTGCTCGCCAGCTGCCTGCAGTTGCAATTAAAAGTGAAAAGCCTCAGCTCGGAGCCGCCGGCTACGCCGCCTTTCCGAGAGACTCTTTTTATTTATTTAGTCCAAACAACTTTGCGAATGTTTCAACGGGAAAAGAGCCTTGTCGGATTCTAACTTGGCCTTAGAAGAAAGTTCTGAAGATAGCGGCGTTGGCGAACCAGCTGGGTCGGACTTTTCTGTGAGTCATCAAAATGCCCCGAGGGAAGGTCCTGTGACTCTTTTGCGAGTGAGCGACTGATATCGCCGCCCCAAATACCGCTGAGGGTTCCCGTCAGAAATCCCAGCAGTTGCCGTCAGCTGAGCTGAGCGTGGCCGCGGGATAGTGCGTAGGTAGGCCCAGGCTACAAGCGCCGACAGCTGTCGCCCAGCCGCTTTGGAGTTCAGTGAGCCTGAGGGCTTCCAAGCAACAGCTGACAAGCAGCTGAGATAGATGACCAGAGATTGTTGCTTTTATTTTCAGACTCACTGCAACTTTGGGTTGGATGATGGAATTTCTTCATTTGGTTGTATTCTGGTTTTCTGGAATTCGCTTGACTATGGTCATATTCTTTGTCAGTAATCCACAAAATGGTGGCTTGTTACTTGAAGAGCCGTAAATGGAGGCACTCAAAACATGTTGAAGCTATGGTCACTAAACATCCCGGGGCCCACCCGGGGCCCACCTGGTGGCCATATGGCCCGCTGTGCCTAGCAAACCCCCGCCCGGCCGCGGGCCTGTCTCGAAGACGGATGTCTGGGGGCTCCCTGCGGGGACCTCGCTATTGGCTTGGTGGATTAGACGTGGATCACAGTTGACATGCCATAGCACAATGGAGGTCCATTGAGGAGGAGGAGGTGGTGGTGGTGCTACTACTGCTGCTGGATTTTTGTTCATTACTTCAACAGTGAGGGGCCATCATGTGAGCCTATAACAGGATTTTTAAGATGTGTTTTATTTATACTGCTCACCATGGAAGGCAATCCAGTACTAGGGCTCAAGTTCAAAATGATGCTCAATTTGGAACTAACTCATTTAGGACATCATGAAGTGTATTATGTTTTATAAATGAGCTGTAGCCAGGATCAGTACATATTTTCATCAAATTCTCACTGTATATTTAACGTTTCTACATGATGGTTATGTTTGGTTTGTATTCAATTTTAGCACTGTGTAACATACTGGAGCAAAATTTCTGCAAAATAAGAAAACCAGAATATTAAAATGCATTAAAATTCATGGCCATCAAAGTCTACATTAGTAACGGCCCCAGATGGACGTCCGAGCCGAGCCGAGCCGAGCCGAGCCGGCGTGAGACTCAGCGGGCTGCGCCGACAGCGCCCTTGGATAGGTGTTACCTTCGCAGCTCAAGGTCTAACGGCGAGATAATTATGCTAGAGATGAAGACCATGGATGATATGTTGACGCAGCTTTCCTTAATTGCTGCCCGCCCATTGGGATTAGGAATTCATTTTTTTATGGCAAAGGACACAAAGAAAAGAAAAAAAAAAAACAGTACACGCATAGGCGTGCCTAGCCCATTTTTGAGGGTGACAAACATTTGAGAGATCTTTGTATGTATCAAGAAATAGTCTCTATCAACTCACATGAAGAAATAATGGAAATCAATGACATTGCCATTTTGAGTCACTCTCAACACACATTTTAACCGGACCCACCAAAGGGACGTTTGCCGCCCCGTTGTTAAGACGGTGGAGACGTTTGTTCTGGCGAGTCCACGTGGAAAGTCTTCCGATTGTGGCAAAGCGGAGGACGTGTCGCCTGCGACCGTGCTGCCCTTTTGTTTGTTCCTCCCTCCCTCCCTCCCTCCCTCCCTCCCAAAGGAAGTCAAACACAGCTTTAGCAAACTTCAGCAAAGAAGAAGAGCAGATGCAACATTCATTTCAGTTAGAAGGAGCTAGCTGCTCTCACTCTGCATCGACATGTATTAGCATGAGGCGAATAGCATTGGATTTCATATCAGTAATGGCCAAGAGAGGCGGAAGAGCACTTGGCCTGCCATTAGTGGCTGTTATTGATGTTCTAGCTTGCAAACGGGATCGTGAGGTCATAATCACAAAATGCCTTTGACCATTCACAGCTGCACATTGTCACCACAACTGTGTGTGTGTGTGTGTGTGTGGACATTCTTTCTGGCCTGGTGAAAGTTAAAGATGTTTTTTCAGCTTGTCACCCCAAAACCACCAGCAACTGCTAGACTTGGAAACTCTGCTGCCACCAGTGTTGATGGCTTGGGAATAGGGGGAGGGATGGGGAAAGAATGGCTGGCTTCCAGCACCGCATTATAAACCGAGCCGATAGACACGCTTGGCTATCGAATTCGCCATCGACTGAATATGAAGGCCGGTCGAGCCCGGCGGAGATAACACGCGCGCAAACACAGAAAAAGATTCCGAAATCAGGTTGCTCTGGCGAGAACGACAAAAACAAGCGGACCGACGGCTGCACGCCGTCGCGGTCTCCATTCTTTGCATTCCCACTCGGACATTGAGCGTGAAGCCTTCAAGACGGGCTTTCCTCAGAGGATCAATTAAGACGTGGCAAAGCGGCAGACGCTAATCAGACGTGTAATGGAAGTCTCAGGGCTCCCTCGGGGCGGGGGGCCCTTCCATTCATCACCGTCTGCTGTTTTATCAGCGACACATTACAAGTTGTAATCAGTCTCACGGGCCGGGCCGGGCCGGGCCTCCGCTATCAATCACCGCGCGTAGTACACGCGTGTTCCTTCCTGCACAATCAGTCAGAAGATGAACGCTGCGCATGGGCTGAGCTGGAGCGGCAGCTGTCACTCACTCACTCACGCCCGGCCAGTCGGCCGGGCTTTGGGCCAGGCCCCCGTGGCGTGTTGGAGCCAAGCTGTCCAATCCCCAAATTCGACCACAATGCCGTGTTGACCAAGTTTTCAGGAGTGGTCTAATTCAACTGATGCCGAGTCCAGTCATGTCCCATCTCTCTCCAGCCAGCATTTGTTCTCGACTTGCCGCCGCATAAGTGCTGGCTGGCTGGCTCACTTGGGCCCAGCGCACGCTGCAACTTGCAAACTGTTTTTATTGTTTTTTTGTCGCCCCAGTGTTTGGAAGGCCTTCCTTCGCGTTTGGAGTAAATCTGCAGCGCTCCGCTACGACCCCAAAAGTTACGGCCCGCCCCCAAATGTTTCATATCGTCTCTGTCATTTTGGAAAATAGATATTTACTCTGGAATTATGAATACTAAGTAGAAGACTAAATGAAATAAATCCTAAATTAAATATATGAAATCATATGAATGAAAATAAAATGAATAAATTCAAACTCAGGTGACACCTGGTGCCATGATTTAGCCAGCTATTTGACCCGCCCACCACTAGGCAAACAATGGATCGATCCAGGAAAAGAAACATTTCTGAAGGAAAGCAAACATTTAATGCTCACTTGCTCCGTGAAGGATATTCCAAACAAACATTTCCCAGCTGCCAGATTATGGCGTGTGAAAATGAAGGAGACGTCCGCAGCCCTAATGTGCCCACGCAAGGCGGCAAAAATGAAATGTCTAATTGGCACTGTGGCACACGGCATTTTGGGTGAATCATTTCAAGTTGGCTTCACTTTCAATCAATGAAGATATTTCATCTGCTGCAGACATCTGCTGCAGACATCTGTTTCTCTCCAAAATAGGTTTGGAACATGAAGGAATCAAATGTTGCCTTCCATTTTAGAAATGAGATTCAGTCTTAGGCTTACGTTAGGTGCTAAAGTGCTTTGTGGCTATTCAAGTTGTCGTTAAGGATCCCAATCTCTGTCTGAAATGATTCATATAGGCAATGATGCACTTTTTGGGGGGGTTTTTGAAGCGAGGGACAATACTCGCTAGCCTGACATGAACCGAGAAGCGCTTGCGATGCACGCCAGCCCCCAGGCAATGTGTTTTGCTTGTCTTTTGCGCACGGCCAACAACATCGCTCAGGCCCGCTGGTAAAAGCGCGGCGGGCTGCACTCGACTCGCCTTGCTGTCTTTCACGTGAACGCCCGTTAACGGTGGTCACGGCCAACTGTCACCTGAAATATTCAGCCAGCCTGACGGGAAATGAGGCGAGCAGCGGGCTTGTTTCTTTCTTTTTTTCCCTTTCTTTGTTTTGGTCTCCAAATGGCTCCCGGGTTGCTCCCAGATTGCTTTTTCAGCTGTCGGCCTCGTTCCCTGCGGACGTCTTTCTCTTTCTTCCCAACTTCCGGGAGAATTTCAAATTCTTTTTGATAATGGATTGCGAGAAGACGACGGCGCAGGGATCCCCGAGCAGCAGTCTGCGGTCCCCGTTTGGTACCGGGACGGAAAAAAAAGCCTTTATAATGTCATTTCATTCGTCCCCCTGGCCAAGTGAGCTCCTCAACTCAGCAAAAAAAACAAACAAACAAACGACAAAGCACCAAAGACACTCCATTAACAAGCCAGACTACGTCACGTCACTTCCTTGATCCCAATTTATGACTCTCTCATTCGCAAATGCAAATATGGCCGATAGCTGCCAGTAGCAAAGTGCTGAAATGTGCCAATCCGCAACTAGGATGATATTTGACTTCCTCCTTTCCACCGTAGCTTTTGGACGGCTAACGTGTCGTAGTGCTGAGTTGGCCTGGCCATATGGGGATGGCTGGGGTGGTGGGGGGGGGCGCCGTACGGTGGCAGGAAAGGAAGCCCGGGAAACAAGACAGCCGTAACATTACATAATGTTCAGGGGGGTGAATAATGACCTATTTGTGTCACTTGAACCAGAATGAAGCATTTGTATTCATCACTTTGCCAGCCACCGTAGCATGCGTGCTAATCTCAGTGAGCCCATGGATGGTGTTTGGCATTTTATCGCCGCCCGGATGCAAGTTTTCATTTCCCGAGAGTGACGTTTTGCCGTCCGCTCGGCAGCAGAAATAAAAGTAACTCGAGAAGTGTTGGAGTGACGGGCTCCTGTCGACTTGCCTTGCCGCAAAGTCTTTGAGCGACATATAAAAAGTCAGCTCCTCTGACATTTAGCCACATGTCGACTCTGAAAAGAATGCTTGTGCTCGGAGGATTGATGACCCCCCCCCCCCCCATCCCCCCTCAATGATGGGCTGGGGAATAGGTGTCTCTGCTGTATTTTGTGACCTTTCCGCCAGCACGCTGAGGATTTGTGTGCCATCTGCAGCCCTGCGGGTAACGCCTAATCCCAGCCAGCGCCGCCGCCGTCGCCGTAAACCTCTCCGCCTTATCTCCCTCACGCATTCCCCGCCCGGCGCGTGACACATCTACCTGCGTCAACAAATACGAGGTGGAAAAGGCGGCTGTGACGACGTGGATATGAAACAGATACGCATCGCCGGCCGGAACAACCTCCTTTTGACCCGTTGCATGAATACGGCCTATTGTCGGCGAGATATCGCTTTCCCGCTGTTGGAATTGCAGATTCGGCTGAAGAGTTCCTTGGGTGGCCCAACTGGGATGTACTCGTTGGAAATGGCCACTTTTAAGGAATGAAACTAACACCCACATGGAAATGTCAAGATTGATTCTTATTTGAACGTGGTGACGGAGATGGCCTCTCGCAAACGTCGGTGTCTGGGCTGCGGCTTGTGAGAGCGCCGCCCGCCGTTCCTTTATTGTCATATTTCTTTCTTGGTAATTAGTTTGATTGCACGAGCGGCGTAGGCTGCATCTCCGCTCAGCCGTGAAGAGGAAATTGGGAGGATGCGTAAAATGGAGGATGCGCTCATCACGTCGCCCGGGTTACAAGTTATTTAAAAAAATAGATCCAAAAAAAGACATGGAAAATGGATGTAGAGTACGACATAGAAATGCAATAAATCGATACATGCTTTTTACAGAGGATAAAGCATCGGTGTCAAACTTGAGGGTTAGGGTTAGGGGAATTTTGCATGGACTTTGTGTCATGACTAAAATGACAAATAGTCTTGGCTTTTCAAAAAGAGACTAGCTTCATCAAATTCCGACAATTTTTTCACGGAATTGTCTAGTTTGGAGCTAAATGTGCAGTGCTTGGTTAGTTTTCAACACAGCAGGAAACGCCAGCCGCGGCAGGAATTCCAAGCAAGTGGCGTAATGCAATATTTTCCCTTCCCCTGTGACTTACTGCTTGGAATCGTTCAGGCTGGACTTTCTTTTCTTGTTTCTATTAATCTGGCTGAAGTGCCGTGATGCATGGCCGGCCGGTGCACCGAATCTCACTTCTCTGGCGTAGGGAGCGTTTAGCGCTTTTCCAGCCGGGCCCCTCCTCCTCCCGTTCATTCATCTCATTTTTACGGTGGATGGTCTTCAGGCAAAGTCTGATCCCATTTATATCTTTTTATAGCGCACCAGGAGGAGGGAAAAGCTCCTGTTTGCTCAGTGAATTGTGGCTGAAAGTCAAGCGGCGGCGGCGCCTGACACAAAGCCGTCCCTCCGTCCGTCCGTCCGATCCGTCCGCCCCTCCGTCTTACAATCGAGCTTCACACGGCTACCCCCGCCAAGGATGCGGTGACCTTCAGCTTTAGGTTGATGGACCAGGGAGGCGGGGCCTTGACCTACTAAGGCTCAACCTCTCCATCAAGAGCTCCCGTGTTCCCAGACAGCCGCTATTGTTCCTTAATAAATTCGCAGAATACTAATGAGGCAGCTTTAGTCCGGGCAGGGGGGGGGGGCAGCATACGAACGAGGAATGTGGAACAGAGAACATAGGCATATGCTTTTTTTTTTTAGATTTAGATGTCAGCTCACGTCAATGATTCCCCCAAAACTTTCTTGTTGTTCTGCTCCTATTTTGCTTTCTTCGTTTAGCTGCTTTTCACAGGTCAATCTCAAGGATGGATGAATGAATGAATGACTAGTTTCAGTCCCATTTCCGTTTCACGACTGTAATTGTCACGCCTTTCGCAAAGGTTTGGGACCCGGCCGACCCGTCTATCTATCTATCTATCTCCGCCGTCGAGGTGCCGTTGATCCTGCTCACATCGTGTAAATCTTTCAGCACCGCTAGCCCGAGGTCGTACGCCGTGACATTCATCTCGGCTCAACGGGCTCAGTTTTTTTTTTTTTTTATCCGAGTCCACGGACACCTTCTTTACAGCTCAATCAATCAGAGTCTAGGGGAATGACCCTTGCTTGCGGGGGCCTTCGCGCAGCTCACAGTCAGAGGATTAGCATCGGCATCATTAACATTGATACTTTTTCTCATGCTGATTGCTTCATACATCTGTTATGGAGGAAAAAAAAAATCTGCAATACAAATGAGCATAAGAGAAAAGTGACCAAAATGGGATGGCGGGCGACAAAGGAGAAGTGGCCACTTGGACCCAAGGCGTGTAAAATGCAGCCTTTGTGTGCAAAGTGCTACTTTCTAGCACATCAGCAGCTTCAAGTTCATTTTGCCATTTTTCACGGCAACACGTTTCCGAATTTAACGCCATTGCAGCGTAACTGTGTTTTATCTCTCATTTGGAGCCGCAGACGCCTTCACGGTCATGAATACTGATGAATTGTCATCAAGCTACTTTTTCATTCATAAAACGGGAGGGAGGGGGGGGGGGGCATTTTGCCTAATTGAGTTAGATTGTTGATTCTTCTCATCCTGACAAGAGTCTGCTCCGTCTGCAAATTTAAAAGTGGAAGTGCGCCGCAAACGACTGGCCGCCGCCGCCGCCGTGTCGGTTGAGTCGGAACGGGTAATACATACTAATCCTGTGCAAATTGACTTTATTTGTAAGGTACAGTTTGGCCCGCTTCTTTCTCGGATGCGGCGTAATAAAGCGGAAGGTTTATGGGGAAGGCTCGTGAATCATCAAAATTGCATTGGGCACGCTGAATTTATGTCCGAGTCAGCGACGGTAGAAAAAGACATGACGAAAATGCAGCCATATTCAAGTGAACTTATTATTCGCATTCTTTTGGCCATTACTCAAACTGCTAACTTTGTGAAATAACGGTTTATTTGCCCAAACCTCTCGTAATACACTGCCCTGGTGGCGGTCGGCGGGACATGAACCTAATTTGCGATATTACGTGCCCACAGAACTTGGGCTTGCTTGTCTCAATTCACATTAAGATACTTCCTCGACAACAAGAAGATATCTTCTAAGACCAATTCGGCCAGGCTTAGCTGCAAACAGTTGGCAGTTGATTTGATTTCATTTCATTTCTGATATGGTGGATGGTGAGCGACAGGAATGTAGATTTTCTTTCTTCCTTCATGGAAGCCATATGTATGTGGGCGGCCGTGTTCCATCTGTACTCTCTCAAGTATCATTGGCCCAAAACGGCTCTTTTATGAAAAAATTCTTCCCCGATTAGGACATTGTGCGCCGCTCCGCAGCTGCTCGACTGGATTTTCCCCGAGGTTCGGGGGATAATAGAACGAGCAGAGATTCATCTCAAACAATCCGGGGCGTTGCCTGTTTAACTCCTTTTACATTGGTCACGCTCTTCCTGCTGCTTTTGGATTGAATTTTTGCTGCTCTGCCTCCAGGCTTGTAGCGCTTTGACAAACGTGTCTATCAGAACTTGGCAGCCTGTAATCGTGATCATGAGAGGAACATATCGCCCCAGGGAGCGAGGGTCACGTTCAGGTGCGAACCAGGGGGCATTCGCCACGACGGCAACGTTGTCCCAATTGTTGGACATGATTTGTGAGAAAGGTGTTCTGTCGCGTGCCGGTCAACAAACACATGGGATCCTAATGAGTACAAGCACTGCTGAAAAGGAATGAGGCCAGATTTTTCATGCATTTGTTTTCTGTATTCAAAGGGTGCCACCTGACAGCTCCAAATAAATCAACTCACTCGCACGTCCAAAGTAATTAAAATGACACAATGGCATTTGTTTTCCTCCTTTTCAGCGTCAACAACAATGAATAAAGGCGCAATTGCAGTTCCTTTCCCGTTTGCCCAAGCAAAAAGCGCTTTTCATCCGCGCCTACGCAGATACGACATATGATTAGGGAGCAGCCGCTCGATACATTGCCAGATGTCAAGCACACTCGCTCGCACACGTCGGGTCATGCCCGGCCGGGTTCTCCTTTTGTGCTCCCCTATCGTGTTCCTCTTGGATTACCTTACATGTTACGGATATGGGCTTTTTTCTTTCTTTTGTGGGGGTCGGAATAGCTGCACGACTCCAACGCCACATGAAAAACGACATCATAGCCTTCGCACACTGAATAAGAGGCCATGGCTAATTTAGCAGGCTAGCTCAGAGGTCAAAAATCAAAAGCTAACATAGCAAGACTAGCTACAGAGGAAAAACTTTTGTACAAATTGATATGACTCGCCTAACCCGAGCAAAGACTTGACTCAACTTGCTTGAAATGTTGTGTCATTTCTCCTTTAGTGGCTTCAAACGTATGTAAAAACAAGCAAGCAAGCTCCTCGCCTTGGGTGTTGAGGGAATATTGCGTTGTCTTTTCAAACAACCCCGCCATTAGCTAGCGTGCCATTAGCTAGTGCGCCATTCGCTAGTGCGCCATTCGCTAGTGCGCCTGCGAAGCGAACGCACCACTCGGAAGTCAAGCGACTCCAAAACAAACGCGCGTTACTTTGTACACCGGTAGAAGGATCCCCCAAGCGCCCGGCCGGCGTGGAAATTTGCACGCTCCCGTCGCAACGCTGTCACCGTTGCGTTTTGATGTCTGCAAACAGGACATTCAAATATTCACCACATCTTTGGGTGCGAAAAGTGGTCGTGGCTTTCATTCGTCTTATCTCCCGAGATTGGGGAAGCGCTCGCCTTTTACGGACAAACACGGGGCAGCCTGTTTTGGGGTACGCTCCATGTCATGAAAGGCAGCGTAAGCGTGGCTCCTCGCGCCTCTTTTGCTCCTTGTTCATGTTTCCGATTCCGCCGCCGACAGCTGGCAAAGGAATTTCTCTAGTTCTGCTTACTTAACTGCACGTCTTTGGGAAAGGAATGTGGACAGCATCCAATTGGCAACCATGAACTCTCAGGAGACACGGCCGCCCGAGCGAGGTCAGTGGAAAAACGAACGCAAGTGGACCTTGAAAACAAACGGCCTAGCCGTTTAATGCTGTCACACCACGGGAGAAGCATTTCTAAGCAATTAAGCAAGTGATATTTGAATCTAAGCATAGCCGCAACACATTCAGACAGTCTACAAAAAGGCTCTCACAGTCATCACATATTCTTGATCCTCTGTACGGAGCCGAGATGAGCTCAGAGTACGGCAATGCGCGTCAAGTCTTATACTGCCCCCAAACGGCCAAAGGAGGCAGCAGGGCCATTCAATCGATGCAAAGCGTGACGACATCTATTTCATAGGGAGAGAGACGGATGATTTCCGATCATTTGGCTCGCATGTAACTATGATGTTGAAAATGGATGACTTTCAGTGCTCCTGGCAAAAAGAACTCGGCTTTCTGTTTAACGACGGCCTAATGAAGGAGAAAAGGTTTTTTTCGACTCCCGTCCGCATTCATTAGAGGCCCGGACAAACGAGCGCTCCGATCAGATGCGATCGGCGCTTGACGGAACGCTTGTCGACACCGAAACGGATCAATAGAACATGCCTGGGATGGCGGGCCAGTCAAATGTGGCATTCCACTTTAATCAGAGATGATGTACTCGTAACTTGTCCCCGCTCGGCCTTCCATCCGACGCTCACGCCTCTCCGCGGCTCGGCCGACGCTACGCTCGACACGGGCCGACGCCCGGGCTGATTCGAGCGCGAGCCAAATGCCCGCGAGAATCAAAGCGCCGTTTGAAAACGTGTCTGGGCTCGACGGTTACACAATCAGAGCCACATCGACTTTTGAGGGGACGCTTGCCCAATGAGACTTGTTGAGCGAGATCAATAGCTACTTTGTTAGCGTTATAGATTAGATGAATTCATTTGTCAGGGCTTAGGTTAGTTGCTTAGTTAGTTTGTGATTTCATCGATCAGTTACGTGAGTTGTTAGCTTTATAGATTAGATGAATTCATTTGTCAGGTCTTAGGTTAGTGCTTAGTTTGTGATTTCATTGATCAGTTACGTGAGTTGCTTTATGACGACTGATCAATAGTTATTCGGTTCAATCGGAGTGGCTATCGGGGTTTGTTTTTTTTCCTGTTTGTTCACTTGGTGACCTTGAAAGGGATTATCTCTTGCTTCTTGACACCAAAAAAAAGACAGCAGGCTGTTAAAGGGCTTTTTCATCAGGTAACCAAATAAAAGGATGAGGATTAAAGAAGCCTGGAGGAGCCAATGAACTCGGAAAAGTGAGTGGATGCTGATGAAATGCCAGGCAAATGAAGAAAGATCAGCACGCGGGACGGGACGGGACGGGACGGGATCCACTCCATTTATGGAAGTCGACGCGGCGCGGCACGACACGGCTTTCAGACAAGCCATTAAGGCCGGAGATCTATCCAAACTCAATCTCACGGGAACTTGTCGGCCTTCTCGGACCACGAGCGGATGCCGTGACGACGACGGCGAGCCGAGCGGGACTCTGACGCAGAAGGCGCAAAGGCTGACAGAGAATGAAGCCGTAAACAAAGAAAGCCACAGCGCTCGACCTTCTCGGAAGGCGTCACGTTTGGCCCGCGTGCGAGACGGTCAAAGCTCGGCGCCTTTTTTTTTTTTAAATTACGTCTCGCCTCTTCCTGTTGAAAGCACGCAAGGGTGGCACCCTTTCGATTGTTTTACGTGCTCAAATCAAAGCAAGAGAGAAAAAAAAGCTCTTCTTAGAATATACCGACGCTCCACTTTCTTGTGGTGAGAAGGGAGAAAATACAGTTGGATGACACGCTGCCGCCGCCGCCGTGTCTCTCAGCGTTGCACTTGAAAGGGAATCCGTGATATTGTTAAATATTCATGGCGAATACATTATGCGCCTACTTTCACTCTTTACGGTGTCAAATTTGAATCAAAACAACGTTTGAGAATGTTATGTAACGCCACAACACCTCAGTGCATGTGTTGGCTGCTCGCACAAGGATTTACATCCAATCCCTCGCTCTGTCATTTTTTCTATGATGCTTGGCTCAAAGTTGATATTTGGGAAGGAGAAGCGGTTAAGTTGTCACGGATGGAGGGAAAAATCCTTTGAGCCTCTCTGATCCCGAGCTGGAATTACATAAGCGTTTTTTTTTTTTCGAGATATATAAATATGTATACTATTTTGTATCCATGTTTCATGATGAATAATTCACTTGAATTGCTTGTACAGTAAACTCCATGTATTTGGTGCAATTTGCATGCTTGGTAGGCCGATTGAAGACTCTAAATTGTCCCTAGGTATGAGTGTGTGTGCGGATGGTTGTTCGTCTCTGTGTGCCCTGCGATTGGCTGGCGACCGGTTCAGAAAATGAATGAATGAATGAATGAATGAATGAATGAATGAATGAATGAATGAATGTTCAAACACACTTAAACTGTCTCATCTTCATAAGTGTCAAAACATTGATTTGAGGCCAGTCTAGCATTTCTCAGCCTCTGTACGGCCATAAACAAGAGTTGAGAAGAAGGTCGTGTACGTTGTGGAGCATTTGTAGTCTAACACAAAAGCGAGACGTGGAGAAGGCGGACTCGGGCACGCCTCCCAGGAGACCGGCTGAGGCTCCGCCGCGCCTCCCTCGCTCGCTCGTTACGGCCAAATTTATAAATATATGAAGAAACATCCGCTAGCGAGGACTTTGCTACGCACCTGGACGTGTGATTCTAATAATCCCCTGTTATTCGCTAGTCATGATTTCACCTCCAAGACACATTGGATATTCAAAAGAGCAACGGAATGAAGGTCCGCTAGCCTAACGCTCACATGTCTGGAGAATTAGCATCAATGTTTGTCATTCAAAACACACACTGACAAGACTAGAGCTCATTAGGGGACCAAGTCTGCCTCTTCTTCTTCTTCTTCTTCACCACATCTTTTCCAGTGCCGCTCGGCACGCTGTGGCAATATGACATTCAAAGCGACTCTTGCGGCGGGCGGGGGAACACGGTCCATGTGCACTTCCTGTGTATTTTGTTTTAATCATCGAATTTTAAGGGTAAAGTTGTAAAACGACTTTGAGAGATGATAAAATGGGATCATAGCGGGGGGATTACTGTCTACAGTATTTTTTTTGTCTTTCCCGGTCATCATCACTAACCTGTGGCCTCCTCTGGTCTGGCAGGCCTGCTCATCGGATCCGGCTGTGCGCTCTACCCGCTCGGATGGGACAGCGAGGAAGTGCAACAGACGTGCAGCAACAGCTCAGACCAGTTTCAGCTCGGTGAGATGATGAAATCGCTAAAAAAAATAAAATACTTCAGTATTTGAACTGAATCCAAGATGGCAGCCAAAAAAGAAAATGAGAGATTTTCTCCATGACATTTTCCAAAGAAGCGCAATCAAATTAGCATATGATTTCACGTACGGTTGCATTCTCATACGTGACAAGCTTGTTAGCACGCTCTCTCTCTCACAAGCATGTTTGGCGCCCAAAGCGTTGAGAACATCTCCAAGGCTGCAAATAACCTCAACAGCAGCGTCACACCACCTGCTCATCAGCGCCTACGTTGATTTCTATTTTTCTTTGTAGGCTCCTGCCAGATCGGCTGGGCATATTACTGTACGGGGGCCGGGGCGGCGGGCGCCATGCTGCTGTGCGCCTGGTTGTCGTGTTTCGCCGGCAAGAAGCAGAAGCAATACCCGTACTGAAGGTCGGAGGAGCTCTGACGGCGGTGTACGGCGAGGGAAAAACTCTTTCATAATGCAGCACACACACAAACAACACTGCTAAAAAAAAAAAGGAAGGAAGGAAGGAAGGAAGGAAGGAAGGAAGGAAGGAAGGAAGGAAGGAAGGAAGGAAGGAAGGAAGGAAGGAAGGAAGGAAGGAAGGAAGGAAGGAAGGCGTACAGTGAACCACCGCATATTGGCAAATCCTCTATTTTTTTTTTTTTTTTATCCTGTGTTATCTGCTATTTTTGTTCAGACACAAATTTGAAAAGATGGCTTTGGTGTCATCTGGAGGCATGTCGGTCCCCTCGGAAAACTTCATTTGGTCAGGCTCTTGTCTTGTCTAATAGGAAAAAAGTCTTTTGGCGTCCTCTTGTGGAACGTGTAGGAATGATGACGCACTGATTGCTTGCAAAAAAAAATGCTGATGATTTGAGTGGAGGTGGTTGACTGTACCTACATTTCAGCCTTCGACCTGATTTGAGCAAATGGACATTTTTCAATTGTTCAATGTTTCAGTACGCCAAGGAGCTGAAAAGCTCAATTCTTACCTACCGGGTCAGGATGGAACACTTTCCAAGGATGTCCGCTTTTCCACGAGTCTTCCATTGCGTCTCTGTTGTGACCTGCAGACGGAGGCACTTTCTAGGGTTGCCGCATTTTTTCAAGGATTTGGCATCCACGCGACGGACGTGTGACATCTTTGGAAAACGGCAGCGGGAGTCTGAGGACTCGTCGGAACACCTGTGGTGAATCCATCCTTGTTAGAGAGCAGCTGGGCGTTCCAACCTTTCAAGAAGGTCAAAGGTCAGAGCGCATTTGAGGTTCATCGGGAAATTTCACGCATTGGATGTGCTAGCTGCACACGCAGCTATTTGTGATGCTTGATTTATGGAACCCCTAGTCTTTCTCTTCAACCTGTTGATGTTATTGTGTGCTGTGATGAAGACTTGCGTAACAATGTGATTTCCCACTTCAATATAACGTGAAGTGTTCTTCCTCACCTGTCTCATTGTTAACAGGCTTAACGGCCCGAAATGCAATAAAAAATAGATATCTTCTATGTTGTGTATGATCACGTACCTACTTTTATCATCATGGCACGTGTTGTTTTGTTTTGTATTCACGCCTCAAATGATTTGTAAATAAATGTTTATGGAAAACCTTGCCTTGCCTTGCCTCGCCTCGCCTCGCCCTGCGCGGTTTGTTGCAGCTCGCATTCCTAAAAAGCTTTTTTTCCCATGACCTCCGAATCCTCTTCCCTCCCCTTTCCAATCGATAAGGAGGATAAGGACAGGCGGACGCGCTCAGAATAACTTTTATCGACGCGCTCCATCCCGCGACCTTCACTCCCATTTATTTGCCTTTTGACCTGCGATGCTTACTGCCTATTTTTAGACACGTGTCGGCACTCGAGAGCTCCCGCTGCAAAGTCAGCTAGCTCATTTACATCCGCTTAGCATGCCACTTTCCTCACAATGAGCCACCCGGATACAAATCACGTCTCGGTTGTTCACCGGCGGACGCCTTCATCAGCACGGCTTCCGCACTTTGAGGGTGCCTTCAAAAGGACAAATAGGACACATTCTCAGGCATGTTTGTGTCTAAAAAATGATAGCACGCCCCGAGAAGATTTTATTAGCCAGTTTCGAGGGGATGTCTCGTGCAGTGGGCGGAGCTCGGAAAAAAACGATGACTATACCTTTTGTGTATGTACGCGGAGAGCAGGCACTTAAGAGAAGTCCAAAAGGCCGGCCGGGTACAGGCGTGCACAGCTGCTCCTCCAAGATGCTTAGCGGAGGAAGGAAAGGGCAAAAGTCAGACCAACCTTTTGATGGAAAATCAAAAGCACGTAAAGCCACACGCCGCATCCGCTGGGCTCCAAAACGGCAAGCGAGCGAGTGCCGACGCCTGCCTGGACCGCCCGCTTGCCAATCGCCCGTTTTACAGCACCTGTAAAAGCTGCTGCCATTTTATGTGTCCAGGGAAGTTGAGCGGGGAATATTGTCACATCGTAGGCAGCTCGGTGGGAATTGGACAATATTAAAAGAGGCGTTTGGGTGGTGGTGATGATGTCTCGCATCATCTATCGACGTATTCCACATCTGAGGAGCCATCAGCGGATTTTCTCTAATTATGTTCCTCCTTCCCCCCAGGCCGGCCGACGAGGTAACGATTACCCCCAGCTAGTCTTTGTGCTCCTTTGACACCGGGCTGCACGATCATATTTGCATTATTTATACGGCTGCCGTTGATGAGCCATTAAAGCCACGATGAAAGCCCGCGCGGAGGCACGTGAACGAGACGCTCGTTGCTTTGTGCTGCTTCATCGGTCGGGGTGCTTCCGGACTCACTGCAGTCTGGACGTCCCATGGTTATGGGTTTTTCCCCCTAACTTTCCAGGGGATTGACCCGTGTCATGGGCACCCATAAAAATGGTCATCAGGACTTTTTTCTTCCAACAATTGAGTTGTGAAAGTAATAAAGACAACAATTCCAAGCGTGTCGGGGCCCTCGTTACAGCTTCTCACAGCGACAAACTAGCCCCCCCCCCCACGCTCTCACCACCAGGCAAGTACACGTTCATTAAGGGCTGGCTGACTCCGCTCCGGATCTCTTGGATCGTTTGTTCCATCTTGGACTTCTTATACTTGCATCTTCACACATACACTGTACACTACCCCGTGATTTTGCGTCAGCCATCTGTCTAGTTTGCGTGGTTAAAAATGGGTAACGATTGGAAAGGTTTGTCTTTCAAGCCTTTGTGTTGAGAAACCATTTGTGATTTCGTGGCAGCAGCAATGACAGTGAAGCGTATTATTTATTACTTGAAGGATGAACAGGGCATCAAAGTGCCTCCTTTAGTTTCATGCTTCAATGAAAATGGAAGTGGAGTTTGGAAGTTTGCATCTGGTCGCCGAGTGTCATTCACAACACATGAAGCAGCTTCACCCAAGTGTTGGGGTAATGAGTTTCGCCTTGTTTCACTTAGCCCATCTATTCTTTCCAAATCGCTGACTAAACAGGAATTACAGCCAACGATTAAAAAGTGCTCTAATTACTTGGGAGTGCTGAACACACAGCTCTCGTTTGGCTTTCACTGAACTCTTCTTTCCTCCTAACTTCTCTGTTGTTCGAGATGAAAAAAGTGGGGTGGCCCACTTATCCTCGCCAATGTATGTAACAACCTGACGTCCATTTGCTACCTCTGGAGACGACGTTGCTGTACATCGTAATTTGTAGTCATGAGGGTACGTAAAAACAACTGACGACAAGAAAATAGAAACCGCCCGAACAGGGACTTGAACCCTGGACCCTCAGATTAAAAGTCTGATGCTCTACCGACTGAGCTATCCGGGCTCCGCTCGCTACATCGTCCCAACCATTTTTAAAACAGTCATCTACAGTGTTGGTTTCAAATGTATCTGGTCAAATAATAATTATCCAATAAAGTAAGAATGACATCTCACGCGTAAATAGCTGTTTTTCATTTAGAAAATGACCAGCCGACTACCGCACTGACAAAATTACATCGATGTACTTTCTTTTAGCGTTATTAAATCCTTTTACCTGTCTCCTCGGTGATGAATCATTTGTCTGTCTTTACTTGTGTAGTCATTCAATTGATGAATTTGATTTTCTGTTAAATGAAGTGTTATAAAGTTAGAATAACCGAAATGAAATGCAATACTCTTCCGCCATCTTGAGGCCGGGTGGGAAAAGTGGAGACGTCACGATTTACGTCATCCACGATGCCGTCAAATATCAATATCCACAATAAATAAATATATATATATATATATATATATATATATATATATATATATATATATATATATATATATATATATATATATATATAAAGTTATATCTGTATCTAAATTGAATTAGAATGTATGTAGAGTGTGTCCAGACAGGAGAAGTCAAGGAGGGAATCGTTTCTTGTAGTAAAAAAATAAATAAATACAAGATAAAAAATAAAAATAAAAAAATGAAACTTACGCTCCATGAAAAAAATATATCATGAAATACAGTTGCGTTTTTTTAAGCAAAGTACTTTTGGGTGGCAAATGCACAATGCCAATTATTTTGTACATTTGAAATGAAAAAGGAAAAAAAGTTTCAAGCAGAGACGCTTCCGTGTTCCAGACGTCATCGAAGCGCGCCGCAAACTGTTATGCGTCGTCCACGCGCATCCTGCTAGAGCGACAAACGTGGTCCAAAAGCAAGCATGTTATGATTTATAGACTCCTAGTTTAACATACTCAACAGAATATAGTTAACTAAATTTCATGATCACTTGTCCGTTCTCATCAACTGTCGACTCGATTAGACACGTCGCAGACCGGTAAGTAAAACTGGAGCTGATTTTGGGTGCAGTCTTACTTTCAAAATGAATGTTGCGGCAATATTCGATTAGACACGTCGCAGACCGGTAAGTAAAACTGGAGCTGATTTTGGGTGCAGTCTTACTTTCAAAATGAATGTTGCGGCAATATACAGAGCTTGGGGCGCGCGACTATGTTTCATGAGGACGAAGACTGGAATGACGCCGCCGCCGCCGCAGCCGACGTCCTCAGTCCAAGTGTAGTGAAAAAGAAGAGCCCCAATGGAAAGGTACGGCGTAGTGTGCAGTCTAAGCCCTTGTGGCACCAACCCGAGGTTAAAGGGGGTTACGGTTCACACATCCATCCTATTTTCCATTCTGCTTAGTCCAAACATGTGGGAAAGAAGAGCCTCCTGCGAACGCTGCAGATGTTGGAATCCATACCAGACTGGAAGGACGACGAGCGTCCGCCTGACAGCGACAGCGACCATGAAGCCGCTGCGCCGCACACCAAGAAGAAGAAGAAGAAGAAAAAGAGGAGGAAGAGGACAAAACAAGCCGCTACGACAACACAAGAGCAGGAGAACAACACTGAGGTTAAGGAAGACAAAAGTGTAACCGAGAAGAACAACGTGGAAAAGAACATTGGTGAGTGTTGCCACTATGTGATTGTTTTCATTGTTATTCAAATAAGGCAGACAAATTGGTTCAATAGAAATAACACAAACAAAGATGTCTTTGGGCACCGCCAGGCGAGACGGACGACAAAGTAGCGGCGCAGAAGTCGGCCGCCGATGCCCCGAAATTCAACAGGCAGCAGTGGAAAAACAAAATGAAGAACAAGAGGAAATGTAAAAATAAATACCAGCAGATTAAAGCTCAAAAGGAGGCGGAGAAGGACGGGGACAAACCTCCGGCGAAGAGGCGCGCGCCTGTCCGTGGGGGCAAACCAGTGCAAGCGCCGGACAAGAAAACGCTGCCGCGGAAAAAGACGGACGAGGACGCCGAGAAGGACGAGGACAAACGTCCGCCGACGAGGCGCGCGCCTGTCAATGGGAGCAAAAGAGTGCCAGCGCCAGACAAGACGGCGCTGACGCAGAAAAGGAAAAAGACGGACGAGGACGACAACGCAGAGAAGGACGAGGACAAATGTCCGGCGACGAGGCCCGCGCCTGTCCATGGGGGCAAAAGAGTGCCAGCGCTGCCGCAGAAAAGGAAAAAGACGGACGAGGACGACACCGCCGAGACGGAAGCCGTTAAAAGCGCCAAGCGGCAAAGGGACACCACCCCCGTCAACGGGTCCGCACGGGATTCCCGGACAGAGCGGCAAAAAGCCGAGCTGCTCAAAGCCGAGAGGCTGAAACGCCAGCACCTGCGCAAGCTTCTCGCTGCGGTTGAGGAGCCCGACAAGGAGGAGGAGCCCGTTTCGCGGGAGGCCAAGGATGCGCCGGAGGACCGCTCCAGCAGGTTGCGCCGGCGCATGGAGCAGCGCCTGGAGGCGGCCCGCTTCCGCCACATCAACCAGCTCCTGTACAGCACCAGCAGCGGCGAGGCCAAGCGCATGTTCCAGCAGGACCCGCCGGCCTTCGGGATCTACCACCGGGGCTTCGCCGAGCAGGTGCGGCGCTGGCCCGTCAACCCCGTGGACGCCATCATCGACTACATTCAGCGCAAGTAAGAGCCTTTCAACCAAAAGTGTTTGTCCCACGTGGGCAAGCCCTATTTAGTTTTGTTGCGCTTTCAGGCCTCCGTCGCTGGTGGTGGCCGACTTTGGCTGCGGCGACTGTAAGATGGCGCTCAGCGTCAAGAACAAAGTGCACAGCTTTGACTTAGTGGCCCTCTGCGACCTGGTGACAGTCTGCGACATGGCCCACGTGAGCGAGCCCGCCCGCCTGCCCGTGCGTGCGTGCGCGCGTTTGTGTGTCTTTGCAAAACTGCTCACCCCCCGACGGCCTCTCTGTCGGCAGGTGCCGCTGCAGGACAGGTCGGTGGACATCGCCGTCTTCTGCCTGTCGCTGATGGGAACCAACCTGGCCGCTTTCCTGGCCGAGGCCAACCGGGTCTTGAAAAGAGGGTAAATTCATTCATTCATTCATTCGAGTCGTCCAATTGGCCGCAGAAAACAAAAAGTGAGCCCTGTGACGCGGGTGACGGCGTATCTCAGAGCAGTCTGTCCCTTTTTTAGGGGCAGGCTGAAAATCGCCGAGGTGGCGAGCAGGTTCGACAACGTGAGGAACTTCCTCATGGCGCTGACGAGGCTGGGATTCAAGTTGGAGTCGAAGGTGAAATTGATATTTTCATTTTGCCTGCAATAAATGGCCCTTTTTTTTCATTCATTTGATTCCGTTGAGGAAGCCTTTGTCATCTCGTTTGCGTCGTCTCTCTTTGTAGGATACGGAGAACACTCATTTCTACACGTTCGACCTCATCAAGACGGGCGACGCGCCGCAAAACGTCAAGAATTTCGGCTTGCAACTGAAGGCCTGCTTGTACAAGAAGAGATGATTGGTTCTAAAGCCACGTGTCTTTTCTTTTGAAAAACCTTTGAGCGTGGACGCGTGTACAGTTGTTAAAATATGAACACGTTTTCTTTGTTGTTTTTAATAATTGGTTTTCTATGCAATTCCTTCAACTATAAAAAGAAAAAAAAAAGATGTGAAATGGAGGGGTATAATTAAAGTCAACATTTGATTACACTCTGAGAATGAAGCCTCAGAAGAAAGGTTTTCTTCGAGTAGTCCTGAAAGTAATGTTACAAGAATAATCATGCATAAAAGTTTCTTTTAAGATCATGAGGATAAGTGGAATAGAAACTTCCTGCCTGGCTAACCAGTGCGGCGCAGTTTTGATTGCTTTTGCTGCACATGTCAGCATTAGCCGCAAGGCGGCGTACTAACACCGCCGTGCTGGGGGAAATAAGAAAATAGCGCGCCAACAAGCCGACATTGACACATCGCATGTCACCGAACGGAGACCATTTCTTTGAGTAGCTTCATTTTGGGGTGGCAAGACTTGTGCATCTTTCAAATGATTTGCTTTCTCTTAGTTGCCGTTCGTCAATGGACTCCTTCTGCGCTAGCTCCGAACCGTCCAACTTCTGCTCAGCTCTTTATTTTGGCGTCCAACTTCTGCACTGCTTGGACGACTTGCCGACACGCACACGTCGCTCGTGGGTTATTAATCTCCTTTGATTTTCCAAACAAATCTCGGCCACGATAGCCTCAATGCACACTTTCCCCAGATTCACACATAGTTTTTGTTTTTTTTACTGGCAAGGAAGGCGTGATCTGCTTTCCAACCTTTTGTCCTTTCAGCCATAGTTACTCAATTATTCAGAATGGGAAAGCCCTCAAAATTGTGGTGGGGGGATTCGACTGAAGGAACAACTGTAACTCCCAGTTATACCAGTCTGGTGCGTCTCCTACTCCAATGCAAAAGCGGCCCACAATGTGCCGCCGCCGAGCGAGCGAGCGAGCGAGCGGGCGGGCCATGCGGCGGGCGGCCCGTGTGGAAAGTTGTGCAAAGCGCACATCCCACATCAAATGACTCACTCGTTTTCTTTCCAACGGGAAAATGAACAAAAGATGGACTTCTTTCTTTTCTGAGGCCAAAGGCAGATTGAATTTCTGCACAGGAATGGCATCCAAGCATGTCATCCTATTTTTTTTGGTTCGCCAAACTAACTCTGGCTGAACCGAAGTCGAACCCCAGCGGAAACACGAATGCCTAAGATCCGGGTTTGACCCCTACTTAACCTATCCTGGTCGAAGAACTGGAGCGAAGGAAGAGTTCTCTTCAGAATGATATGACACAAGTCAAAGTGAGAAAAAGTCCTTCAAATAACTCATGAAGCAGCTGGCGTACAACCTATTTGAATCAAAGCATGCAACTTACTTGGTGTTGATGTGCAATGTTGCCAGTTGCCTCCGAGGTTTGAAAGTCTTCAGCCGAGTTGTTGGCACGTGAGGGAGGCATTTTCCGGAGTTTCAACAGAGCAACCTAAGCCAAAAATGACGCGTTTGCAAAAGGCAGCGCGGCGTGTGCATAGTGTGACCGAGACACGTGCAGCTGGACGACGGCCATCGCTTGACAACAGCTGCAAATGAAAACCTAACGAGCAGACGTCACGTCACGCACGTCAGAAAAGCTGCATTCAAAACCAAAGTCAAACAAACACACCAGTTTTTCTGCACATCAAAATGCCTTTACAAATCGCCCAAGCACATTTCTGCCAGCCGCGGCGCAAAGGTCAAGTGGGGCCCAAACATGGCCGTCGACCTCCGTCTGGTCACACAGCCAAAGAAATGTCTTAGCCCACCCGAGCCCAGCCGGCCGGCACCTTGTTCCCGCTCGCTACGCATATCTGCTTCGACACTTGTCTGGGCATCCGTGTCATGGTTTCACTTGGGAGCCACGTAAAGGGCGCTTTCGAGTCACGTGGCGCGCTGACAAAGAAAGCCAGCGCCCCCCCCTCCAGCGCGCAGCCAAAAGATCGTCCAAGTCTACCAGGGCCCGTAAAACAAGAGCGATATTTTCCAAGCGCGCCCACGTCCAAAGTCAATATGTTGTGTGGTGAAATACGGCGCTCAGACACTGGATGGAAGAAATAAATTCATTTCCAGGCTGTTTTATTGATACAGGTGCACACTCGTTTAGCGGCTTCTTTTGCGATATGGCAATCCAGGTTCCCCTTCAAGCCCTTCGTCAAGCCGCGGAAGACTTCTGACCACTTGGAGACCAAGCCACTTGAAAAATCTCCGAAGTGACTTTCATTCCAACTGGTTCATGTGCAAAGAGCTCCATTTCAATCGAGAAAACAAAGCATTTTTCAGCGTCCAGCTTCAGTGCTTTGGCCAAATGAGCGGCCGGACCGGCCACTCCCTTGCGGTTCCTAGAAGCTTTGGAAGAAGCTCGGTCAGTGACGGCCCACGTCTGCCCGGCCGCCCGCACGCGGATCGATGAGGAAACGGGACTGGGGAAAAATGTGGAGTCAGCGCTTTGTCTTCCAACTCCTGCAGCTTTATACTGGCGCTTTACACTTGCCACCTTGCCTCCGCTTAACAAGTTAGCTGCTTAGAATTGGAGACAATGTTGGATGAAGGTGAAACACAGTTCAAGAAAGAAATGGAACATTCCATTTTTGGACACGCACACACACACGTCATAAGTGTGGAGGTCACTTTTACACGCTAATTAAAGCAGGCCAACCAAGCGCTTCCCTGTCGAATGCTTCGGAAGCTTGGATGAAGAGTCCGGAAAACGTCCAAAGTGCTCCGCTGCTCTGGGCCGGAATGTCTTTCCCAGACGGCGAGTTTGCGCTGCTTTTCACAGATGTCCATCCAGGTCACGTGGCCCGCGCTCGAAAGCTTTCACAATTGCACCGTGTCATGGCTTCGAAACAAACACGTCAGTTCAAACGCTAAACAAAGGCTCATTTGGAAAAGAAGCATCTGAGGCACGATGGACGGATTCGCGCAGTGTCTTTGTGCGCATGCGCGCGCTCTAGCGGCTGCAAATGCGCCGCCCCGGACGGCCGCAAAGCTTTTAAAGAGTTCAACTCATCCACTCTCGTGCGCCTAATGACTCCTTGGTGGACTTGAAATGACTCGCAGATGATGAGGCAGGCCGTCAAGAAGCATTTAGTGGCGAGTCGAGTCGGCGACTCATTATGCCACGCGCGGAAGGGCGCGCACAGCACAGCTGAGTGCTTGGTGCGTTGATGCAAGTGAACGCGAGACTGGCTGAGCTGAATCTCTTTTAGCACTTGGGATAGTCGACTCGTCGTCGTAAATGAACATACAAAGATTGATTCACTTACATGCTAACACGAGTTAGCTGCTAACGCTCTACCATGAATTGACATTTGTCAGGATTCTGATCAATAGGACAAAATAATAGTAGAAAAGTGGATTGACTAAATCAACAGAGTCAGACAAATATATGCATTTAAGAATGTGGAGCGCCGCATGAGGTGTTAAGGGAGTCGAAGACTTCCTTCGGTGGCAGGCAGCTCCTAATCAAGGGACTTAATGACGATGCGCGCGTGGAATCTCGGCGTGCAGTGCAGCGGACGCAACACCAATCGGCACGCAAAGCCCCGAGCAGCAGGACAAACGGCTCCAGCGGCCGCAAATCGATGCCACTTTATGCACGCCGCCCGCCGGCGCTGGCGCTGGCGCGACGTCTTTTGAAAGAAAGATCAGAAGGCACTCGAGCTCATCAGCGCCGCTGCAGCGCTCCTGCGACTCAACTTGGTGTCAAAGTTGATCGCAATGCCAACGAGGCTCTGCTGTGATCTGGTGCCCCATGTTTTCCAACAAGCAAGATGTCGCTGCTCCCTCCATACATACTTGGAACGCAAAAGACGACAAAGCGCGACTGGCTGTCAACGACGGACGGGACTTGGGATTTCCTCGATTCAGAATCAGGCTTGAATCTGGTTCCGCCTATCACGAGGATTGACGTTGCAACTGTCGCAGCCAATATTGCAGGTGTTCTTCCAAGACGCCAGCTTCTTGCTTTCCTGCCCGTCGATAGCAAACAGCAGCCGGCGTCACCTTTGCGTTACTTGCGCTGACTCTGCATTTGGCAGACTTGCGCTAAGTGATTACGCGGCTGCCCAAAGCGCGCGCATGGGAGGGAGGGAGGGAGGGAGGGATCGGGAGAGAGGGAGCCGCTTACTTCTGCTACCAACAGTAACACACAACTTTGTGCAGAGAGGCCTAGGGATCAAGTAGTGCATTTTTGCGTCGACGTCATTGGCAAGCGGCGGTGGTCGCATGAGGGGACCACGCTCGGAACCGATCAAAAGACTGGAAAGTAGCTTGGGAAACAGGAGAATGAATATACGTTTGGAGCCCTGAAAATGGAACCAGTCTGACACCTTAAATCAGTGACAGAGAAGCAGCCAGTTAGGAAGTCCACTTGTGCCAAGTTAACCTGTAGATTAGTTTCAGTGAATAAATCTCCCTCTCTTCGCCTCTCTTCACTCAAAAGCGCCACTCCGTGTTTTGGAAAGGGCCCTTTTCCAGATGCAGGCGGAAAAATAAAGGCAGGAATTCAAACGGGCGAGTAAATCTCCACGCTGTCTGTCAGCCGGGCTCCAGATTCAAGAAGCGAGCTGGAATTAACGAGCGAGAAACATTTTCCATTTCTTTCCTTCAGACAATCGTGTCGCGGATTGAAAAGAAGAGCGGATGCACAGCCGATGGATGGATGGATGGATGGATGGATGGAGCGAGAGCAGAGCATGACCCACCCCACCAAAAACAAGGCCCACGGTCACCGCTGAAGAGAGAGCAACAGCAATGTGTACATGTTCTGTTAGGTTGAGGCCATTTTGTCAAGATCCTGACTCGCGCCGCAGCGGTGGCCCCCTCCCCTCCCTTCCCTTCCCTTCCACCGCATTTTGGATCCGTTGGCATGTGCCATCATTAGCAGCAATCAACCTGAGCGTGCGTCAAAGTATAAAGCGGCAGGAGGGATCAGGTGGGACAAAAAGGTGCAATTTGCCGAGCGCACCGCAGGATGAGGCCTTTCATCTGACAGTTAATTAAGCGTCAACAAGCGGCTTTGTTTTGTCTTCAGCTCGCCGTCCTTCTCTTCCTCGTCCAATTCTTGCCCATGGCAGCGTGACGCCAGCTTGGAGTCTCACTAATTAAGACTTCACGCTGCTGGACTTTAAACGCGGCTCGTCCAGCTCCCCGCCGGGCCGGGCCGAGTCGGGTCGGGCCGGGTCTCCCCTCCCCTTCCCGTCGGCGACGCTCCTCTCGGCCTTTTGTCCGTGTTGCAGCCTGGCGCGGACGACGGCGGCTGCCTTTAACAAGGTCAAAAGCGTCTTCGTGTCAACACGGCGCCATTGTGTCAACCACAAAGGGAAGGAAGGCGGACTTTGAGCCGCTAAATTCTAAATTACGCTCAAAGAGGGGGAATCCATTCGTTTGAGTTGTGCACACCAATCACGATGTTGAGCATTGTCACAAAGGTTCTCCGCTAACTAACAGGCCCGCCCGCCCGCCCGCCCGCACCGCAGACCGAGGAAGCAAAATTCGGTCAGCCCGCTCAAACATCTGCCACTCAGACAAAAAGACTCGATAGAAGCCACCTCCATTCATCGAATTGAGCGACATTTTTTTCCAAAGGACAATTAAAAAGAGACTGAGATGGCCCAAAGTCGCCAGTTGCCATAACAAAACCTTTGCTGACGGATCGGGACGACGCTTGGACGCGTCAAGCGCCCGTGGATTAACCGCGGGTTAGCAAAGTGACGTCTCAGTAGGGTGTTATCGGACCCGCATGCCACTGGGGATCAAGTATCAGCTTTCCCCTTCTAATCTGGGGGGGGAGGGGGGCAGAGGAGTCACTTCACTAAACAACACGTACGCCTTTGATAGCAGGCAGGGCAAACGGGCGGGATTAAAGGCGGCCATTTAGGGCGGGAGGACCCGGCCGGATTAGGGACCACCACTCTTAAAAGCTTGCCATGTTTGCGGACACCTAGTGCCGGCCGGGTGGTCATCCAGGTGCACACCTGGGGAAAAGGTTACATCGGGGTCAATCCATTGAAATCTTGATGCAACTAAAAGGGAAAAATCGAATCAAACAGTTTCCTAGATTCTTATCGAGAACATTTCTGGTTAAGATTCACACAACATTGAGGCCCCCAAAATAGTTTGAAAATGGCTCACTGAGTTTTTCCAATCTATTTTTCACATTGAAAAAAAGCATTTGTGAGTAATAAAAGCGGGGGCGGCGTGGAGGTCGAGGAGGCAGATGCCTGCGGGACCCAAAAAAAAAAAAGCATCAGCCACTATGAGCAAGTCAAAGGCTTCAACGACAAAAAAGGGCTCACACAAAACAAGGGGGCTCGGGCAAAAACAGCTTACAGACGCCATTGCTAAGAAAAAGCGCACAGGCTCCCTTCGTATTTTCTTGAGGGCCAAAGAGTGTCTTGAAATGTCTTTTGTAAAGAAATCCACCTGGCTTAAGCCCTCAAGTGTTTGAGTGGAGCGCTAATGGTGACAAAGCCGGTTCAATCCGCTCCACAATGGACGCAGCAAGAAGATGAGTGACGCACGGCAACGAGCGCTCAACCGAGTCAACAACGGACCACTCCAGTCGCAACTCTTGAAAGCCTGGAGCAAACACGCGGCGACGTGCGCTAAGGTCACAAACTTTTATTGCAAACCAAATCAAAACCTTGTTCATTCATTCATCGGCGCTTCCCGGGACAGCGCCAGCAGTCGCTACAAAACGCGTCAACATTACACGTAGAAAAAAAAGAAACATTTTTCAACACTTCAAAAAAAATGACACTTTTTGTACAAGACAATATTTCCCAATTTTGGCTGGCTAACGTAACGAGTTAGACGCGTCCGATTAGAAAACGCGCGAGACAAACAAGCTTTTGGCGCGTCTTGAAATCTCAGAGACAAAGTAAGGCACCCAAATGGCCCAAGCTAACTGTTAGCGCACAAAACGCTCAAAGTAAAAAAGGTTGATGAGGTGACGTTGCACATTCATCCCTCACGCATGCACGCAAGCAAGCAAGCAAGCAAAGTGCTCCACATAGAAACGTTCCTTCCTGAAATCCAAAGAGTTTTGCATTCATCATGGGGGATCTGACAACATGGGAAAAAAAAACTTTTGTGATCAACTGTGAAACAGTACTTTGGACCTTTTTGTTCAATAAGACCCTTGATGCAAACTCTTTTTCAAAAGCCCAACTTCTTTCCAGAGTGCCTCCTTTGTACTTCCTAAACGCGAAAGGTGCAATATAGCCAGGGAGATTTGACTTGCGCTTCTCTGTGTGCGTGTCATTAAAGAGGTTTATTCTCAGCAAGGGCGGGGACGGGATGCAAAAACCCCAAAAAGGCAACCCCCCCACCCCAAAAAATAATTGTGGAGATCACATTTTGGAGCTTTTGCTTGAAACTTTCATGCGACTTGTGGTGACACGTCTCTTTGGAAAGAAGCCATCAATCATCCCGAGGCATGTGTCCGGCAAGGCACGGCTGGATTTGCTTTGGCCAAAGCGGTCGCCCGCCAGCCAGGCTTCCACGCTTCTTCTTGGAAAGCAGAGAGGAAAAAAGT
This sequence comes from Syngnathus leptorhynchus, assembly GCF_054491065.1. NCBI lineage: Eukaryota > Metazoa > Chordata > Actinopteri > Syngnathiformes > Syngnathidae > Syngnathus > Syngnathus leptorhynchus. Next base: position 402,417 of record NC_141201.1, on the reverse strand, counting down.
GCAAGTTAGCGATGATGTCAGCGCTCTGCCGAAGCGCCGTTGCGACACAGGCCTCCGCGGAGTCTCCTCCTCTTTCTGGGGAACGCGTCTTCCCCTCTCCACTTTCTTGCACTTTTTCTCAGCTGATGTCAGCGGCTAACAATGTCTCCACAAAGACGTCCTCCTCCTCCTCCAGCCAAACTAGTTTTTTTTTTTTTTCCATTTGTTTGGTGGTGGTGGTGGGGCGGGGCATCCTGATGTCACTGGGAGCACTGATTGGCCGCAAAGATTTGTCCCGATATTTCTGGTTGCGCATTTCCTGGACATGCAAAGTTTGTCACTCAGCTTGCTTGCAGGTTACATCCATCACATTTGCTTTGGCCTTTGCGAGAGGAAAATGTGAAGCAAGCTTTGGTAAACGGAGGAGCTCCAGCAGGTGTGTGTGCGTGTGTCTTTGACATCTGCGCTAGCCAGCCAGCCAGCCAGCCAGCTAACCAGCCAGCTAGCCAGCCAGCCAGCCAGCCAGCCAGCCAGCCAGCCAGCCAGCCAACGCCAGCCGGCCTTCCTTCCTTGCGGCCGGCAGGTCTCAGTAGTGTGTCGGAAAGCCTCGCATCTTTTGTCACTCGACGACGAGAGCTTCCAAGAGGTCAAAGCGTTAAGGTGAGGCGGCGTGCGGGCCGGCACCTCAGACGTACCACTCCCGCCGCGAGATGACCGATCCGTCCTGGTGCGCCACGTAGTCGGCGTCGCCGTCCGGGAGGTACGGCGAGCCGTTGCTGAGCCCGTGCGGGTGCTGCGTCTGCCGGTAGCCGTCGGGACGGTAGGCGCGCTCCGGCTCGGCCCAGCCGTCGCCGATGACGTCGCCGCACAGTTTGGACTTGAACTCCTGGCTGCCTTTGTCTCCGTAAACCTCGTGGAGCTCGTGCGGCTGCAGGACGTCCACCTGCGTCTCCTTCTGCACGTCCGACGGGCCCAGGTACTGCTTGGTGTAGTAGTCGCCCCGGAAGGTGCGCCGCTTGCGCAGCAACGAGAAGCAGACGGCCAGCACCGCCAGGATCAGGACCAGCGCGCCGCCCGCCGCGCCGCCCGCCACCAGGCCCAGCGTCTCGTTGTCCCGCGCGGGGGCCAGCGTGGGCGAGGTCAACGGGGAGCGCGCCGTGCCGGCCCCGCCGCCGCCGCCACCGCCGGGCGGGCTGGTGGTGGTGGTGGTAGCGGTCGCCGCCGTGGTGGAAGGGGGTTCTGCGGAAAAAAACAAAAAGGTCCAAATCCAGTTGAGCATTTTGGTTTGGATCATGGCAGGTCACATTAGGTGTCTTGCTGTCAAAACGACCCAAATTGAAAGGTTAAGAGCATGTGCAGAACTTCACTGCCTTAGGATTTGAAGCCAGAGGCTAGATAATTGGCCCGCAGAGCCTTTCCTGGACACTTTGGCTCGGACTCTGGCTCGGGCCTGCAAACAGATGAAGCGTGACAGCTTTTTTGGGGAGAGGCCAAGCCCAGCCATCGGAGGGAGGGAGGGAGGGAGGGAAGGTTGCTGGGGGGGGGGCAGCGCTTGCTTTGTTTGGAGAGGGATTACAAAGGAGCCACGCAGGAATGAAAACAAAAAAGGAGCGTTCTCAGGATCCACGCCCCGGCCGGCCCTGACTCGGCAATAAGCGCAGATGTGGATTTTTATTTTATTCAAGAAGCGGAACATTGCTTACCTCGGACCCAGAGGGACACGTCCCGGCTGCCCGCGCCGATGTCGTTGGTGGCTTGGCAGCGGTACACGCCCGAGTCGTTCAGCGTCAGCGGCCGCGTGAAGGCCAGCCTGTTGGACGCGACGGCGACGCGCTCCGGCATCGGCCCGTCCAACCTGGGGGGAGGGACACACATCTTGAGATGTTACGGCTTCAACTGGAAAGAATGAGCAAAAACATTCATCTGCCCAGCCGCTTTGGTCGAGACACCGCAACGAAGGCGACGTCATTGCCAAAAGGTCAATAAAGCCTTGATTTGCACATTCCAAAAAAAAAAACGCTAGGAAGAAGAGCGCTATTGTCTCGACAGTCACGCGGGCCGGGCAGAAGGGACCAGACTTGGCCGTGAGCCTCCTTCTCACATCACGGGAGGACGAGAGTTGAGTCTGACTTAGCGAGCCTGACTTAGCGAGCCCGACTTAGCGAGCCCGACTCAGCGAGCCTGACTCAGCGAGCCTGACTCAGCGAGCCTGACTTGCTCGCATGCACAGATTCTTCACGCAAAGTCTTCACGAGCGGCGGCGGCAAAGCAAAATAACTGCAGAGTCAGCACAGGCGTAGCTGGTATTTTCCGGGTCGGCGAGTCACACATTCAACTTTTTGGTTTAGTTGCCCAAATAGTGGGAACCCACCTGGCCCAGCGATACTCCCGGACGGGCGGGTTGGCCCGAGCGTGGCAGCTCAACGTGACGTTAGCTTGTCCGGCGTACCAGTTTTGCTCGTCGCCCTCCATCCGGACCGACGGCGCAACTGCGGGAAAAACAAAGCACAACAAAGGCGAGCTTCAGCGACGGCTGGCTTTTGCTGACCAAAGTATATTTGGCACAATGTCCACGCTCAACAAGCGTTTGTAGAAGGGGGGGGGGGGACACAGCAGGCATTATATTGTGTTACAAGAAGCAAAAGAAAGCTTTGCCACAGCCAGTAACAAAGATAAGAGTAACTTGGAGAAGAATTGCAGCAAAAGGTTGCACAGCTAATAAACTCCAGAAAAATCATAAGAGGGGGGGGGGGGGGGGGGGGTAGGGTTACGTGCGGCTGTAATAAAACACAGCAAACACTCAGAGTCGGAGATCCAATTTTGCCCATTGTGATTTCTCCGGAGAACAAACGAGCGAGTCAAGAAAAAGAGGACGCCGAGTCGGCCTGCGCTTCATTTATTGAGAAGCGACCGTATCGGTTCCCCCGTCCGTCCCTCCCGTAATCTACGCTGGGCTCAAACCACGGCACTCGGGCACTCACAGTGAACATTGAGCACGTAGACGATGCGAAAGTCCGTCTCCAGCGTGGGGTGGCGCACCACGCAGGTGAGGTTCTTGCCCTGGGCGGCGCTGGCGGGCCTCCACAAGTAGCGCAGGTGCACGCTGGCCGTGCCGTCGGCCTCGTCGCGTCGGCGCGTCTCCACGCGCCCGCTCAGCTCCGTCTCCCAGGAGACCTCGGCGGCGGGAAGGCCGCGCTCGGCCACGCAGGTGGCCACCAGCGACTCGGCCTCGCCCTCCAGCAGGGTGTCGGGCCCGGCCGACACGTACGCCTTGGGCTCCACTGGATCACACGGACACATCACGACAACGTGAGACATTCAAACGCAAACTAAGATGAGGCGAATATTGATTTTAGCATTTTGCATTTGTAGAGCGTCTGAACCCGTGCCAAGACGCGAGTGTCGTCTAGGAAATGATTGACCAATGCGTCATTGACAGAATATCTGGCGGCCGACCCAAGGACCGAAGACGGACGGTGCAAGGGCCACAAATCAAGACAAAATGACCCCATTGGCTCCATGTGTGGACCCGGCCGGCTTTTTCAAGAGCACCAGCAGCTGCACAAAGGCAAAGTATGTGTGTGTGTGTGTGTGTGTGTGTGTGTGTGTGTGTGTGCGTGCGTGCGTGCGTGCGTGCGTGCGTGCGTGCGTGCGTGCCTGCGTGCGTGCGTGCGTGCGCTTTGGGGGGCGCCAGCACCTCCTCCCCGAGAAAAGGCCATCACCTTTGGGACATCTGTTCCCCTCGTCCCCAGCAGGAGCTACTGCTACAAATTCCAAAAATAACTCCCGGCACCCCGTTCTCTAAAAATAGCCAACGGGGTGGCGGCGGCAGCGGGGGAGGGAGGGAAGGAGGGAGGGAGGGAGGGAGGCACCACTTGTGCCGCAGTCGTCAACCTCTCTCTGCCCCTTCCCTCCCTCCCGTCCTCACACATGGACTGGGGTGAAAAACGGGAGCTGCTCCATGCTGGAGCCCAATAACAAGAGCCGTCGCACCGACCGTAAATTTGATGACCCTATCATTTGTTTGATAAATCAGATTGGGAAAAAAAATGAATAAAAAGATGGATTTTTTCTTTTTCATTCAAAGGGACAGTGCAAAAAAAAAAGCACCAACATTCCTGTTATAAGGAGTTTCTGGAGTGGGATCTGCAATCTGTGGGCAAAATACGTCCTCGTGCTGTCTGGTAAATGTTGCTCCTCGTTCGGAGCTTCTTTTGCTTTGGTTCTGTATTGTCATAAATGCGGACGCGTGCCGAGCTAAAAGCTTTTGTCTCGTAGGTGAGTCCTTTTCTTGTGAATTCATTTGCGGATGCTCTCGCACGTTTGGCCATAAAAGCCGGCCGGCCGGCCGGTCGAGCAGTTACGCGCCGCCTTTTCCATGAGTCGGCAAATCTCCACGCGCTGCTGAATTCTCACTTTTCTGACTAGGCAAAAAAAAGCTGCATTGCTGGCCACACATTGCAAGAGGGGAGGGGGGGGGGGGGGTCGTGTCTGCATCTCATCGCAGATTCTTGCAATGTCCGTTTTCCGCACACTGCGTCGCGCCTCCCCTCCATACGCATTTTGAGGATGGTGAGCGTCATACGTCGGATGGAAGCCACGTGGCGTCCGGGCGGCTTGAGCGCTCTGCTCTGCTCGGCTCGGCTCCTGTGCCAAGTGGAGCGTTGGCGTGCACTTTTGACACACTCTTAAATCCAAGACGCTCTTGGGAAATTGTTGGTCATTCTGATGATGACCTTTTCTGCCGAGGTGGAAAACAAGCGAGGGCATTTTTCGTCCGACAATTGAACGATTAGCCGGGCGCCTGGGTGACAACGCTCGGCTTGTGTGTTCCATTTTGCGGGCCGGCCACTCACCTAAGACGTTGAGCCGGGTGCTCGCCTGACCGTTCCCCAGCGGGAAAGTGGACACTTTGCAAGTGTACGCGCCCCCATCTTCCAGAGTCACGTCGCTCAGGGAGATGTTGACCGCTCGGTTGGTGGTGGAAACGAAGGCCACGCGGGCGGCGAACTCGGGGTGGACGTAGGTGCCGTGGTCCACGTGGTACACGGCCAGGACCTCCCTGCCCGAAGCGATCTGGCGCTCCCACGAGCTCTGGATGAGCGTGATGTCGGGCACCAACTTGATGTGGCAGCCCAGCGTGATCCTCTTGCCCAGCACGGCGTCCACTTTCTCGGGGGCCAGCACCAGGTCGCCGCCGACGCCTGCGGGGGAGACATCAAGCCTTCAATCCATCTTGTGAATTTGACAAAGGCTCTTATCATCAAACGAGCCCAGAAAGCGGACGGCTGCCCCCGTTCTTCACGGGTTTATGCTAATGCGCTCGGGCTCCATTTTGGCTTTGTTGACATGTTTACAACCGAGTGGGTTCTATTTGGGAATGTCGGATGTGCGAGCTATAAAAGTGGCCCACCGGCTGGTATTTTGGGTCCTTGGCAACGAGGCGAGCGGTTAGCCGCAGCAATGCTCTTGAGCGAGGCTCAAACTCTCCTGCGCTCTGTGGCGTCCTCTGTAATTTGCCTCATCTCACACACATACGCAGGCACCGTGTGTGAGGCGGACATCTTGCCTCTGCGTATGTTCAATTGTGATGTCAACTTGCCAGCTGTGCTCTCACACGGGCTTTCCTGATTTCGTTTTTTCCACTCAAAACATTTGATGTGGGAGCCGCCCACGTGCGAGTGGGGGATTTTTGACCTCACCACTCCCGGCCCGCCCCACCCTGCCCCGCCTCGATTTGAAAGAGGGGCTCGCTTCCTGCCCGAGAAGCTTACTTTTGCTATTTTTAGAGCAGCTAGCTAACGTAGGTGTCGACATGATGTTGCCAAGTCCAGCCTTCCTTGACTTTTGTGACGTCACCAAAAAAACACAACACCCACCGCTGGACTTTTGACTGTGTGTACTACGCATTTGTGGATGACACGGCCGATAGCTGCCCGTGGCTGACTGACTAACTGCGGCGCTCGGCGTGGGCGTCGGCTTTCCGACGCCGAGAAACCGGAGCCGGCGTGCGCGCCGGCTGCTCTGCCGTTTGCTTTAGCCCCGGCGTCATAAACACAGGGCGGGGGCCTCCACCTTCGGGGGAAGGGAGGGCGGCGGACAGATGGCCTCAACGTGGGATGCCGACAGCCGGGGAGGAAAGTTGGCGGCGAGCGACTGCTTGGCCAAAAGGCAGCTTGACAAATGGAGAGGAGCGTTGCAGCACGACTTTTGCAGCGATCGCTATTGACGACGACGCACGTGCGTCCTGTCCAAAAAGCTTTTATGGTGGGCTGCGAGGTCAGATGTGCTTGAATATTGCTTTCTTTGCCTCATGACATCACTAATTGTGACAAGCTGCCGCTAAATCAAAACCTTCCTCCTGGCAAAAGCGGCTCAAACGCCCCGGGACGGAGAGCCGCGCCGGCCGCTAGGTCGGCCGCCGCCGCCGCCGCGCGTAGGACCAAAGACGTCCCTGTTGCTGCAATGGAATATTGTGTGGAGGCGGTCATGCGGGAATGATTTCAAAACCTCACCAATCAAGAATGTAGGATGGAGGCAGGAGGAAAAGCAGAAACATGAACAGGACAGCCCTTCATGTCCAGTCCAAGTGTGACAACAATCAAAGCGGGGCTGGGCCATTGTGTCCACTCACCATGATTAGAGTGAGTGCAATGTCATTGCCATTTGCCCCCCCCCCCCAAAAATAAAATAAAAACAACAACAATCCCCAATCTCTTGCAAGAGTGTTCAACAAGCCAAAGAGTGCGAAGGCCGGGCTTCCTTTCAGCTTCCCGCGCCGCATACAACAGTGGCTTGTGTCCAAAGTCATCAGCAATCCTCCCTCCAGGGAGCTAAGCTGCTGCTGCCGCTAGCCACAGCAGCCCAGGAAAGCCAACACGGCCCGGCCCGGCCCAGCCCGGCCCAGCCCGGCCCGGCCGCAGCCTCTTCCTGCTTCCCTTCACTTTGAAAAGGGGGCCTCGCCCCAGAGGCACAACAACGAGGGAGGAAGGGAAGGGGCGGGGCTGCTGTGATTCGGAACGTGGACCCACACGTGGGTCAACTGCTTCCAATGAGGCGCACTCACACAAGAACCATTGAGGCTCCATTTTGTAAGGAGAAGGCCGCTTGCTTGTCTGGCCTGACTTGGGCACAATGCAAGGAAGGAAGGGGGTCCGTTCCACCAAGGTTCTTGTCGTCCTGCACAAATACGCTTTATGATAACGACACGCCGGACCAGAGGCGACGCTCCGCTCGGCCCGGCCCGGCCTTTCCCCAAAGGCGAGGTTGAGCCGATGGCCGTCGCGTCTTTCTAATTGTTTCAAATTTCCAACAATGACCATTTGAGACAGCTCGCAGTATGGGCGGGCGACGTTGCCCGGGAAACCCAAGTGAATCGACCGCGGGACGCTAACAAGCCCCATCGCTCTCAGCTTTCCTTGCTCACATTTCCCCCTAAAAATGTATTGAAGGTCACGTGAAAAGCGGAAACCAGCAAAGGCGCCCAGCGAGAAGCGGCCGCAGGAGCCGCACGAGCCTGCCCGCCAAGAGGGAGAGTTCACTGCTTTTTTTCCCCCCCCCCCCCTTCATTTTTCCCACCCGGCTCTGCCAAAGATGAATGACGCTCACAATCCGCAATCCGCCAAGCAGCGCGTCGTGAAAAGTCTCAGTTAACTGGCATCCTTTTTCTTTGTCAAACGCTAGAAAGCCGCCGCAAACACTTTGCAGCGGGGGAGGGAAAAGGAGACCACGGAAAAACCATTTGGGCTCGGATTTCTGTCGAGGAAAGACGCTAGGCCCCGACTGCACCGTGTGAGCGCCTCCATTCAGTCATTCATTCATTCATACGGTACGTGACACTTTCCACCACATCCGTTTTTGAAACGTACACCTTCAAGTACGTTGCCGTGGTAGGCCACGTCTTGTCCACGGACACTTCACAAACAAACAAACAAAGACGGCAAGCGGCAACGGTGGGCAGCGTACAATGTTTGGCACTTTTCTGTCAGGAAGGGCCGACGGCTCAACTTGTTCCTGTGATAAAGAGCAAGCACAATGCAGACGGACCCCTTGGCCATTTTCACAACGTTGTTTTTTCCTCTCGCTGCAGCAGCAGCAGCAGCAGCAGCAGCAGCAGCAGCAGCAGCAGCAGCAGCAGCAGCAGCCGCCACCTTCTGGCCCGGCTCTTTGAGAGGATCATCCAGAGTAAGATTGAGGCCACTTTGTCCAATGGTTTGTTGGGAAGACAAATGGCCCCATGTTACATTTCACAGCGCTGTCCCAAGATGGCCCGATTGCCTCGCATGCAGGCGTCATCCGGCCTCTTCGCTTGACTTCATTTAGTTGGCCGCCTGGGAAAAAGGGAGGGAGGGAGGGAGCGAGCGAGCGAGCGGTCTACGCGCAAGTTTTGTACCAGCCCATCTCCACTTGGTCATCACGTTGCGTCTGTACGCAACGGGCAAACAGAAAACTGCAAGTTACAGACCGCGACTGTTCCATTTTGGTGGCAGCCTGTTTAGGCAGCTGTTGACCTGAGCTGACCTGAGCTGACCTGAGCTGAGCTGAGCTAAGCCGAGACAGCCACCATCTAGTGACGCGGACGGAATCCCGGTGCAGCAGAAACAAGGCTAGCGGTGCGATCGTACTTTCCTTCTGTATTTTGGCTCCAGCCATTCAGGCAGCAGAAATGTCAAAGAGGAAAAATGGCAGGCTTTCTTTGTTGGATACACCAGAGGGACATAAGGAAAAGGTCAAGTTTGCTCAGTCAACTTTTGGCCCGCCCAGGCAAAAATGGACACAGACACCTTTTTGTGGCAGCAGCTGACCAGGTTTAGACACAACACAAGATGCCACTGCTGCCTTTTCCGTTGCGTCAGCTCAACTTTTGACTTTCTGCCCTTTCCTTTTCCAGTAGGATGAAGAACTTCCAGGCTAGACATTCGCAAACACGCCGGCTGAGGTTAGACCAGGTGAGTTGGCAGGTTGACGGTTCATTTAACGACAGGAGGGCCAAGGAGAGCTGTGACATCGTCTATCATCGTATGACCCGAGGAGTCAGGACCTCCGCAAGTACTTTTGTTTTCGATGCAAAGCGAGCGCTAAATCGCCAACATTATTATAGCGCCTCTTCATTTATTGCCTCCGCTCGCAGACACACAAATGAATGAACCGCCCGGGAGAACTTAACGGTCACATCTGTCGGAGAAAAGAAATAAATGGGGGGCGGGGCGGAGTCGACAGAAGGTCGCTCACCGCCGCCACAGTAAAGCGCGGCGCTCATCTGCCGATGGCTTTGGCAAAAGGCGGCGGCGGCGGCAACGAGCGTCGCAGCCACAGACGTAACGGCGACAGCTGCAATGGCATGCAATGGAGGGAGGGAGGGGGGGGAGGTGACCTTTTCATCCGCTCCGTCCAAAGGTCACGCTGTTTGCTTTGCGCTCGCTCATTTTTTCTCGGGACTTGTGAAAGCGGTCCCGAGCTGTGACCGACACGTCAAGCACGTTTACTGTCACGCTGCAATTTAGCATTGGCGGGAACATAAAATGCGTGGAATGTCCTGGCCATCTAACGCGCCTTTCCCGTCCGTCCATTAGCTTTGGGATTCCCCGCCACAAATGTCATCGCCGTCACACGACCGGCCTGTCATCAAAAAAAAAGGCCGCTTCTTCGCAAAGAAACATCGTCAAGTTTGCTGATTAGCTTCCAAGTCGCCCACCGCTGTCATTTTCAAGATAGGGTGTCGACTAGATTGGGGCGAGGTGGAGCAAAAGGCTGCGAGGTGGCTTTAATTGAAGACCTCACTTTGGCAGTGGTTTTGGTGGCCCCCTCCGGGCGGGCGGGCGGTATGATTCACATGGAAATAAATAAAATGTGGCAGTAATGGAGCCACCCAAATTACAGGCTCAAGATAGAAATAGATTTTCCAAAGAGGCGAGCACAGCAGCGGCACCGCTAATTGATGCAAATGTAGAACGCTTCCGCGCTTGTTAATCAGGAACGAGACCGGTGGAGGCCGCCGCGAAACAAAAGACAAGAAAATGATGGCGGCCGACATTCAACGATTACAAATAGACTTAACAAGACGAAATTGAAAAAAACAAAAATGGTGGCATTGTGGCAAACTACAAAAGTAATGCAAAATAAAACGAGTGTTTAAAATGAACGCTATTAGAAAACGGAAAGTGCCAACAGCGCTGCACTACCAAAGATGGCGCCTCCGTTTTCATCTTGTTTCTTTCACCTCAGATATCCAGATGACGTGGTTTCCTTTAGTTGTGGGTCCAGGACGCATGCAAAAAAAAAAAGGCTGCACTACACCAGTTTGGAGAGGACAACAGGGAATGTATAGGGAGGAGGGGGGGGGTGTTCTCCAGCTGGAATTCAGCCCAACTTGCAGGTCAATCCTCCCTCCCAGAGACGCTGCAGTGCCTCCCCTGGAGTGACCCTTCTGCCTTCCCCCCAAAAACTGCCTCCTCCTTGTGCACACACAACACACTCAAGCCCAGGCCATCAATCTCCACAATCCACCTCACTCACACACTGTCCTCCCATCGGCTAGTCTTCTATCGCCACCTTCATGCCTCATTATGACTTTGGAACTTGTCTTGAGGGGCAAAGTGAGACGAGCAAGGAACAAAACAAAATTGGTGAGAAGTTCTAAACTCATTCTGGAAGACACCAAAGTTGTAGGGGAAACGATTAGGACTCTTATGAACTTTATAGACCAAAATCCAAGATGATGGTGGGTGGAAAATGTTCAAATAACAGGACAGGAAAATATTGGAAAACCATATTGGGTGAAGTAAACGATGTTATTGCGAGGCCAAACGGCCAGCATTTCAGCGGCGATTGGAAGCAATTGGAAAGGTCATTTTGTGGACCGAGCGGGCCTCTCAGCCAGCAGTCGGGGACACTTTGTCCTACGTCGCGTCTCCTCGTCTTTGTTGTTTATTCGTTTGTTGGCAGAGCGACATTAAAGATGTACTTTGGACTTCTCCCATAATGCGTCCCGTACAATCCCTCGAAGTCATTCGGCAGACTGCGACTATGCTTTGAAGAGTTTCATCGTTAGCGCTAGGCAAACGCAAGTTAGCATGACCGCCGCCTCACCCAAAACCGCCGACCGAGTCCGATTGCCTCTTGACCCGTGTCACCGGATCTGAAAAAAACCCGATATTCTTACAAAATTTGTATTTTGGTCCGTAACTGTCGACAAACCCTCTTCATCATCCAGGTCGTGGTTTTGCCTGTTGAATTTTGTTTGTTCACTGGTGCAACTTGTGGAGGTGTCAAATCTGCTGTAGGTTCAGAAAGTTGAAATTCCTCCACAGTTTGGCTAAACGACATTTTGACTTTTTTTAACCCCCCCCAAAATGATCAAACCTCAAAGATGTGGAAAATGGAAGCAAATTTCGGTACCGAGTTGGAGCCCATCCCCTTGCCACCCCCCCAAAAAATTGACAACTAGAAAAACTACAATACTAGATGGAAAAACAGGTGAAAAGGCTAATACTTGGGAAGGAATACAAAACATGACAGACAGAACATGCAAGTTGGGTGGAGGACTGAGGCGATAGATGACTGACTGACTGACTGCCTGACTGACTGACTGCCCATCTCCCCTTTTCGATCCGTGTGCCAGCCAGACTTGGCAGCCCGCAGCGGGGCAAACTGCGCTGGCTGCCCCCTCTCGCGCGCCCACACAAGCCCGCTACGACCTTTTTGGCGTCAAAGTCAGCAGCCCCACACCACTCATCGTTCGGCTTGTCTTTGATCGCCATTTTGCCTCGTTTCGATGACAACATTTTGATTTGAGCCCACCAAGCTAGTAGCAAACAGCGAGCGAGCAAGCAGGCAGTCAGGCAGGCAGGCAGGCAGCCTTGGTTGGCCACGACTCGCCGGCCACGACTCGCCGGCCACTCGCAGCAGATGTGGGGAAGGAGGAGAGCACAAAAACAGAGCAAACTTCTTGCAAGTCCAGAAAGAAACTGAACGACTCACCGGCGGGTCCGTAAACGACGAGGAGCGTTGCTAAAAGTCGGTAGAGCGGCTCCATTGCTCCGTGGGCTGGACTGCGCCGGAGTGTGCTCGACATCGCGCGTCCCAACTGGGGATGAAAACCAGCCCGCGCGCCTGCCTGCCTGCCTGCCTGACTTGCTTGCGTGTCTGTCTGTCTGTCTGTCTGTTTGTCTGTCTGTCTCCCTCCGACCCTCCGCGGGAGAAGTGGGCTGTACCACTCGGACGGAAAACGCTTCGCCTGGAAACTAAACTGGAATGTACCACTCCAAGTAAAAAAAAAAAAAAAAACGTTCGAGCGTGAGTTATACCACGTTTTTGTACTTCCACTCCATCAAAGCTATGGGATGAAAAATACACAAATAACAATCAATAAAACAACAGCAACAACAACTAACAGCTCTGTACCAAAAGATTCAACTCATATTGGTGGAGACATTTTCAAAATAAGAATGGTATGGTTGCCTTTTCCTTTGTTAAGTCGTTGAAGTGGTGTCAGCAAACGGAGTTGCTAAACAAGCAAGTGAAAGTGAATATCAAGTCCAGGAGATTGCTTCCTGAAGGACAAAGTATGATCATTCACTTTGGCACCGTCAGCACTTTCAAGGAGTCATTCACTTAAGATAAACAAAGGCACGGCGGAAGGTCTAAAGTTGAATTTCAAGTCGTTACTCTTTCAAAACATCTTTTGGGGGGGGAATGGCTACTTGAGGTGGGTTTTTTTTTTTTTTTTTTTTCCTTTTTCTTTTCCCAGACAGATGCGCCTACCAAATATCATGTTTCTGTGACACCGGCTGAGGAAGTGCGAAGACATTAGGAGAGGGCCGCCCCCGCCCGCCGGTGCCAAAAGTCAACTCAAACTTAAGTGACGTTGGCAGTCAGGCTTCAAGCATTAATTCCAGGCGTGTCTGGTACGTTTTGTCTTTTTCTGATGTGATAACAAAACAAAAACATACGTGATATCAGTCCATCTTCTGATATGGAAGATATCCATATCTTCCACACAAGATAGATATGGAAACTGTCTATCCATGTTTCGCACATTTGCGCCTTTTTATGATGTGTGGCAATAACCTTTGACCCTGCCAACAAAAAAATTGTTGACAACTTGGGAATTTTTTCAGCCCCTCTTGCAACTTAATCAACAACTAGCTGGTTTCATTGCTGCAAGGGAGTGAGGCGTTTGACAAATATTTTGCACCTAAGTGGCAAGAAAAAAGATCTTGGTTAATTGTGGCAAGAAAAAACATCTTGGTTAATTCTGGGAGCAAACAACCAGGAGGAATCCCACAAGTGAAAAAGACCAAAGTCTTTTTGTTTGTCATGTGCTGATTCTCCTGGGAAACATTTGATTCAAATCAACATTTTGTGTGATCTGAAATTTCCCCACGGTCAGTTTCTCAGACCCCGGCAGCGGGCAGCGACGTGACGACGGCTGAAATGAGCGACGGCGCGCTTCATTTAGCAGCAAATACGCTGCTGAGTGACTGGCAAAAGCACGTGTAAAATGAAACCCCCAAACACACACAAAGCAAAATGGACGGCCGAGGCTTTTCGGGACAACGGTGGCTGGCTGCGCTGACCCCAAGCAAAATGTCATCAAGCTTGCGTATGCGAGACGCACACGACACGACACGACACGAGACGACGGATGTGCTTTTTCACACTTCCTCAGAAAGCATTTGGCTTGAAAGAAACGACGACAAAAGCTGTCGTGCGCGAGCACTCATTTGGGAAGGTGCGAGCTCGCTTTTTGTTTTGCTCATTTGTCCAGGTTGTCACCAGTCAGAGCACGCTCACGTTTGGTGATGCTTTTATTAAAAGTTCTCCAAAAAGAAGGGAGCACATGGCACAGCAAAGTGACAAACCTGCAATAGAACGACAACAAACAGCGCAGAGACTCGGGCAAGGGGTCGGGGGACCGAAGCGAGGCCGTTCCCATTTGCCGTACCCGAACCCATCTCAGTCCTCCCGGAGGTACGCTTCGGGCACGTCGTCCTCGCCCTTCTCCGAGACGGCGGCGCGTCGAGCGTGCGCCTGGATTTCAAGGGCTTTGGCTTCCACCAGCTTCTTGTCGGCATCCCGGGACAATTTGCGCGCCTCCTCGGCCCGGGAGCGAGCCAGCTCCACGTTGGTCCGCATGGTGATGGACGCGTGCTCGGCCCCTGCGAACCGACAAAAGTGCATCTGGGAAGAGTGCCTCGGCGTGCCAGTCTCGAGCCGGCACTCGTTTGGAATTTGGACGGGTGTGTACTGAGTGAATGATATGATTCCACCGGAGAGTTACGCTTCATTTCCCACCCAAATAAAATATGCGGCGAATAAGTGAGAGCAAATTCAAGTGAAGGAACATGACAGCGACAAGGCTGATGGGATTGAACTGAGTGGCGTTTCTCTAATCCTTTGGCGCCACCTGGTGGCTTCTGGGTGTTACGGCACTTGTAAAAAAGCGAGTTGACGCCATTGTCAGCCCTTCCTTCCTCAGCAATTCCAAAGCCTTTTTCGGCACAAGCTCACAACGCGTTGTCAGCGGGACGAGCGTCTGCTTGTTCTTTCGCAGGAAACTTTCACGTGTGACATTTGCCCACCTGAAGTGTACGCCGCCTCGGCTGCCGTTTCACACAAGCGGAGGGCGCCGCTCCACACCGCCTCGAAACGCTCGCACTCCTCTTTTCTGTGGCTGACCTGTCACGCACGGACGGGAGTACGTGAGGACTATCGCCGTGGCGCCGTAACGGCGGCCGTGACTCACCTGGGCTCGCTGGCCAATCATCACCTGCCAGATGTCTTCTTCCTCCGTTTGGCTCAGACTCCCCAGTGAGGCCAAGTAGCGTTTTTGGAGCGCTACCAGCGTGTGCACCGCCTGAAGAGAAAAGAAAAAGGCCACCGTGAGCTACTCCGTCCAGTGCGGACCAAAGTCTCGCGGCTCACCTTTGAATACTCAGTGATGGCATCTACGAGGGCCAAAGTGCTCTGCGAGAGGAACGTGCCGGAACTGTCCGTGACCAGCGAGGCCGCTCGTCTGATCAGAGACTCGTGGGAGAGGTTTGGAATCTGCCGCCACACCGGAAACAAGAAGATGAGAAGGAATCAACGTGAAAGTTGGCTCTTGACAGGGAACAGTTGGCGGAGAAAGGTTTCCATTCAATTGCTGGAAAGCAACTCGAACCATTTTCCCAGAAATAGAGCGCCCCGATGGCAGCCTACACAAATGACGGCCAGGAAATGGCAAGCGCTCAAAGCGCAGCCGTCGCGCTTACTTGAGCGAAGGGGACGGCGCACAGCCCACCACCTGTCGCCGCTGCCGCCGCCACGCTCCTCCAGCTTGCCAAGGTGCCAACCGCTGTTTTGCCGTGCCTCCGCAGCACCCGAGCATTGCTCCTGCAAACAATAGAATTCCCCAAAAAGGATCAGCTGCAGCAGTACGAGTCCTTTCCCACAGAGCATAAAGAACAAGCATGCGCATGTTAGCATTGTTCAATCTATCGTCTGTTGACATGGCTTACTGTACGGGTATTTCTGACTAGATCATTTTCTTTTGCATTGCGTGACGCTAATGCACCTTCCTGAAATTCTTTGCCTTTGGTTTTGGATGGCAACAAAGTCAGTCTGCCTTACAGTCAATGTCTTCACAGGTTAAGAGACACAAAGAGATCGAAATGACAATTGAAGCAAGCACTCGAGGCTTCTCTGGAGAATTGTTCACTAGATGAAAACAATTGAATGAGCAGGTTCAATCAATTCTGATAGTAATAATAGCGTTGCTCCTAAGCTTAAGGTGGGACAGTATTCATTTGTTGCACCTTTGCCATACGTGCGTTACACGTGGCAATATTCCGATGAGCTCCATTTCGGCTCAATCAACACGGTAAACGCATATCGACGTTGCCGTTGACGTAGCACCTATTGCGTCATTGCAGGTGCATGCCAACGTCTTGAGGTTTCCTTTCCGGTCGAAGCTCATCCAAATCTGTGTACAAACGTGACGACGTTATATCTACAAGTGGTGTCCTTATTCGGGCGAAATGTTGAACTAAATTCCGAGGAAACAGGACGTACGTACCGGAGCAAGCGGAAGAAGGCTGCTCCCCGCCCGAGCGCGGCCATGTTGCTCCGGCCTGACTCAACGTCCCTATCCGCTGTCGTCACTTCCGGACTGACGTCACAGGCTCCTGCCTGCCTGCCTGCCTGCCTGCCTGCCTGCCATCAGATGGCCAAAATACTTGGGCGTTTTTTGTTTCTGAGTATCTGAAAAGTGATGAAAATGTAACCCGTGACAAAACCAAGGGCCACCTGGCCTTACGTTCATTTGGAAAAGAATGACAGACATCATGACTATGTCAACAACAACTTCTGAATAATGAATGCTGCTGCTAATTAGTTTCACTGGACTTGATCATCAACACCCAGGACAATGTTTCAGGATGGCGTCCTTGGATACCAAAACACATGATGACACATTAAAACAACAACAATTTGAGTGGAGCTGCATAATTGCATCCCACGATGGCCAACATTTTGCACCAAAACACTCGACCCAAACGCTTTGAATAATGAATGAACGCTTTTCGATGTAATGAGTTTCACAGGGATTGTATGATCTTGGGAGATGAGTGACATGGACAAAATGAGCGTCGTTCTGCCCCAGGAGGTCGGCAAATTCTTCAAACAACCACTGCTAATTAAGTGCCGTCTAATGGTCCCTCGTGGTAAGAAAACATTCGTGGCCTGTTTGGACTGGCATCCAAAAAGAATCCACTCCAAAAGTCAAACATGTCAATCCGCTTGACAGCAATTTCATTGAAGAGACTTTTTGTCTTGATTGGCATGTCTACCGAGTTCCACGATGCTCAGCGAAGCTGGCTTTTGGGGCTGAACGCCATACGCCGTTACAGCTTGGGTAGTCAAACGTCTTCTTTCTTTGGACCGATGCAGCGGGCGTCCATATATTGTGGGTCTCGTTTATGTGTCGGCGGTTTGGCTTCCGCATTTCTCCATTTGCTTTACCGTCATCATGTCTTTCCTTCATTCAAGTTGAAAAGTTTGTCGGTCACTATGCACACACGCGCACACAGACTGAGGGGATGACTACGCCCCCGGGTCACCATGGCTGCCGCGGCGTGCATTTATTGGTGACGACGGATGGGAAAAGGGGCTACAAATTGGCCGGCCCTCCCTGCAAAGCTCAGCCTCGCTGGCGACTCAGCTGGCGACAAGGCTGGTGACTCGCTTGGCGACTCGGCTGGCGACTTTGCCCGTCCGTTCCCAAATAGTTCCTGCTTTACCAATGGCCGGCAACAGCTCGCTGGCGGCGAGCGGTAACCCTCAAGTCAGGTCTAACTTCAACATCATCTTAAACTTTATCCAGGTTTTGATCGCCGTCTTCCTCGCCGTCAACGTCTTCCAGCTGGTGGTTTTGCTCTCCAAGGTGCAGTTCACGTCGTCCATGCGCTACATCCTGTTCGGCAACATGCTGCTCAACGACTGCGGGTTCCTGCTGGTGAGCAACCTGCTGCTCCTCCTCTACTTCTTTGGCATCACCACCAATCTGCGGCTGTGCATGCTCATCTACTTCTTCCTGGCCGTCTCCAACATGGCCACGGCGTGCACCTTGACCGCCATGACCCTGGAGCGCTACGTGGCCGTGTGCGCGCCCCTGCGGCACGCCGACCTGTGCTCCGGCCGGCGAGCCCTGGGCGCCGTGGCGCTCGTCGGCGCCGTGAGCTCCGTACCCTCCCTGGTGTTCTTCGCGGCCATCCTCCCGTCGGTGATCGGCGGCCAATTTGCCGAGGAGCTCAGGTGCACCGTTCACAACCTAGAAGCGTACCCGTGGCACAACTACCTGAGGTCGGTCACGTTTTTCCTCTACTTCACGGCCATGGGCGCCGTCATCGTTTTCTGCTACGTGCGCATCATGAAGGCGGCCAAGGCGGCGTCGGCCGGGGACCGGGCGGCGTCCCGGAAAGGTCTGGGCACGGTGAGCCTTCACGCTTTCCAGCTGCTTCTGTGCCTCTTGTACCTGCTGGTCCCCATGGCGGAGAAGGCCATCGAGGGCCGGAATAGCGCCTTGTTTGAATACATCCGCATGTTCAACTACGTGGTGTTGATTCTCACCCCGCGCTGCCTGAGCCCTCTGGTCTACGGCCTCAGGGATGAGATGTTCTTCAAGGTGCTCAAGTCGTACGTGCTCTGCGGGCGTGCGAGGCAGGAAAGGCGACTTGTATGTTGCCGCCGCGGGCGCCGCCGTTCATGGCTTTCCAAGACCTAAAAGGAGACGATCGTCACCTTTTGTTCGTGGAAAGACAAAAAGCTACTCATCGAATCCAAAGTGCAACCTTTGAACGGACTTGTCTGAGCCTGTCTGCTTTCATGGCTGCGCTATTCTGATTGTGTGTCCATATTCTCAATGTTGCCTCATGTCTTGTGTGTAGTTAGAAAATGCAAAAGACTGTGAGCATTTTGTATATTTCCAGAAGAATGTTGACCTGATACCATAACCTCTTGTCTTGTGATTCTTCTTCTGCATTCTTTTCAAATTGTCTCTGTTAAGGGTGTCGTTCGATGCCTTTTGTGCAATTCAAATGAAAAGGCCATGTGTTGAAAACATATTTTATTTCTCATTTCCAGATGAGTGTTAACAGCACGGTGCAATGGATCAAATAAAAGCACTTATCATTATGATAAAGACATCCAACTTTGACAAATGAGTGCTTGAAACACAAGGTGCGCCATCACTTGACTGTAATCATATAATAAAAGCGAGAGTTGCAATTATAAATAAAAGCAAGACAACTGGACTCAAAGCAAATGGGCTCCCCCAAATGACATCGCAATGTTATGTCAAGAAATGAGCACAAAGAGGAAGTTTGACGACCTGGACCGTCGAATTTGCTCACAATCAATCAATCAATCAATCAATCAATCAATCAATCAATCAATCAATCAATCAACCAATCAACCAATCAATCAATCAATCAATCAGTCAATCAATCAAATAAATACGCTTTCACAACCAGGAATGACTTCCGTGGACACAACATGTAATTAGTTTGTCAAAGTGCCCTAACTCACTTCAACGGAGCTCCTATGACACCACGGTGGCACCAAAGCACCGTTTTTGTCTCATCTGGTTGATTGGGCACACTTGTTTCTCGACACAAGGATGCCGCTAGGTGGCGTCTAAACAAAACTCCTCAAGTTCCTCCACGCCTCCGAATGTTACAATGAACGTCACAAATGATTGACAACGTCCCCTTCAGTCTTCTCTCAGGTAGGCCTCGTGTATCTCCAGCTCGTCGGCGTCCTCCAGGGAGGAGGCGTACTCGGCCATCCTCTGGATCTCGTCCACTTTGGTCTCGGCCAGCTTCTTGTCCGCCGCCGCCGCCGCCTCGCGGGCTCGCTGGGTGTGCGAGCGCGCCAGCTGCACGTTGGCCGTCAAGATGACGGAGGCCTGCTCCGACCCTGAGGACGACAGGTGACGTCAGGCTGGGCTCACCGACGGCGTCTGGTGCGCGCCGGCGCCTCACTCACCGGACGCGCTCGCCGCCTCCGCCGTCATTTGGCACAAGTCGACGGCCTTGATCCAGGTGCTCTCGAAGCGTTTGCATTGGTCCAGATGCTGGCTGACCTGTCACGGACGCCATTCAAAGGTCAGACAACGCGCAGGGCTACGTGTCGCCCGGCCCGCCTCTTAAAACGCGGCGTGCGGAGACATTTTGCTGGTCTGATCAAACACGTTTGGTTGATTGTAACTTGATTCAGTGAGTTCAAGTGACCTGCGCTTTCTGTTGAGAGATGGCCCGCTGGAGCGCGTCCTCGTCGGCCGGGCTGACTTTCCCCAGCGAGATCAGGAAACGTCTTTGCAGAGCGATGCGCGTGTGCACGGCCTGAAAACCCAAAACACAGTGAAACTTGACAGCAGATGCAAAAGTGGGACTTGAGACTCGAGCCTCTCGTGACGTTGGCGCTACAAAGGAAGCAATTTGGCTCGATTGTCCGAAAATGACAAGATGTTTGGAATGGTCCCCGTGGCGGAGAAGGCCATCGAGGTCGACCTCGTGAGGTCTACCTCGATGGCCTTCTCCGGCAAATGACAAGATGTTTGGAATGGCTCGTGTCACGCTCTCACCTCAGCGTAGCCGTGGAGGGCGTCGACCAGCGCGAAGGTGCTCTGCGACAGGAGCGTGCCGGTGCCGTCGGCGACCAGCGACGTCGCCCTTCCGATCAGGGCGGCGTGCGTCAGCTGCTCCGCTTGCTGCCGGCCGGGACCAGTGCATTGTTAGCCTCTTCATCAAAGCTTTTTTTTTTTTTCCCTGCCTGACTCCGTTCATATTTGCATGCGTACGTGGAGCGAGCAAGGTGAGTTGTTCTGCACTCCTTTTTGTGTGCCGCATGCTCACGATGGAGATATGTTTACTATTGTTCTAAGAGAGGGCCGAGTAACACATGCACGCACGCATGCACGCACGCACGCACCTGCAAAGACGAGGTGTCCAGGTGGCTCGTGCTCGAAAGCGCCGCGCTTGTGCTTGAGCACATTTGCTGGGCCAGCAAATTGGGCTTTTCTGACTCTCTGCCGCTCAAGAGGACGCCCGCCGTGCTGCACAACAAAAAGGGATTGACTCACTTTCTTTTGTTTTGAAGGAAAAGAAAGGGAACAGCTTAAGAAAGAAGAAATGGTTCCTTCCCGAAGTTGAACGACACACATAACCGAGTCTTAGATGAACGTAATGGAAGTAGAATTAATCTGGGTTTTACCCCATCACCAGCCAATATTTTTAAACTAATATTGAACCTATGAAACATCTTAGGTGAATTGCAAATTTCAATTTTCACTCTGAATTCCCATTTGAAAAGATGATGGAGCAAAAAGGCACCTGAGCAATCGTGCGCTTGCTGCCTCTCTCCTGCTGCGAAGGTCTCGTCGCGAGGCCAAAAGTCGTCCGGCGCTCCGAACGGAACGTGTCGAAGGTGAACACACGGCTTGCATTTTGCTCAAATAAGCAGGAATAGGTGAGCCTTTTCTGTAGCTTTGGGACCCGCAGTTTGCTTGAGTAAGCGCCGCCGCCTCTATTTATGCAGCGGCGGGCGGGGCTGCGTCACATTGCGTAATCAAAGTCATTGATCTGTTGACTCTGCCTGCTGATGCGCTCGTTTCGCCTTATCTCAACCCTCCCCGAAAAAAACAGGCCACCGAGGCTACGTACGTGCATCTTGCAGAGTCTGATGCTGCGTGCCGTCACATCATCGTCTATGCGGGTGGTGAAGCAGCATGCGGTTCCTCCGCACACAGTATTCCGAGCATTTGAACATTTGCAATTTTCACGATGGTGTTTCGCTTCCGGCCTTGAAAACTACTCGCTGCCTTTGGTGTCGCAAGCGGGATCTGACGATTGACCCAACTTGCAAAACAACAAAAAGAATGGCTCTCGGTTTCCTTGGCCCAAACGATTGCAGCCTTCATCGTTGGTAGCAGAAGCGGGAACAACTGCAGTGCGCCTTTATTCATACTGCGCATTTGACAACAGCTACTCAATCCTATGACAAGACTTTCTATTTCTGGGGAGTACCACGCAGTAGAACAGCAGGCCACAACAACCGGCCTTAGGAGTTAGGAGCCAAGAAGGCCAGTTTTCACCAAAGCACAAGCCTCGCTGTGTCGTGTCGTAGCGTCGATTGAAGTCACGTCAAACCTAGCAAGCGGACCTCAGAAATGATTTCGGCGTGCACAATCGTTCAAAGGTGCGTGTCTGTGCCCTCGTTGTAAAAGGACGCGCTTCCATCTGCAAATCAAACACAAGAGATGCTTTGCGAGAACGCATTTCGTTGTCCGGCCAAAAATCGAGTGTGTCGACCGATTGGCCCATCCGCTCTGTGTTTGCTCTGTCAGTTTGTTTTGGACGCGGAGTCCTGCCGTGACGCAGAACTTGCGTAAATAAAAGAGGCCAGCGATTGCCCCCCCCCACCCCACCCCAGAGACACCCACCGCCACCAGAGTCAACGTGTTCGGTAAACAACGGGAGAACTGGAGGTTACTCAATCCTGTGACGTTAATGATCAGCTTGTCCGATAATTACTAACTGAAGCCAAACCTCATCGGGAGACCTTAGCAGAGAGACAAACAACTGAAAATCGGAAAAATCCAAACTTGTTGTTCTTACCAGTCCTGCAAAAAGCACAAATATGCAACTGTTCCAATCTACTCATTGACTGGTAGCACCAATTATCCAAAAGTTGACAGAAATCCCACCTCTGTTGATAATACTGACAGAAGGTGCAGGGTAGATCAATATTACAACTGAATTTCCCCCCGGCATCTACAAATTTAAGTATCTTCTACTACTACCACTACTACCAATAATAATAATAATAATAATTTCGTTTCATTCAAATGATCTTGTTGAATTTTCTTGTGGAAAGGCAATTTAATAACTTGGATATGTAGGCAAAAAACAAATAGGCATCAGGAGCCAAAGCGTCAACAACTTCAGGTTGAAAATATCTGCGTGCCGCCCTTAGTAAACTACATTTCCCGTCATGCCCTGGCGAGCGGCAACGGGGGCGGGACAGGAGTCGTGCGCAACCCAGTCAACAGTTGAGCGCGGGCAGCGGGACAGTTTGTTTGTGTACGTGCGTGCGCTCGCTCTTGGAGAGTGTTTCCTCACTTTGAACGGCTTAAATATGCTTACGGACGTCGGCATCGCCTCGTCGGCCACCTTCGCACGTCATATTCCCGACTTGGCGTCATGAAAAGCCGAAAACAGGGCTCGGTCAAAGCCACCGGGCTCACAAACCCGAAAGGTAAAACCTTGTTGTTAGCCGACCGGCTAGCTTGCTAAGTTGGCAAGAAGCTGTCGGCCCGGCTAGTGGGTGGCCACTATGTCATATTTTTGAAATAAATAATACGTTTTCAAATTTGGCTTCACCTTCCCGTCGTCGTTGTTGTTGTTGGAACGATAACAATACTCCAAAGGCAACATTTTAGGCTTCTGTTTTAGGATGATAGTCATCATGTCCTGCCTTGTACTTGTATACTGTGATGGTTTCCACCACCTTTGAACTTACAGAGGGCCGGCCTCATTCAAGCAGAAATGACGTCTCCACCAAGTCGTTATTGACACACAAAACCATCACTTGGATGGTGGGAGAATCAATGATGTGGCAAAGGGAGGGTCTCAAGTGGTAGCAGGCAGGACAGCGGCTCTCGGCGACCAGTGTTGCGAAAAACCCCACCGCCGCCCGGGCACACATCTAGCGTTCTCGTGGTATCTGACCGTGAACGGCCGTGTCTTTTGCAGCCCTGTGCGATGTGCCGGCCTCCACCAGCCTTCCCCCCCTCGTGGAAGGAGAGCCGCGCGGCTTCCTGCGCGTGACCGTGAGCCGTCTGCGCTGGAGCGTGGCCAGGCCTCCGCCGGTGACGCGGGTGCGTCTGCGCTGGTGGGGGGAGTCGTCGGACGGCACGCTCTTCATCCCCCGGGATGACGCATCTCCCTCGCACAAGAGCGCCAAAACCACGGCGCGCTTTCCCGTGCGCTGCGGCACCAAGCAGCTCACCTCCTACCTGGCAGGTAAACTGCGGCAGGAAGTGCCTGCGTCAAGCGATTTGGAAGATATCCATGACCTGACTTGCGGCTTGCAACAGATATGGCCAACTTGGTGCTGGAAGTATTGAGCAAGCAAGATTGTCTTCCCGTCGCGCACGCTCGAGTGCCGGACATCTCCCGCCTCTCCCAGTCGCAGCCCATCACCGGATTTTACGCCCTGGTGTCACCCGCCTCCAAGAAGCTCGGCCAGTTGGAGGTGGGACCGTGACGACTTTATAGGTGTATAACAAACCAACAAAATGTCCACCGGGGTATTTCCAACTTAATTCTGCCTGTCTCGATTTGCAAATGACGAGACGAGAGGCTCAACAGCGGTCATTATGTGTCGATTTGAGTCGGATGAACAAAAGCCTTGTGAATGTCCCCCAAGGCCTCGGCGGCCGTCGGCCACGTCGCTCGCGGTCTCCGTTGAGGATTTGGGCAAAGCTCAATGTCGCCTCCCTGCGCTTTTAGGTTTCGCTCCATTTGGAGCCTGTGGCCGGAGCGTCCCGCAAGCACGGCTCCGGCACCCACTTAAGTAGCAACGTTCCTCACGTGGCCACCCTTGACAAGGCTCCGCCAACCGCCACCGACAAATCGTACGTGAGCGGCGGTGGAAATACGTTCAGGTTTGTCAAGGAGCGTTTTCACATCGGCGCCCGGAGAAAAAAAAACAAGACGCTGATGCAATTTCTGTTTTCAGAGGGAAAGATGGCCCGCGGACGCGTCGAGATGAGACCGTGGAGAACTTCAAGTTGCAAGCGGACGGTCAAAAAGAGGACGGTCAGCCGAGAAATGACATCCTGTCGGGTGGGTGACAAAAAAGATTGACTCGTCTGTGACGGTTTCAACAAGTTAGACGAGGAGCGTTATGGCCACGCATCTGATGATGCGACTGCATGTTAGGCTTAAAGTGTCCAATGTTTTTCCCAGAAAAGGAGCACATTTTCTTGGAAAAGCGCAGCCGTCCGTGTTTTGCTTTCAGTGCGGCTCTAGTCTTATTTGCTGGCGGTCCGACTAACGTACCCCGTTGTCTTGGCCTCAGTCATTTTGGAGCGTGGCAGCAAACTTCGGGACGCTATGCTTGTGTCAGCGTTGAAAAGCGACATGGACGCTGCCCCGGTTCTCAAAGACCTCCAACTGCCTCTGCAGAGGGACAACGCCAGAGCGCCTTCCACGTGAGTGACGCAACAAGGCACGACGGAACGACTATTTGCCGGAGGATAGCGCTTACATTAAATGAGCAAGCTTCATCGTAGACGTGCTGGAGTTACCTCTGGGCCTGAGCACCTTTTGCATCGCCTGCTACGAGTAGACCCTTTCGTGGCTCTTCGAATGTTTTCAGGCCCTCCGAAGCGGTCCTCGAAAACGATCCCCCACACGCCCAGGCCGACGACGACGAGGCCGGAGACCGCCGCCGCCTCGGTTCTTCGCCTGACGTGGACCTCAGAGCTGTGGATCTCCTCCTCGGCAGGTGCGTGCCTTAACTGTACGAGTGCTTTCAATGGGCTCAGGCTGGCCTTGCAAAGTTAATGGGAAGTAATAAAGCGGCAATTGACCAAATCAAAGCAACTTGTAGCTCCTTCCGAGACTCCACTGAAATAGCTCAAGTGGAACATTTGAAAGGTGTCACGTTGGTCCTCTGCTCAGGCGGAAGACTCCGCCTCCGTGGCAGGGCGAGGGCTCCTTCCCCGACACTCTGTCCATTCACAGCAGCGCGAGCGGAGACAGCGAGCTTGGCGACCCGCAGTACGATCACAGCTTGCTGGAAAATCTCTTCTACAAAACCCCCGTCGGTAGTCCACAGGTGTGTCAAAAAGACAGACGGCCCAATTTCGTCTTGAAAAGAGGCATTCCTGTGATGCAGATGTCAGATTTGAGAGCAGACGAGGCAGCGGCCGACGGCCAAGGGCAGACCGAGAGTCCGTGGGCGACAGACAAACAGTCGAGGCCGCCTGCGTCCACCACGGGCGACGAGTAAGGCTCTTCCTACCTGCCCGCGCGGCTCGAATGTGTCTAGGGCAAACACAAACGTGTCTTGTCGGAACCTTTGTCCAGCGTCGTCGCGGCGGATACGGGCACTCCTCTGAGTCAGGAGCGGCTGACCTTTCTGACTTCCATGCGATCGATCAAAGTGACCGTCTGCTCCTTGAGCGTGCCGGCGTGCTGCGCCAGCCCCCCGACCGAGAAGCCCTCGAGCAAATCTCCTTCGCTGTTACGTAGAAAGAAGTGGTGGGTGGGCTGACGTCTGCACCGTGATGCGCTTTGCTTGATTCTCGTTCAAGCGTAGCGCTCAAGAATGATGCCGACCCTCTTTTCGCCAGCACCTATTTTGTGGAGTATACCTTCCCCAAGACTTCCTCCTCCGGTCGACACGGCCCAAGCGTGGTGCCGGGCGTGGAGGTGACCAGAGCCGCTTCCAGTAACGTCACAGAAGGAGGTGCAGCCCGCAGCATGCTGGCCAGGCGGCCGGCCGGCGCTCGCTCGTGTACTTTTTGTTTGTCGCTTTGGGCGCTGGCTGGACATCTGACATGCTTCTCTTTGTGCCTTTCAAAGCGGTGAGCTTCAATCAGCTCTCGGTGTTTCCCGTCCGCTTCAGCAAAAGCGCGGTGGAAGTCTGGTGGTCGACCGAGCTGCTTTTTCGAATTTACGTCCGAAAAAATGACCAAAAGAAAGTGAGCGCACGACGACAAAATGATGATGATGATGATGAAACTAATACAAAATGCCTTTCAAAGGGACATTTTGGTCATCGACAGTAAAATCTGAAGGGGAAAGAAACGGTTCCTTTTCTTGTAAATGAAACGCTCAGAATAGCAACGATCAAATCGCTGTTGTCGCCGCAGGCCGTCGTCATCGGAGAGGCCTCTCATCCGCTGCGAAGTCTGCTGCAGAGCCGACGGCTCGGCCAGTCGCTGGCGCTGCCGGTGCGCGCCGTGGACGGCGCTGTGCGACAACTCTGTCTTCTCAAGGTAAAGGAATATAGGCTGGAAACTTGACACTCTTACCCCAGTAGTTAGTCATTTTGTTGCAAAAATAAAGTTCGATTCTGAATTCAGTTAGCATTTTTCAACAAGCAAAGTCGTCATCTTATGCAATCTAGTTTTTCTCAAGAATTTTCTTTTCAAGAATAAACTTGTGTTTGTGAAGAAAGAATTGTTGAGCGGGAATGTGGCCTCTCCCCAGGTGCTGCTCGAACTTGCTACCGGCAACAGAGACTCTGAAATGTGTGAAAAAAGAGAAGATTCGTCCTCGCGATGTCCACCTCCACAGTCCTCGCAATGCCTCGAGTTTTGCTCGGAGGAGCCAGCCGCTCGCTCTTCGGAAGACTCGGCCCCCAAATGCTCGGCGGTAACCCTTCCCTGCGCGTCGCCCGAGGTCCTGCTGCACACGCTGCTGATGGTGCCGGACGGCAAGAACTTTAGCGGTGGGCCGGCGCGGAACGTCAACGTGTATTTGAACTGCAAGATGTTCTGGTGCGACGAGGTGGCCAGGTCTGTGGTCAGCTGGGGACGCGCCAACCCTTCCTTTAACTTTGTCCAGGTGGGATGTGATGGAAAGCATCAAAGTGAATGTCCCAAAAAGAAATACGCGACGGCCGCAAGTAAACATTTGCCCTTTGCTGCCTGAAGGTAACTCCCGTGGCTTTGACGGCGCACTTACTGGAGCGGTTGAGGAACAACGTGATGGTGATCGAAGTTTGGCAGAAGACGGGCGGCTCCGGCCACGAGGGACTCCTCGGTCTGGTGAAGCTGCCTCTACACCAGTTCTACATGTCCTTCAGGCACGTTCGGCATACGTCTCTCTGCTACCGGCCTGTGCTTTTTGCTCCGAGAGCTAGCTGGCTTCTGTGAATTTCTTTGAACGTTCATTTGGCGACATGCTCGGTCTCCACTTGTATTTTTCCCATGCAGGGATCCAAAGATCGCCCAGCTCCTTCTGCAGGCGCAGTACCCCGTTTTAGGGGTGGACTGCTACATGCCGGTGGTGGACGTGTTCTCGGGTGGCTGCCGAGGCAGCCTCCGGGTGACGCTGGCCATGGGCCTCTGCGAGCAGGTGCTCGCCCTGCAGCGCGCCAGAGACGAAGAGGGCGAGACGCCGGGCCGCCCGCCCCTCAGACCCCTTCGCCTGCTCGAGCACCAGCCCGGCCCGCCCGCCAAGGTTTGGTGCTTTCCATCCCGAGACGTCCGCGTAATGGTTATCCATATGTTGCTCATGTTTGTCAACAATACGCAGACGGCAGGCTACTTCCGGGCGGCCGACTCGAGCGCTTCCCGTCTGGCGATGATCGAGCACGAGTTCACGATCAGGGTGGAAAAGGTGACGGGCCTGACTCCCCTGCAGTCGACGGTGTGGGGGGAGGCCGACTGTTACGTCCGGTACGCCTTCCCCTGCCAGGAGAGCGACGATGTGGACGCCACGCTCCACGAGTACAGTGAGCAGCTTTTTACTCACGTCCACACGTTTCAGGGTCATTCCTCCGTATCAATCATCTCTTCGCAGACATGGACCTGAAGCCTTTTCGCACCGCCACCACCCTGTGCGTGCCCGACCCGGTGTTTGGCCACACGGAGACGCACGCCCTCTTGGCTCCCGAAGGCGTTCCCGTTCAGAAGCTCCTGCTCAGCTCTCTTTCCAGCCAGGGTCTGAGCGGCGGCGGCGGCGTCCATTTTGAAGTGTGGTGCAGGTTTGTAGCCGTCGCTCAGCAACGCTCGGAGGGAACGGCGACAGCCTTTGATTGGCTTCCGTTCCCGCCGCAGATACTATTATCCCAATGTGCGAGAGCAGCTGGTGGCCAAAGGAATTTTGCCCTTGTCCAAACTGTGCGCCATGGTCACCATGCAGGGACGGCATCCCGCCGAGGCCCAGATGCTCTCCATACCTCTGCTCCCCACGGCGGACGACTTGACGGCGCATCAGCCTCTACCCTCTGGTCTGCACTTTCAACCTTTGATCTCAAACTAGAGCCAAAACAGTCCCTCATCTGCAAGCGGAAGGACGGCCTTTCCGTGAACAAATCTCAAGCATAGCCGCCGTTGCTTTTGCCAGCGTTCGTGGCTCACCTTGCTCATCTTGCTATTGCTGGCTCCCAGTTGCGTGTTTGGCCATTCCCAGTCAAACTCTGAATCTATCCTTGGCGTGTGTTTTGTCAGGCCTCCTGGACGTGTGCGTTCGCTACAACTACCGGCCTGCGAGAGCGGACGCGCCCGCCGCCAGAGGAGCCGCCTCCTGTCCCGTGACCCTCGTGCTTCAAGTGCACAGAGCGTGCGGTTTGCAGGCAGCGGCCAGGTACGCCGGCCCTTTTTCCCGCGCCTCCATTCGCCGGCCGCTCACGCACGCCCTATCTCTCGGTCTGCGCAGAGCCGTAGCCCAGCGAGACGAAAGGTACGACTACTTTGCCGGCGTGGGCGTCAACTCCTACGTGAGCGTCCGCTTGTCCTTCTTGCCCGACGACGAGCCCACGCGCACCCGCGTGGCCGCCAGGACCTTCTGCCCCGAGTTTGAGCACCTCGCCGAGGTGCGCTGCCACGCGCTGGTCCGCAAGAGCGGCGGTGAAACCTGCAGCCTGGCCGAGCAGCTGGCCGAAGCTTGGGCCGTCTTCACCGTCTGGAATAAAGACAGCCGCCGAGGTCGGTTCAATCTGTAATTTGGTGTTTCCCGACATACCTATTGTGAGCCAAGGCGTGCTTTTTACATGGCAAAGACCTTAGGGCACACCACCCAACATAAAAGATTCTGTGGTATATTCATTTGCGACTTTCAGCCCCGGTCCTGCTTGACAAGTACGAACGCTGTCCAACGATGGGCGCAAATGGAGCTGCAACGTGAACGTTGCCCTAGCCTCTCGTTTTGTGCGCAGGTGCGACTTGCAGGCCTCCTGATGTGATGTTGGGCACAGTGAAAATCCAGCTGGCGGACCTCCTGCGGAAAACCACAGGTGTGCTGCTCTGCGCTCGATGGGAAAGACGCCACAATTGAGTTCGATTGATGAATTGACCGAGTGAAGGGTTGAAATAACGTTCATCGCAAATGACCCATCCAGAACGTCGCTTATGGGTCCCGACCGACCCTCCGATTGCCAATCATTCCTTTATGGTCATCGGCAAAAATGATTTGTTCAGCATTCCTACAAATATCTGAGACTCAAACTTTAATGGCGCTCGCTTCCACGTCCAGGTATTTCCGGCTGGTTCGGCATCTCCGCTGCCCGGGAATCTCCTCAAAGTCAGCACGCGTCGCTCGGCGGCTTGGAGATCTCCGTCGGCTTCGCCCACCGCTCGGAGCGGGAGCGGCTCATTCGCGTGGCTCGGGATTTGGGCTGGGATGCGACCCGGGCTCAGGTGGACTGTGACGAGCCGGGCGCCTGGGAGCCGAGCGGCAGGAAGTTATCCCTGACCTTGTCCGTACCCAGAGCCTGGTTACCGCTCCGCTGCCTGCTCCTGCCGGGCCACGACTCCCTGCAGCGCTCCACCTACTGTTACCTCCGTTACAAGTTCTACCAGCACGAGGCCTTCTGCTCGCACATGAAGCACCCGTGCGCCGGCGAGGCGACCGAGGGCGACCGGGCCACCGTGACCTTCCAGGGGAGTCGCACGCTGGAGCTGATGAGCTCGCAGCCGCTCTTGTGGTACCTTCGAGAGGAGAGGCTGGAGGTCCAGGTGTGGGTGGCTTTCCAGAAGGACAAAGGCCAGAGGCCCCGGGACACGGACCGCCTGCTGGGCTCCGCCTTCGTGGATCTGTCCTCGCTCGCCAAGGCTCACGGGCACAAGTTGACTCTCAGTGGTATGAAATAGGCAGCCATTTGATTTATGTGTGTGCAGCGTGCAAGGATGATAACAAAAACAAATGGCTGATATTCTTTCCCGTTTCTGCTCGTTAGGCGTGTATCCGCTGTTCAGGCGCTCGGCGGCAGACCTGCAGGGCGCCGCTCTGCGGGTGCACATCAGCCTGACCGCCGACGCTCACCTCCCGACGGCGGAAGACCCCCCGGCGGACTCCGACAGCCAGGAAGAAACCTTAGTCGAGGAGCCGCCAGCGCCGCCAACGCCGCCGCCAACGCCGCCGCCAACGGCACCGCCAACGGCACCGCCGCCGCCTCCCCTGTCGCCTCAACCGACGCAAAGCCAAACCACCCAAGATGAGGCCTCGCCGCGCGCCGCCCAAGTGATGAGTGACGACTTGTCGTTCCCGGTCACGCTTGCCGTGCACGGGGCTAAGAACCTCAGTCTAAATGGTGAGCATGTCAAATCGTGGTTGGCAGGGTAAACCCTCAACCTGAGCCAAATTTGAGTTGAAAACTTCATTTGAAATTTCAGCTGCGATACTCGCTCACCGCGCCGACCGACCCTATTCCTGAGGTCGCTCACTCGGCACCGCCCCTTTTAAACTACAAAACAATAGACTCGCACCGGGTGCCGTGTCATCACCATTTCAACGCAACGCGCTCTGTGAGTAAGAACTTGCCTCTCCCTGCTTTTCTGCTAGGCGAGAGCGGCGAAGGGACGCTACGCTGCTACGTCTCGTACGTCGTCGCCGACTCGGCGGAACCCGTGTCCACGGCTGTGGCGGCCCAAAGCGACCGGCCCGTGTGGGACCATCAACACGACTGCCGGTGGGTGCCGTTCTCCCCAGAAAGGATGGCGCAAATCTCCGCAGCGGGCCGCTTGACCACGCCTTTCTTTTGAATTCATCAGGCTGTCCAAGCAGCTCCTCCTCGACCCTCAACAGAGCTTGGTGTTCAAAGTCTGGCACAAAGGCGGCGCCGAAGCGGAGCGGGCCGTCGGTTTCGCTTCTGTCGACCTGACCCCGTTGCTGTGCGGCCTGCGCTCGCTGTGCGGCTGGTACAACGTCACCGACTTTGCCGGCCATTGCCGCGGTCAGCTCAAAGTGAGCGTCCAGCCGCTGGAGTGGGTGCAGGACCTCCGAGGGCAGAGGAAAGCAGCAGCCGCCGCCGCGGACGCCGAGGTACGCGATACAATTGTCCCGTCTTTGGCAGAACACCTCAGTCCAAGAAAGAAAGTGTATATTTGTCAACAGAAGGCGCGCTTGCTTCAGTCGGGCATTTTGAAAGAAATGCCTCGACGAACAGAAGTTCCTCTGTTTGAGTCCCGTGTGTTGCGCTCACAGCCTTCATCGCACTCGATGCCTCGCAGCTACCGGACCAGCGCCACCTACAGCAGCTTCCCTTCCCACATCAGTCGATACCCCGAGCAGCACATCTCCTCCCCCGAGCGCGTGGACGCCGTCTTTCCCCAAAGGTAGGCGTCGCCGCCTTTTGATCATTTCATCCACGATGGCACGCACCGAGACAAAACGTGCACTTTTTGCCATCCCTCGACCAGCTCGGCGCCCAGCGAGAGCGAGCGCCACGACGAGCACATGCAAAAGGTGCGTCTTCACCATCAGAGCCTTCAAGAGCAGGCCGGCCTTCAGTCGGGCAGCGGCGATGAGCTCACCCCCTCCGGCTCTCTGCTCTTCTCCACAATCAGGTAGTTTCAAAAGATTGCGCCCTCCCCGCTATATCCTCTGCACATTCAATATCTCCCTTCGCCCAAGCAGGTCCCGCTGCCGCTCATTTTTCAAGTTCACTAGACATTGCCGTGGCACAAAGCCCGGCTCCTCACCCTTTTTTTCCCCTCCCAAAGCGGTGAAGTTAAACCAAGCGTCTCAACACGCAGGAAGATTATGAGCGAGCAAGACAACATCCAGAGATATTTCAGCAGCAAGATCGCGCCGCCCGCCTTCCTGACGGCCTCGGAGCCAGACGAGCGGGAGGGCGACGCGCCGCAGCTTCTCCTCACGTCCCCACGCAATGGTGAGCCGCTAACTCGGCGGAATCTTTGAAGATCTGTTGAATTTCTTTCCAAACTCAAATCACTTGTGTGCTTTTCAACGGAAGGTCAAAGCCAAGAGGCCATTTGCTCCATCCTCCGTAGTAGGGCAGCCAAAGAGAAGCACGCAGACGCGAGCTCCAGCCCACGCGCCGCTTACTCTCGCCGGCCGTCCTTTCCGACATCTCGGTCTGAGGAAAAAGAGAGTGAGGAAGCGGAAACCACCGACGGCGATGAGGAACGTCCATCACGGAGCAGCAGCGACGAGGAGGACGATTACGAGGAAGTGGTGGTGGAGCCCAGGCATTTGAATGAGCTGCCCATTTCCACCCCTAAGAGGGCTTTGCAGAATAGCCTTCCGTCACACCCCGACAGCACGGACGAGTCCGCGGAGGACGCCTCGATCTCTCCGAGCGAGGACGACGCGGCCGGCGCCGGAGGTTCCGCGCCGCCCAAACAAGTGTATCCTTCCTTCATTGCTAGATTTGTACCTCCAGCAAACAAGCTCTCGAGCGGGGCGAGTGGGATGCCATCAGGTGTTTCTTCTTTGACTCTTGGGGTCCAAAGCTCGCTTCCCAACTTCTTCCTGCCCTCTCAGCAGCTGGAGGCCTCGCTGAGAGTGGTACGCTTGGCGCCCTCCTTCTCCAATTCATCTGGCGGCGGCAGTGGCGGCAGCGGTGACACAGTGAGTACCCATTGTTCATTCTTGGCCCAGGCACCGAAAGCTTTTGACACAAACGTGAAAGCCGAGGCAAGGCCATAGATTTGCGCCACTTTGGCTGGATGGCGTCTTTCTCGCGCACACACACACACACACACACACACCGCGGATTATGAATCAATAATCATTAGGTAAGAAGCATGCATTCATCTGCCAGCCTTTGTGGCTGCGTTCCATCATACAAGCTGTCTAATAGAATCATAATCAGCAAGTGCGTTTTGAGTCTGCAGTGTTGTCAAAGCGCTTGTGAAAGTCATGTTAGCCAGAAAGCCATTACGCCGGCGGGTCTAGAATGGCTTCTCTTGCTTGCTTTCTCTTCTTTCCCTCTCTGTCTTTGCTTCTTTTCCTCTGAGCGGGGTGCCGTAGTGCATCTTGATCCAACGCTGGGGTGCTTTGGTTTTTCACCTTCATTTCAATGGGAAGATGCTTTGAATTGACACATTGATCATCATCTTGGTTTGGTGTTTTGCATCGCTGAAGCTGCTTTTTCTTGCGCCCTGCTTCTCGTCGACAGGAGCGCGGCCCGACTCCGCCTCGAATTCCTCGCAGGGGTCCTCGGCACTGTCCCGACATGTCGCCCACTTCCAGGAAGAGGCAGACGGAAAGGTTTGCCAGAATATGCGCCGCTCGCTTGGACGACGACGACGACTAGCACGTGTCGCCAGGTTGCGTGCGTGCGTGCGTGCGTGCGTGCGTGCGTGCGTGCGTGTGTGCGTGTGTTTTTATGTATAGAAATGGCAGCTTGGATGGGCTGCTATCAAGTAAGTGTCATACTTTGTATTTTTGGAAATAAATATGAATTGAAGAAGTTTGCTGTCGTCACTAGAAGGGACTCGTGACGCTCGAAAGGCGAGGCGGAACAAAGGCAAATAGTTGCACAGTACATGCATGCGGGCGTGTCTGCCGCGCGCACACGCACGCACACGCACGCCATTGACTGAGTGGCCCGGCGCCGCCTCTGCCGCTTTTGTCTTTTGGCAACGGCGTGACAATCTGCAGCTGGTGTGCAGCTCAAGGTGCCAGACCTGCACCCAGCCAAGGAACTCCCCACAGACGCTAGTCGGCGACTAGTTTGGCCGGGGCCTCGCCTCGCCTCTTTTTGTGCACTCAGCCGGACTTTTTCTTTTTCCAACATGGTCGCCGAACCGGCGGCCATCAAGATCGTTTCGGCCGGGTTGGCCGGCTGCGTGGCCGACCTGGTCACCTTCCCGCTGGACACGGCCAAAGTCAGACTGCAGGTGAGCCCGAAACGCTTTTGCTTTGTTTGCACGTTTGCTTGAAGGCTCATCAAAAAGGTTTGGTAGATGGTTGTCACAAAGATTTCGGGAGGTTTTACTAAAGAATGAAGGCAAGTGGAGCCTTGTTTGTTGCATGATTTGCAAGGTATGGGCCATCACACACCGTGCTGCGTAAAACACCTTTGCAGTTTGCCTCCGGTGCTTTGGTCTAGTTTTGGTCCGAGACTTGTGCAATGCACGTTTGATTCCGCTTGACAAAACCGGCACATCGTTGGATTGGATTTATCTAGGCTTTATTTGTCCAGGTAAGACAACTGTCAGTAGACAGCAGCGTCAATCAAATCAAAGAAAAACACTTTTGCAGGCGGCTCATTGACACAACAGCATTGAGCGGGAACTCAACTCAAATGGGAGGGAGCCTCGTACTCGTGAGGGATTTGATTCTTGCCCTTTGAAATCGGACGGCTCCACATAAGCGCCCAACGGGTGGGTTGACTGGGCCGATCGATGTGCCAGTTGTCCGTCTTTTTTTTTAGATTCAAGGCGAGTCGGAGCCCTTGGCGGTGGGAGGCCAGAGGGCCACGTACAGAGGCGTGACGGGCACCATCTTCACCATCGTGAGGAGCGAGGGGCCCCGGGGCCTCTACAGCGGACTGGTGGCCGGCCTGCACAGACAGATGAGCTTCGCCTCGGTACGAGTGGGCCTCTATGACACCGTGAAGCACTTCTACAGCGGAGGCTCAGAGAGTAAGAGACTCAAACAAAAAAGGCAGCGCTGACTGAAAACAGTGAACGAACGCAGCGCTCGCACATTGCTCACATTGTTTCGAAGCGTGCCTAAAAACAGGAAAAGCAACGAGGTACTCGCTCAAATTCAAATGGTAGCTTCCGGCTCACCCGTCTGTCACCCCAATCAGGACAAGCAGATGGAATGGAAAATTCACAGAATAAATGGGCAGGGCAGGGCAGGGCCAACCTTTGCCCTCGGACGCTTTGAGTTGCTCTCATTCCCGAGCGCCGCCGCTTTCACAGGCGCCGGCGTCGCGGCCCGCTTGCTGGCGGGCAGCACCACGGGCGCCATGGCGGTGGTGGCGGCCCAGCCCACCGACGTGGTCAAAGTCCGCTTCCAGGCGCAGGCGCGCCTGCCCCGGGGCGGCTCGGCCACCAGGTACGCCGGCACCTTGGACGCCTACAGGACCATAGCCAGGGACGAGGGGCTCCGAGGTCTGTGGAAAGGTAAAGGTGGCTCGGGACGCGCCCGTCCGTCCGTCCGTCCGTCCGTGTGAGACACAAAGAATGAACCGTGAATGTCAGACATCATCGTGCGCAGGTTGTCTGCCAAACATGGCCCGCAACGCCATCGTGAATTGCTGCGAGATGGTCACCTATGACATCATCAAGGAGCGCATCCTGCAGTACAAGCTGATGACGGGCAAGTAGAACCTCACCAGAGAAACGGTTGCGCTCGTCCCAAGACCCTCGTGCACGCCATCTGCCTTATGCAATTTCTACATCCCCTCACCAGACAACATGCCGTGCCACTTCACGGCGGCCTTCGCCGCCGGCTTCTGCACCACGGTGGTGGCGTCCCCGGTGGACGTGATCAAAACGCGCTACATGAACTCGTTTCCGGGCCAGTACGGCGGCGCCGTCAACTGTGCCTTCACCATGCTGCTGAAAGAGGGGGCCTCCGCCTTCTATAAGGGGTACGTCCGTAGTCCTCCGCCGGCCGGAAGACAGACAGACAGACAGACGGGCTTGCAAAAGCTTGTTTGTGAAATGCAATTTTGCAAACCACCAAAGGATAGGCCCCGAGTCTCGACTTTTCAATCTTTCAACAAAAAATTGGAAATCTTTTGTTAGGTGTGGCACCCAATATTTTGTGCAAATGACAAAAATGAACTTTTTTTTTTTTTTTTTCTGTTTCAGATTCACCGCCTCCTTCCTCCGCTTGGGCTCGTGGAACATCGTTATGTTCATGAGCTACGAGCAAGTTAAAAGAGGTGCGGCGAAATTGCACAAGTCCTTGGAGTCTTCGTTGTAACCTGTCTGGCGGGTCGCGGCCCTGTATTTTAAGACAGATGGAATGGCCACGGGAAAGCCCTGGGCTCGGACCTCTCCCGTGATGACAAATTGGGCATCGTCTTCATGTCATTCTTCAAATTGTCTTGGCTTTTCTAATATTTGAACCCTTTTTACTCGTCTGATTTGAAAGGGAGCCATGTGTCGCTTTGTTTTCTAATTTATACGGAATGTAATATGACCTCGGCGTTCATCCAAATAAATGGAAGTTGGGTTGTTAGGCTGTTGAAAGAAACTATGACTACAATGCGGCTCGCTACAAGTTTTTCAGGAAGGTTCTCTTTGACCGCATCTGAAATTGAGCCGCCGGGGACGACCCGCTGAGAGCACGTGCAAAAGTGCATTTCCAAAGCCCTTCTCGGTTGTAGCCTGAGCCCTTCTTGGGATATCCCTGTTGTGCGTGAAGCCGCGTTCGTGCGTCCGTCCGTCCTCATGTCGCGCTAAATGCGGCGCGGGCTAATCCCCTAAGACGACAGTTGACCGCCGCCGCTCTGCCGCTCTGCCGCTCTGCCGCGCCTCCTCGTTAGCAAAGTCGCACAGAGACCTGGTCTGCGTTGTCAAGCTCTGGTGAGGGAGCCACCCTCGCCTTCCTCGGTGAGTCTCCTCCACCGATGACGTCCAAAAGCCCTGGGGATGTGTGCTCGTCTTGGGTTTGTGTTTGCTGCGCTAACAAAGCTCTTGCATGCTGCGTTTGTCAGGCAACTGGGAACCGAGGAGGCTTTTCCTCCTCGTTGTGTCTTGCCGTTGCATAAGAAGCTTTGCGAAGGTCAGCGCTCGCTGGTCTTTTGAAGCGGCAGCAGCCAACAACCGCCGGCGCACGTTCATTTGTCTGCAGAAGCGTTTCAAAACAGAAATAACCTCAATTCAAATGATGACTCGGGTTTGGGGTCAAGGTTTCATTGCAGGACTCGGAGCCTTCCGCCTATTGTTTGTTTGCAATTTGCAGTCTTGTTCCCGTCAGCTGAGTAGCATGCGACCCACGTGAGCGCCCGCCCAGTCCAACCCAGCCCAGTCCAACCCAGCAGCCCAGTCCAACCCAGCCCAGAGGCCGTGATGAGCGCGACCACTCCCAGCGACGACCCGGACGCCGAGCACGGCGGCGAGCTGGCCGACATGCTGGCGGCCATGAGCGTCAAGGCGGCGCCCGACGCCTCCCGCCGAGCCCGCCTCTCCGACAGGAAGATGTCGCTGCAGGAGCGCGGCGACCGCGTGGTCAGGCAGCCCACCGTCGAGACCAAGAGGGTGTCCATCACGGACGCGCAGGTAGCTGCAGTTCAATAAGAAAGAGCAACGCAATTTGGATGCTGAAAGGCATTTCAGTTTGCGTGATTACAAATCCTGAAGCCTTCAGCTTCAACGACGTGAGATGGGCCTCCCTCCTTCGGTGCACTTTTCAAGGCAACAAACATTTTAGGTTCGAGCTGCCCGATGATTGCCGTTTTCCCCCGTACATTTCAGGACTTTGTGCAGCTCAACCAGTACAAGCTGAAGAAGGAGATTGGGAAGGTGGGAAGTGGCATTTGAGTCAGACAGCAGGAGCGCTCGCTCGCTCTCTCGCTCGCTCGCCGTTGATGCGCTCGCTGCCTGTCGCCCACTCCAGGGTTCGTACGGCGTCGTCAAACTGGCTTACAACGAAGACTCGGAGCGCTATTACGTGAGCGGAGGCCTCTCTTTGTCTACAAGCATTTCGTCTGTCTTTCATATTTCTCCCTCTGCAGGCCATGAAGGTGGTTTCCAAGAAGAGGCTCATGAAGCAGCTTGGTTTTCTGCGTGAGTCATCAATGCATTCTTGGAGGGGATTTTCTCGGGTCAAATTCGAAGCGTGCAAGAGTAGTGGCTCAAAGAAAGTAGTTAAGCGCAGGGTTCGGTCCCGCGCCTCGTAAGCGGCGTTGCGCGTGCTGACATTTGCCGTGCGTCCGGGTCACTCGAGGTCGCGCCACGCCGGGCCAGCGCGAGGCCTTCCCCAAAGCCTCCGTGCCGCTGGAGAAGATCTACCGGGAGATCGCCATCCTCAAGAAGCTGCACCACCACAACGTGGTCAAGCTGGTGGAGGTCGGTCCCACGCAAACAAACAACTCCGTAGCAGATGAGGACCTTTTCTGACCGCTGCTCCAAATTGCAGGTGCTGGACGATCCCGAAGAAGACGGCCTTCACATGGGTACCGCCCCGTTTGCGCCTTTTCTACGTGCGGCGGCGCTTTCGAGCTTCACTCACTCACTCACTCACTCACTCACTCACTCACGTCTTGTCCTGTGTTCTTTACCCGGGGAGCTTTCGAGCTGATGACCAAAGGGTACGTCTGTTCCCGTCCCGGTCCGCTGCCCGCCCGCCCGCCCGCCCGCCTCCACGTGACGCTCTGTTTGTTTTTGGGGCAGTCCGGTGATGGAGGTGCCCACGGACGAGCCGCTGACGGAGGAGCGGGCTCGCTTTTACTTCCGAGACCTGGTGCTGGGCATCGAGTATCGTACGTTTCCTTTCTGTCTTGTCTTTTATTTGAATTCTGGTTCAGTGGCCACTGCGGCTTTTTGCTTCCTTCCTTCCTTTCTTCCTTCCTTCGCATTGTCATGTTTGGCCAGTGCACTACCACAAAATCATCCACCGGGACATCAAACCGTCCAACCTGCTGCTGGGCGACGACGGCCACGTCAAGATCGCCGACTTTGGCGTGAGCAACGAGTTTGAGGGGGCCGACGCCATGCTGTCGGGCACGGCCGGCACGCCGGCCTTCATGGCGCCCGAGACCATGGAGGATCACTGGTCGGAGTTCAGCGGCAAGGTCGGGCCGGCCCGCCCGCCCGCCCTGAAAAGCGCACGCTGGCCGCAACGTTCATTGTGTCGCTTGCAGGCGCTGGACGTGTGGGCCATGGGGGTGACGCTCTTCTGCTTCGTCTACGGGAAGGTACGCCTGCGACTCGGTCCGTGGCCGTCCAACAGCATCCGTCTGCCAGCGTGACGTGTGAGTGACGTGAGTGACGTGTGTGCCCCGCCACGCCCCGCCAGTGTCCTTTCTATGACGAATACGTGGTCTCCCTGTACAACAAGATCAAGAACAAAGCTGTGGAATTTCCAACCACGTGAGTCAAGAATTGGGATCTGAACAATGTCAAGCGGCGTCAATGTTGCCTTGACTGTGCTTTTTGTTTTGCGCAGGCCTCAGACAAGCCAGCAGCTCAAGCATCTGGTTGGCAGCATGTTGGACAAAAACCCGCAAAGCAGAATCACGCTCCCCGACATCAAAGTGAGTCCCACCCACCGGCCCGCCCGCTCGACGCCGTTGCGCTCAGCTCCAGCTCGTATCCGTCGGCAGCTGCACCCGTGGGTGACGGAGTGCGGCGCCCACCCGCTCCCCCGGGAGGAGGATCACTGCACGGCGGTGGAGGTCAGCGCCGAAGAGGTCGAGAACAGCGTCACTCTGGTCTCCAGCCTCTCCACGGTGGTGAGTCGCGCTCACCAACAAAGGGATCGGGTCGGGCACCGGGGCCGGCCGGCCGTGGTGTTTTGCCTTCGGGCCACATCCGTCCCTTTCTTTCTCCCATCACTGACTCGGCAGATCCTGGTCAAGTCCATGCTCCGCAAGCGCTCCTTCAGCAACCCTTTTGAGTGTCAGGCCAGACGGTCGGAGAGGTCCATGTCGGCTCCCGGTGGGCTCCTCACGTGAGTGCTCGGGCGAGCGAGCTGGGAGGAAAACGCAGCTCCTCTTGCTGAGCCGACGAGCTTTGCGGGTGGCGTGAAGGCCGTGTGTTTCTTGCAGTGATTCTTGGGGTCTTTTGGGCTCGTCAGCTCTGCTCCATCCGTCTTTGAGGTAATTCCCTCTCCTTTTCTTCTGGTGCCTTTTGTCCGGCGTGGCAATTTTCCTCGACCCGTTAGTTTTCCCCTCGCCTGGCTGCAACCTATTTAGCTTTTGGCCAGTTTTGGTCTTTTTCTAGGTAGTTCCCAGCTTCCTCTGGTCACCGCGCTGCCCCCGACGTTTGAGCAACCTTACCAGGTCTTCCCGCTCCTTGCCCTTTGATTGTCATTCCCAACTTCTTCTCATCTTTTGCGGCCAAATCCAAAATACCGGCAGGAACAGCGAAGGCAGCCGCGACGGCGAGTTGGAGGACTTGTACGAAGACGAAGCGTTCACGGAGTCTGCGGACGCCGAGCGAACCTGAGCTGGCTGGCTGGCGGGCGTCGTTCTTCTTTTTCTGTGTTGCCATGGTTACGGTCGTAGCGCAGGTGTTTAGTGACAGGGGACGCGCATTAGAATCGAGCGCATCGGCGAGGCAAAAAAGATTTGTTTACATTTCCCTACGAGAATAAAAGACGTCCGCCAGATGGGGCTCGCTCGTCTGTTTCCAGGCTTGAACACGAGATGGCGCCGTTGCCATGGTTTCTCAATAGAATTGATGCGCACTATGCATCATCTGACTACGGAACAGATGAGTGCGAGTACTTTAGCCACCCACCTGTGGTGAGCGTGAATCTCTCTCGCAAGTCCACCCGTTGGTTATAAACCAGTTCGCTATCAATGCTCTGAGTCAGACTGTGTGCTGCTGCTCTTGCAAGCGGAGCTGAGGCAAGATTTCTGTGGAAACGGTTGCCATGCAACAGCACAGAAAGTGCCTCAGCTCAGGGGCTCCTTTTTTCGCTCTCTCAGAAGCACCTCAGTCATCCTCCGCTTTTCAACTGCGCCCTTCTTTTTTGACGTCAACAAATTTCAAAAGGTTTCTCTGTCTCTGCCCGTGTTAACATTTGGCCTCCAAGGTCGTTGCAAGTACTCGAGTGTTTTCACGGCCTTCTTATTCCTTTTTCCAAATCGATGTTTGCCGTATGCAAATGAGGCTCGGAACACAAACGCCGGCGCTTTGCTCAGTCGTCATCAGCCTTTTTTTATTCTTCATCCTAGCTAGTATTTTTGTGCAACTGCTACATCAAGACTCACATTCAAGATATTTTTTGTCACGTGAGGAAAACAGTGCGAGAGAGAGAAAGAAGAGCAAACAAATGCCATTCCATGTGGTCCAAACGTCTTTGTCATGGCGCGGAAATAATCCCAATTTCCCCCCCCCTCCATCGTGAGAGCACCTAGCATCCTTGTTTTCTTTTCTTTTTTCTTAGATCTCTAAAACAACTTTCTTTTTTTTTTTTTAAATCACCAGTATAGAAAATAATCATTTAACAACAAAAAAAAAAGTTTGACAGTAGGCTGCATTTTTCTCCTCAGTCATACAAATACTTAACGTCCACAGTAAACAGGAGTGAATCAAGTCAAGCGAGCGTATACATCAACAGCATGCACAAGATTGAATATGATTATTCTTATTAGGCTCTTCGTTGTACACTGAAGCATCGTATCGTAGCAGGAGGCGAGTGCGGGTCATCAAGTCAAACAAAAAAGCTGCTTTGCTCTCCCATTTTTGAATTTGCTGCAAAAAGAATGCATGACACACACAGTCGATGATGACTTTTTGGTGCAAATTTGGGCCAATGCACGGCTTGGTCGTTGACTATTTCAGGCTGGGGCTACTTCCTGAATCTGACAAGCTAATTAGCTTTGGGCTCGGACTTCTTCCTGAAATTGACGCGTATCTGAGGACCGATGAAATCTGGGGCAGACCGGTGTGTCATTTACACTCTCCAGAAATGAAATAGCAGAATAGTTTGGATCGATCGATCGATTCGTGTGAATTTTTCACGGAGTTGGAGTTTGGAAAGGCGGAAGGAATAACAACTTGCTTTCCCCCACATCTTTTGGGTGGGATTATTTCCTGGAATGGACCAGCGTCATGATTTCTTTTCACGCAAGTGAGCTCACTTTTGCTTTGAAACCGGCAAGTGTTGCAAATCGGGAATTCCTCGTCCTCTGTTGTTCTTGTCTGTTCTGGAAAGGCGCTAAAATAAAGGACAGCTGCGCGAGCGAGCGAGCGGGCAAAAAGCGGCCGCCAAAGTCCAGCGGCCTCTCTCTCTCTTTCTCTCTCTCTCTCTCTCTCTCTCTCTCTTTCACCCCGCCGCCATGGTGGCGGGTCACGGCGGTGGCCTCGGCGGGCGCTTTAGTTATTGCCCTCGCCGCCCTCGTCGTCCTGCTGGTCGCTGGTCCACAGAGTCAAGTTGT
This sequence comes from Syngnathus leptorhynchus, assembly GCF_054491065.1. NCBI lineage: Eukaryota > Metazoa > Chordata > Actinopteri > Syngnathiformes > Syngnathidae > Syngnathus > Syngnathus leptorhynchus. Next base: position 359,898 of record NC_141201.1, on the reverse strand, counting down.
CGCGCAGCAGCTGCATGATGAGCGTGGAGTCTTTGTAGGAGTCCTCGTTGAGGGTGTCCAGCTCGGCGATGGCGTCGTCGAAGGCCGTCTTGGCCAGCTGGCAGGCCCGCTCGGGCGCGTTCTGGATCTCGTAGTAGAAGACGGAGTAGTTGAGGGCCAGGCCCAGGCGGATGGGGTGCGTGGGCTGCATGTGCTCCTTGCTGATCTGGTGCGCCTGGTCGTAGGCCTTTTCTGACGACTCCACTACGGCGGCGCGCTTGTCGCCCGCCGCCACTTCGGCCAGGTAGCGGAAGTAGTCGCCCTTCATCTTCAGGTAGAAGACTTTGCTCTCGTGCAGCACGTCGCCGCAGTTCTTGACCAGGAAGTCGTCCAGCAGGCGGAGCACGTCCTGGCACACGGCCTCCAGCTCCTTCTCGATCTTCTCGCGGTAGGTGCGCACCATCTCGATCTTCTTCTCGTTGCCGTCGGCCGACGTCTTCTGCTCGATGCTGGAGATGACGCGCCAGGACGAGCGCCGGGCGCCCACCACGTTCTTGTAGGCCACCGACAGCAGGTTGCGCTCTTCGTTGGACAGCGCCTCGTTCAGCTCAGTGACCTGAGGAGGAAAGGGCAGCCCGCTTTAGCCTCCTGGCTCGCTCGCTCGCCCCCTCCCGACCGGAAGCCGACTGAGCGCTGCGGGCAGCTGCGCTGGCTGTAAAAGAAAACCCCACCCGTCCGCCCACTCGCCAGCGCTGACCTTTTGGGTGTTCTAAAATTTGGGTTTGGAAAGCGTTGTTAAGAATGGCCCACCCGGCCGCTGGCTTTCATTTGAACGGAAGCATCGGGGTGGGCTGGAACGGCCGCCGTGCGTCTGTCTTGTCACTGCCTGCCTGCCTGCCTAAAAGGTGTCTCACGTTCTTTCCCGTTTGAGGCGACCCCTTTGCTATCTTCAGACGCTCTGGTCCTATTTTTAGGACTCCAAATGTTCTCAAAGTGTCTCGCGACGCTCCCTCGGGCGCCACGCTCATTTGATTCCGATATAATGACGCGACCGTCACCCCGCCCGGGAATTCCCTTTCATCGGGGAGCGAGAATATCCCTTTTGTCCAGTTATGCGGTTGGACACCCTCGTCAATCGGAGCCCGTGAGCGCAATCTGTCGTCGCGCTTGCTGAAGTGACGCGGCGCATCGTATGGTGACATACTGCAATATGACAAAAGAATATTCCAGAAGGCTTCTTCTGCTTCTTCTCCCCTGCCTCCTACGTGCGCCCGCAGCCAAAGAGCCGCCGCCTCCTCGCTCATGCGCTCCCTCTGCTTGCAGAAGAGCTTCTGGATCTGAAAATGTTCATTTTAAAACAAGCGGGGGGGTTCTTGCAGGAGCAAGCTCACGCGCCCGGCAGCGAGGAGGCACTCTTTTGGGGGTGACCCTAAAACGGAAGCCCATTGGAGGTGTGGAATGATCATTTCCATTTTATCGATAGATTTGACCAAAAGAAAGAAAGATGCTTGCGTGCTTGGAAAGGCACCGCCCAAACGGAGCCGGCCGGCTGGCCGGCCGGCGCAAATGCTGACAATATGACAAAAGAAAAGGACATTGCACAATATGACGCGACAAAGACGGTGGCTTTTGCATCCGCAGTAGAAAAGGATGGCTGGCAGCCATACAGCCTTGGCAACGAGCGTCACCGATTTCAAAGCACTCACTCACCGATTTCATGGCGGCCGCCATGTCGTCATACCTCTCAGCCTGCTCGGCCAGCCTGGCTTTCTGCACCAGCTGCTCGCGGTCGACCATCTTTGGACTGACTGACTGACTGACTGACGGACAGGCTTGAGTCCACGAGTCGGACTTTTAGGAGGTGCTGCACTGCACTGCACTGCTCCGCTCCGCTCAGCTGTGCTCTTTGGGGGAGAGGGAGGGAGGGGACCGTTACAGCGCGGCGCCGCTTGCCTGGAGATTTTGCTAGGCTGAGTTTTAAAGAGCTCGGGTTTTTATATTCTTTTTCTTTTCTTTTTTTTTTTTACCCTCCCTACAGTTAAATTCGCAATGCAGTGAAAATTCGACGGCAAGTGAATGCTGCTGCAGCTGCTGTCTGCTCTCTCCTCTCTCTCTCTCTCTCTCTCTCTCTCTCGCGTCATCCCGCAGCACAAGTGTGGGTGGCCGTGCCAATGATGTAATGGTAGCGGCCGCTTGGCCCCGAAGCATTGTGGGTAATGTAGTTGAGCGGCCAACTGGGGTCATGAAAGATGGATGGCTGGACGTTCGCTACGTACATGCTGGACATTGCCACCGTGTGGTCAACTTGAGGAATGCTCCATAAAATGCAGTATGGCTTGAAGGAATATAAATGAAATAACAAGTGAAAAGATCGGCACCCACGCACGCACGCACGCGCGCGCACAAGGGCTTATTTGGCCTTAAGCTGAGTTTGTGTCGGGTCATAAGGGGAACCTGAAGTGGGTCAAGTCGTGACGGGGCGAGGAGCCAAGTCTGGCCAAGAACACACGTAAGTCATGGATGAATGGCTAAAGCAGCGTGTGGCTCAAACTCGGAAAACGACCATACGTTGCCAATGGCAAAACTCGCACGGTGCTTTGAAGAGCTGTATCCGCCGAATGCAAAGAAGAAATCGGCAGGGTTAGCGATCGCATCGGCCCTCGCTTGCTGCCTGGCTGCCTGCCTGCCTGCCTGCCTGGCTCCTGCTTCTTCTTCTTCTGCAATTGTCAAGACACACTCCTCTTGCTGTATTGACAGAGTGAGAAGCGTTGTCGCGGAGGAGGGCGCGCAAATAGGATTAGCCTAGCTAGCCGCCGCTTAGCCCACTTAGCGCTTCCGCGGTCGGCACCGGCTCCCCATGGACTCCGGCTTGGAGCTGGACGTGCTCATCTACCCCGACGAGGTGCGGGCGGCCACCCCCGAGGACCTCCGCCAATGGGAGCTGGAGACGGCCAGCCAGAGGTCGGCGCCGCCCGCCGAGCCCCGACTCTTTGTGGCGCTCTACCCGTACAACCCCGCCGCCATGTCGCCCAACCCGGACACGGCGGCCGAGGAGCTGCCCTTTGTGCCTGGCCAGATCATCAAGGTGATGGCGAGGACTTGACAGTCCCGTTTGCGTGGACTTGCTGAGATGTTCCCTGTGCGCGTCAGGTGTTTGGAGACAAGGACTCGGACGGCTTCTATCGCGGCGAATCGGGCGGCTTATGGGGTTACGTCGCCGGCAACCTGGTGGCCGAAGTTCCCGTGGACGACCGAGACCTCAAACATTTGCTCATGCGCCAGGGCTTCATGCCTGTGGACCAAACGGGTGACCATTTCTCTCTGTCTCTCGTACCAGTCCGGTCCAGTTCAGCTGGGTCTCGTGTTGCTCATTTCTCACGCTGTCAATTCATTTGGGTTGTTGCTGAGGGCGTTTTGCAAGGGCGCAAGTCTGTCTTTTTGTCTGTCCATTCCCCATTCTTGACTTCCAAACAGGAATGTCTTTGAGTCCCGACCTGACGGACGCTTCGGCCGTTACGGAAGATGCGCTGGTACGTCGCATGGTGGCCCTGTTCGACTACGACCCGTGGGAAAGTTCGCCCAACGCCGACAGCGAAGTAAGAAATGGAAGGAGGGAGGGAGGGATCATTGGAGGGCCCGGCCTGGCTAGCCGCAATTTCGGGGCGCTAGAAGGCTCGGATGGCCATTTTCTGGTCTCTGCCGCAGGCCGAATTGGGCTTCCGTTCGGGCGATATCATCTACGTGCTGGGTGACATGGATCCCGACGGCTTCTACTACGTGAGGCCTTTTTGCTCTCCTACTGGATGATTTCTTTGCCGCTCACCGCCGTTGTTTCTTTTCAGGGCGACCTGCAAGGACGGCGAGGTTTGGTGCCGTCCAACTTTCTGCAGCCGCTGCCGTGGGATTAGATTCCTAAGCGTCCTAATTCGGTTTGTACTCGTCAATGGAATTTTCATGTAAGGCTCTGCGGAGACTTCATTCATTTGATACGTTTGAGTAAAAGGACGAAAAATGTCCAGGATTCTTGATTAAAACAGGTCAATACGTTTTTTTGTGTATTTGAATCTTTTTTTAAATGTTGCCAAACAATAAAGACAAAACATTTGATGCACATATGGTATTTGTAAATGTGCCTTTGCTTTATTGTTGGTTTTCTCCAAGCCATGGAGCTGGCTAGCTAGCACGATGACACATTTGTTCAATGATGATGTTTTCTTTGATACTTATTTGACCGATTGAAAAAAAAACATCTTGTTATGTTTGGATTTGACATCCAACCAATCCAGTGCTATTCTTTCGCGGAAAGCCACTCTGGGATGTGCCAGGAGGGAAGCGAGTGAGCGAGCGAGCGAGCGAGCGAGTGCATGACTCTGCAGATTAGTTCAGCACCGCCCTTGCTTGCATCATGGCCCGTTTATTTTTGCACAATTGGATTATATCCAAAGTGGTCCTCACCTTGTTCTTGTTCTTGTTCCTGTGTCACATGGATGTACACTTCACAGCGGCTCCATCGCATGAGCGATCTTTTGGACGGGCCACTGAGTGACATAGATGGAGGCCCAAAACTGCCCCAATCTAAAATAGATCAAAGTGAAAAATAAAATAGATATAAAAAAAAGTATTTCTTGATTTAAGTTTGCATTTATTTTTCATTCTTATTTTGCTCTGTATTTTTCTTTTTCAAATATTTGTATTTGTACTGCATTCTAAATATTTACGTTGTTTTTATTTCCATATATCTTGTTGAATTTCCCATGATATTTGCATATTCCTTTTTATTTTCACTTTTCTTTATCTTTGATTGTGGCAGTTCTCGTTCCGCAATGCAGAAGGAAATGTTATTCAAATGAGGGGGCGGTCCGAAATATGACTATTCTCCTATTGGTTGATTTCGGCAACGAGGGCGGGCAAATGATCGATGGCGTCAAAAGGCGCTGAAGTAAACCGTTTAAATACGGCCGGGAGCCTTGACCGGAAGTGTCTTCCCGGAACTTCCCAACACTCTGGAATGAGACTGTGGCGGGCGACCTTGCAATCGGCGCAGTGCTGATCAAAAGCTGCTGGATCGGACGGACAACGTCAAGGAAGGAAGGAAGGAAGGGAGGAAGGGAGGAAGGATGCTTCTCCTTTCCAGGGCCGTTGCGTGCATGGCTTCCTTCGTGCGTCTCCAAGTTTGTGCACGTTCTAAAGTCGTCTCGTCGGTTTCGGCCCGCACGCCTGCACGCCCTCCCTCCTTGTTTGTGTCGGCGATGGGTGCGCGCACACTCGACAAGACGAGCCTCTGCCCAAGTTCCCGGAGCGCAACAGGCGAGTGGAGCCCCTTCGTTCCTTCGCGCGCTCGCTCGCTCGCGCGCGCGCTCGCTCGCTCCCTCCCTCCCGACCTTCCTTCGACTGCTGCCCCACCCAAATCCTCCAGACTTTGTTATTCTGCTTTTTTTTTTTTTTCACTTTGCCTGGAAGCAAAGTGCTGAAAGTGTGCGACGCGGCCGAGCAAGCTCCACCCCAAACTCACTTCAGGCCGACGAGAAAGCACGAAAACGCGGCGGAGGAGAGCCAGGATGGAGGCCCTGGTGGCGGTGCTCAAGAGGCACACGGGAGCCTCGGTGGTTTTCTTCGCCGTCCTCTTCAGGGTGGTCCACGTGCTCTTGGAGAAGATGCCCCCCCCGAAGGTGGTGCTCCGCGACGAGTTCCGAACGTGGAAGTGGAGGAACCTTTCCGTGTCCATGGTGCACTCGATCCTCACCGGGACGTGGGCTGTCTCGAGGTAGGAGGACATTTCGTCTGCGCGCGCCGGCCGAGTAAACCACTGCGACCGCTTTCTTCATGAGGGTGGCTGGCTGGCTGGCTGGCTGGCTGCTTGGCTGGCTGGCTGCTTGGCTGGCTGGCTGGCTGCTTGGCTGGCTGGCTGCTTGGCTGGCTGGCTGCTTGGCTGGCTGGCCGGCCGGCTCACAGGGACGATAGCCGGGCCGGCGTCTCCAGTCTACGTATTTATGAGTAGTGTTATTATTTCCCTCCGTCTGACCCCAAGTGACCGGCCCGCAATTTGGAGAGAGCGGCCGGCCAACATTGAAGGAACGGGGATCGGTGACAAGAGTCGTGACAGAACGATAGATTAGCGTCGTCACCGCCAATTCTTTCCGTCCTTTGCTGACCTCGGCGAGCAAGAGAACGTGGCTGAAAAATTATAGCACCACCAAGTCCGGAAGACTTTTGGAATCCGAGAGGGAAGAAATCTTTGTCCAAAAGAGTATTTTCAGATGTGATTTCAATGAATGGGCCAATGGCTTTCAATGAGCAAAACTTGACCTCTTTTAGGAGGCCGTTGTGTGGATACCTTCTATTTGTTGTTGTTTTGGACGAGCGTACAAGGCCCCCCCCCCCAAAAAAAAGCTGGCCGCGGTACGCCAGCAGTCAAAGTACGAGTCCAACTCGTCACGGAAGAACCGGAAAAACCTGCCCTGGCTCCCGCCTGCGCAAACGAAACTTTGGGTGACTCATTTGGGTTCACATTCCGCCAGATTGACGCTTTTGTGGCTGCGTTTTGGCGCTCACTCTTTTTTTGCCAGTGTGTTGCTGTGGCCCGAGACACTGCGCGACCTCCACGGGCACCACACGCCGCCTTCCTACCTACTCATCTGCATTTCTACAGGTCAGTCAACTCCCCCCCCCCCGCTCTTGCACATTTGGGGGTTTGTGCAAATAGTGCTTGTGTGTGAAAAGATGACATCCCAAGTGCAGTCATTTGGGGCCAGGGAGCGTTCCGCCCCCTCACCTGTTGCCAAGGTCCCTCGCCCAAATCACCGCGGCGACCGTAGGATTATTCCGCCCGAGACTCGGCTCGTGCGTCTCTCTGGTGTGTCATGGTCCCTGGACAACAGTCGCTTGTGTCTGCCACGGCGTGCCAGTCATTCCCAGGCACAAAAGGGCTCTCAGTGACAGGCCACCATCTGCAGATCTGTGCTCCTTTCCTCCAACTGTTGGAAAGAGAAACGAGCACAAGTGGCAAAGCAATGCAAATGGGAAGACGTTGAAAACTGCGATTTCTCAATGTGGTCCCTTCCCTTGCCAGGGTACTTTGTTCAGGACGCGGCCGACATCATCCTGACGGGACACGCCAGAGGATCCTGGGAATTCCTCATCCACCACACGCTTGTAAGGAAACATACGAGCGTCGTCTTTCCCTGGAAAATTCCCCAGCCACGGCTGGGAACCTCCCTTTTCTTGTTTTGGAATCCGCCGGTGGGTGCCGTTCCGTTGTGTTTGCTAGTTGACGTGACGCGACGCTAACCCAGGCCGACCGGTGTCAGCCAAGCCCTCCCAGGCCGGTCGGTGTCAGCCAAGCCCTTTTGCCGCAGCCTTGCGTTAGCGGGAAGACGAGCGTTGACCACAAAGTGGCGCTTGCTCCCCCGGTGATGCTCGCCGTGTGTGTGTGCGTGCGCGTCAGGTGATCTGGTGCTTCCTGTACACGCTGTACACACACCTGTACGTGGCGGGCGCGGTGCTGACGCTCTTCGTGGAGGTGAACAGCGTGACGCTCCACCTGCGCCTTCTCCTGAAGCTGGTGGGCGCCACCTCGTCGCCCGTCTACCGCGTCAACAAGGTGCTCAACGTGTTGACCTTTGTGGTGGCCCGCCTGGCCACGCAGTTCTACCTCACCTGGTACATCGGCTCCAACTACTCCAGGCTGGACAACTCGGCCTTCTTCGTCACAAGTCTGATGATCATGAACGTCATGATGCTGGTCTACCTGCGGCGCCTGATCCGCTCCGATTTCCTCCAGCAGGGCGGCGCCAGCGGCCACCCGGTCCGCAACGGCACGCGTGCCTCCGAGAGCTTCCTCACCGATTGAGAGATCGTAAGAATGAGCTGCCCGTTTCTCTTTTGGCAGCAGCTTTGAAAGAGCGGGAATGTCTTCTATGGTCTGGTCTGACCTGACCTGACCTAAAATGCATTTCACACATCCGAGGGGTGCCATAAATGAAGCAGAATCCAAATCCTGAAGCGTTTAACAAAGCACGTGGACTCAACTGAGGACCTAACCAACCACTTGGGAGCTGTTCTGCAGTGCCTTGACCACCGCGCGGTGCCTCTTGAAAATAACCAAGCATATCATGCTGCATTTTGTTTGAAAGGAAAAAAAAAGGAGGAAAAAAAGAAATCAGGCATTTTCTTTCATAACAATAACGTGTGTCTTATAAAGTGACAGGTGTGTCTTTGTTACATTGCAAGAAATTAAAGGTGTTTGAATGTGTTTGTGGGCCCGGTGGACGGACGCTCGCTGCTTTCATCATTTGAAGCGCATTGACAGCAATGCTGATCTGGCTACGGGCTTTGACTCTCACCATGTTAGGACCAAACGTCGGACTGATCGCAAGCACGACTTGCGTCTGTGTAGTATTTTTTTCATGAATTACGATGATGATTTTTTTTTAAAATGATATCAAATCATAATAAAAAGGTAGCACGTAACATAGGCAGCCGCTTTCTCTTTTGCTTACCATCTTTAGTGCTGCTACGCCCTCTCGCGGTGATTATCAGTAGGAACGAAGTTTGCCGTCCAGTTAACGTTTGTGTTGGTCAACACGCACGCACGCAGGCAGGACGGAGGAGACGAGTCTGACGACGACGATTGCGCCCCTTGCTTGGTGCGCTTTTTCTTCCATCAATTGTCTTGAGAAATGTTTGCCTTGGTTCGAAGTGTACCTGAACAACGAGCGAGCGAACGAGCGAGCGAACGAACGATCTCTGCACAAACGCACGCATTGTCTGCAGCTTTTGCCTTGTTTGCTGCGCTGCTTTTGTGTGTGTGTGTGTGTGTGTGTGTGTGTGTTGTTGCTGCAACGCTTGCAAAGAGTTTGGCAGACTAAAGTTCCTCCGCTTTTGTGAAAATGCCCAACCAAAATGGCTAAAATGACGAAGAAAGACTTGATTGTCTCCTATCTACTCTGTCCTTGCGTGGGATGCATGCGAGCGACACGAGCCGTCTCCAGACATCTGAGCTCAAAGGATGCAAGCAAGTCTGGCTGAGGCAAGCATGTGAGTGAGAGAGAGAGAGAGAGAGAGAGAGAGAGAGTCATCTGATCAACCCGATTGGCAGGAGAAAAAGTAATACCCTAAATCGCTTGAGAGAATGTGACCTTGCCAGCCAGAATGGCCGGGTCGGGTCGGGTCAGAGTCCGCAACAAAGAAAGGAGCCCACAAAGAGCCATCCATGCGCATGCCTGACCACAAGAATTTCATGACTACAAACATGTCCACATCTGTCCACATTTGTCCTTTGGGGTCACTTCATCAACAGAGCCAAAGAAAAGAGCAGACTCGCTCACATTTTATTCTTGCAGTGATCGTCACATGACAGTCAAATGGGATCCATTTGTGTGATTATTGATTGATTGATTGATTGATTGATTGATTGATTGATTGATTGATTGATTGATTGATTGATTTGTAGCTTCCAAAGACGGAGCAAGGCCCAGCCTGGTCTGAGCGGCTTTTCTTTTCTTCTTGCGGGCAAACTGCCGTCGGGCTCTCTCCACGGAGCGCAGCAGGGCGCTGCTGCGAAGGTCGTCGGACGCCCCGGCCCTCCGCTTTGCCACGCTCTCCTCCCGGGCGGGCGAAGCCGGGAACGCTGGCCCGAGCTGGCTCGTCGGAGCCAAGCTACGGGACGGCTCGGCGGTGGTGAGGCTGGTCGCCCTTTCAGAAGCCGCTTTTGTGCACTGGCCGCGTGCTCCCGGCGGGCCGTTGCAACTTTGCGCCGGTTCGGCTCCCGGCGGGCCGTTGCAACTTTGCGCCGGTTCGGCTCCGGTGCTTTGAGCCTCTGAATCCGGCCGTACTTTCCTCCTTTTCTTGCCGTCCTCATTGTCTCTTGTGTCTTGACAGTGGTCGGGAGCTCCCGGTGGGCTTTGTTCTCCAGGCCGCGACGCTCCGATTGCGCTACTTGAAAATGCAAAGATCTTCTCACCGGGGTGTCGATGCTGATTGCGGGCGTCGGCCACCGTAGATTGTAGCTCCCCGACCACTTCCTCCTTCCTCGTTGGCCTTTTTTTCCCGGCAGGTTGCGGGATCTCCTCGCTCGGGCGACGTTTGGGGTGCGAGGCGAGGCCAGCGGTGAGGTTGTAGCCCGCGAGTCCAACCGGGGCTACTTTGAGCCCTCCCCCGCCCGTTCTCGCTCTCCGTTTTTTGGGCGGATGAGCGCTCGGTCGCCCCGTCGGCCGCAGCTGGGCGGCCTTCGGCGCCGCTTCATCCTTTAGGACATCGTTGATTGACTTTGTCAAAGGAACGTCTTGTACGACTGTGTCTGCTTTTCTGTGCTTGCTTTTCTGCCCCTTTGCCTTTTTCTTCTTCTCGCCTTTGTCTTTCTTTTTCTTCCTCTTATCGGTGAAGTTCTCGGCGGCGTGGAGCGACGGCGCCTCGGGGCCCGACGGGGCGCCCGACGGGGCGGCCGGCGTGGCGCTCTGCTCCTCCTTCTCGCCCACGTCGACGACGCCGTATTCGTACGGGACGGCCTCCTTGACCACGGCGACGGGCAGCTTCTCGTAGCGTTTGCACCTCGACGGCGGGCGGACCAATTAGAGCGGAATGTTGCGTGGCGGCGCGTGGCGGACGTGTGATACTTACGGTCCGTACCAGTGGCGCTCGGCGCAGCGCTCCTCGTAGAGCAGCTGGAAGCACGGCGCAGCGATGACGTTGAAGAAGGCCTGCCCCATCACCCGCGAGGAGGTGTCGTTGACCCGGTGCAGGCAAGCCTTCAACCTGGCCGTGGAGGGAGGCATTTTTTTCTTCTTCTTCTTTTTTTTTTTCCCGCCTCCCCGTATTTGTCAAGGTGACCATCGGTGGGTGTTTTCTACTCACGCCTGGTCGCAGTCGCAGTGACAGATGGAGTACCACTTGAAGTTGGTGTATCCGTATTTGGAGGAGAAGGCGTGGATGACGTGGGGGCAGTGGTCGTGTGTGCGACAGCAGCTGTCCGTCTCCTCAAATTGACCTAAGGAAGAAAAGCAAGCATATTTCTTTTCTCTTCTCTTCTCTTCCATCCTGCCAACTGGATCTACCTAGTTGGTCGTAATGGTCTGCCATGTTTCCAGCGCCGCACCAAAGGGTCCCGGGATACGTGAAGCCCCTTTTGGCTCTCCTGGTCACCTCGGAGCCCCTCCGCTTGGGCTCGTCCACGCGCGGCGTAAAAGGCCGGGAGCCCCGCGGGCCGGCGCCGCACTCCTCGGACAGCCTCCCTCGGGACGGGCCCACCCCGGAGCCGACCGCCAGCTCCCTGTCCAGGTAAGACAGAGCCACCAGCACCACCCACCACATGGCAACGGATCGCAAGTGAAGGCGCCCGGCTGCAGCTCCTCTGCGAGGGGGGCCTTTTTAGCCTTTCCGGATGCCCTCCCACTTGGGTGGTGTGATGTTTAATTCCTCGCCAACGTGAGGAAGGAGGGGTTTGCCGCAATGTGGGGCAGGCAGGCAGGATGCAAAGATGGAGGGGAGCGGGGGTCACGGGGATGACCGCCAGTAACCTAGCACCCACCCCCACCTTCCACTACTAACGAGTAGGAGGGACACACTGAAAAGATTCAAGAATGACCAAAAAAAAAGGAGATTGGAGCCGGAATTGCGTGCAAATACTGAAAAGTTGAAGCTGAGATCAAATGCTGTGCCAGATAGCTTAAACTAAAGCCAATTCAAAAAGGAATGCTGTGCAATTGCTGAAACGACCACTGGGGGAGATGCTTTGAATTGGCCGGCAAAGGTGCGGGGAGCTTCAGGTGTTCAATATAAGGAGCCAGATGGACAGACAACGGACTGGCTGGCTCCAGCAGGTATCACAAGCAACATGGACGTGCTATTTGTTGTTTTGCGTTGGAGCCTTCCTCAAGCCACCCTTTCTTTCCCTTCTGTCTCCCTCAGCGGCTGAGATTTACTTTGGGAACACGCATGGAGGTTCCCGCTTCGCCATGGAAACAAGCATGTGTCCTCCGTGAGCGCCATCGTGATGCGGGGAGGGAGGCCAGAAAAAAAGTCTTTCTTTCTTTCTTTGTGGAATGTGGAGCAGGCCGGCACAGCTCCAGCATTGTTTTCCCCTCCCGGGAGGGAGGGAGGGAGGGAGGGCCTGGGGTCTTGACTAATACACGGGGAGCAGAGAAAATCATTTCTAAATCGGGGCTTAAACTACAACAATTTCTGTTGTTGCTACTATTGAACCCGTCGAGGAACACTTTGAAACGAACAAATCCTCCCAAAAACATTTGTACAACTTGACCTTAAAAAAGCTTGATTGTGATTCATTTGCTAAAGTGTCAACATTTTGGATGAAAAAAAAGAACATGATTTTATAGCTGCCTGCGATGTACTGCCTGCCCTCTAGAGGACAAAAGGTGGCACTGCAACTTGGATGCGTTCAGTGGTCATCCGAAACGCTTCTTCTCAGGAGGAAAAGCAGACCTTTTTTGCAAGTTTTCATGATTATTTGATCCCCCAGTGTTTGCTTGTTGGCAAATGATGCAAGAGTGGAGTCTCCCTCGCTTGCTTGGAGGGAGGGAGGGGCGGAGCGCTTTTCCCACCTGCCCCTCCCACCTGGCTTCAGTGCCTCGCTTGGCGTTTGAGTCAAGCATCCGCGGCCGGGCATGGACGTGTGGGCGCCACCCCCGGCGGACGGCGCGAGCAAAGCTAAAGGCTGGTATCTGGCCCTGATGGCGCCCAACAGCAAAGGGCCGTCCTTCGCCTGGCTGGACCCGTCCAGACTCTACTGCAACTCGCAGGTACTGCATGGCTTCCGTTGGCTTGCCTCGCCTCGAAAGCAAACGAGCGACCCTTGCTTGGCCCTCCCCCATGCAGGCTCTGGCGGACTGCGTCAAAGACCTGCTCGCTCCCTTCCGCGACGACGCCATCGACCTGGTGGCCGGCATCGACGCCATGGGCTTCATCCTAGGTAGGAAGGAGGGAGGGAGCCACAGGATTGCATTTGCTCGCGCGTTTGACCCGCACCGGGAGGCCAAAGGGCAGGGTGGTTGTTTACAATGATTGTCATTTCATCACAACTCGGATCTTTGCCATTCTCCCAACAATAATGTTGCAACACGACCAAAAACCTCCGAGATCAAGTCAAATACATGTAGTCGTTTACAAATGAATTTTAACAAAAGAAAACAGTGGAAAGAGAATCAAAGCACTTGTCTTCAGATACTTTTGAAAAGGGCCATTTTGTGAGAATAGATGTTTTCGGTCATTTTTCAAAACCACTGATTAGATTTTTTTTTTTAGAAAGTAAAATGTACGCAACCCTTCCGTTGGCCTCAGCTGTCTGTCCCGATATTTTTGCAGGGCTGCTGCTCGCTGGCCTTCTCCGATGTCAGTAACGTCGCCCGAGTTGCTAATATTAGCTGTGCGAGAAGGCCACGCACGCACGCACGCACGCACATACATATGAACTCCATTTGAATAGAATCTCCCCCAACACATTTGTGGTTGTTGTCAAAACGTGCAATTTCTCGCCTAACGTGGACTTTATCGGGTTAAATTGACCACATTATAACGTGACACTGAATGAAACGACTACTTTTTACACATTAACGGGAACATGTTGAATTCCTGCCTCTGCCTGGGTGTGACCTTTGACCCGGTGCCTTTGGCTAGGGGCGTCCGTGGCCAGCACGCTGGGCAAAGGCTTCCTGGCGGTGCGCAAAGCGGGACATCTTTGCGTGAGCAGCCAACAGCAGACCTACAGCGACTACACGGGCAGGGAGAAGACCATGGAGGTGCGAGACGACGTCATCAGACCGGGTAAGTCGCCAGCGTGGCATTACGTGGGTTGCGATTGCGGGTGGGACCGGTCGCTCGCTCGCTCGCTCGCTCGCTCGCTCGCTCCCTCCCTCCCTCCCTCCCTCCCTCCCTCCCTCCCTCCCTCCCTCCCTCCCGGTAATGGTGCCATCCCGTGTGAAAGGCGTGAGGGTGTTGTTGGTGGACCAGTGGATCGAGACCGGAGGAACCATGAAGGCCGCCATCCAGCTGCTGGAGAGGTTGGGCGCCACCGTGGTGGGTAAGGCTGGCCACTTGGCCATTTTTTCTTCTCATGATTTGGTGTCCCAACTTTGTGATCTCAAACCATGCGTTTTGTGTCTCGTGGTTTCGAGGCGTGGCCGCCGTGGCCGTGGAGAACTCGGAAGGAGCCAAGTGGATTCGAGACCATTACAAATGCTCGCACTGCATCCCTGAGGAACTCCAGAGCCAAATTGATCGGCAACATTTGGACTCCTTCAAAAGCTTTGAGAAATGAACCGACTTGACACTGGTTCCAACCGTTCCTGTCAAAGAAAAAGAAAAAAAACAACAGCACGCAACTTTTGCACATATTTTTAACACTCATTGGCAACCAAAGACAAAGAAAGTTTGCATCCTTTTAGCGAGAGAGACAGCGAGAAAGGCCTTCTTGCTATCGCTGGCAGCAAATCTGCAAAAGCAAAAATGCCCGCCCCCAGCAATTCCGTTAACTGAGTATGAATTTCTTTGGCACGGACGGCGGTGGCAGTTTACGTGAATGCAGAAAATGAAAAAGCGCTCGACGGCAGTGACAACAAAGGCTCTCGTTGCTGTTGAAATACTTGAGGACGCTTTGATGGCGCCGACGTCACTCTGGGCGTCGACCGGCGTGTGGCTTGGCTGTGGAGTGACACTCCACGGCCTGCGAATGCATTTGGGTCCAGACGGAGTTTGGCCGCCGCAGGAGGCAAGGTGGTGCGGTGCGGTGCGGTGCGGTGCGGTGCGGTGCAGTGCAGCGGGCGGGCCAGGAAAAGGCCACGAGGCCTTTCCTTTCCTTTCCTTTGCGTTGCCTCCCTCCGTCTCTCCGGCGTGCGTCCCTTTCTCACTGACAGCAGGCCGGCTGCTTCCTCTTCTTGGACGGCTGGCCGCCGGCGCTCTGGATTTCTACGGGGAGCAGACGGCGGTCACGGAAGCGCCTTCTTTCCTCTGGGCTCGGGACACTTTACTCACTGACGATGTTGCCTATTTGCCTGGTCCCGCTCTTCTCCAGCTCGGCCAGGACGTTGTTTTCAAAGGCCAGCGACGCCACCCGGAAGAAGAACTCCTTCACGTTCTCCCCTTTGGACAAGGCCAGTCAATCAAGCCGCTGCGCCCATTTTTCTTCTTTTTGTCCGGCAACCCGCTCACCTGTGAGCGACGACAGCGCCCAATACTCGGCTCGCATCTCCCGCGCCACCTGGAGGGCGTCTCGCTCAATCTGCGAGTACTGAGCCGGAGACTGCCAGACAAAGGACAAGGTCACGCATCACCTTGCAAATGGCTAGGATGGGCCGCGGAGGCCACGTACGCTCAGGTCTTTCTTGGTGCCGACCAGAAAGAGTTGAACTGCCGTGGGGTCGTTCTCTCTCAGGGCATCTTCCAGCCACTGCCTGGAACGACACGATAAAGGCGGCGGCGGTGGCGCTGCCTCACCGATACGCCTTCCCCGCTAACCGGCTAATCTAATCCGTCCGTCCGAGCCTCGCGGTCCTAACGGGTTCAAAGCCGAGCCAAACCGGCTCGGGGTGCCACGTCGTTACCTGGTGTGCTCCAAAGACGCCACGTCGGTCACGTCGAACACGATAATCACCACTGCGAGAAAAAGCCAGGCGAGGGCCATGAGAGACTTTTGACGGAGCCAGTGTGTCGGAATGGCTGGCTCACCCTGCGCTGCCCTGTAGTAGGTGGAGGCGATGCACTTGAACCTCTCCTGACCGGCCGTATCCCACCTTAAAGGAGCCCGGGGGGAAAAGTGCAGAGTCACAGCGGGCCCGGTGACTCGGCCGTGGATGCGACGTTGGAAACGTACAGCTGCAGGCTAAAAGGGACGCCCAGCACCTCGAAGCGCTCCATCTCAAAATCCACGCCGATGGTGGCCTTGTAGTTCTTGTCAAAAGCGTCCTTGCAAAACCTGAGTTGGACAGCGCCGTGGTCACGTCAAAAGGAACCGGCGGAGCGGTCAGAGCCGGCTTACCTGTTAATCAGGCAGGTTTTGCCCACCGCCAAGTCGCCCACCACAATCACCTTGGCAATTTTAAACCTGCGGAAAAAGGACCAGACCGGAGGCATCAGGCGGCCGGCCAACTGCCGTCGTCTTTCTTGCCCCGCGACGTACCCGACCGTGCCGGTGCGCTGCTGCTGGCACGCCGCCTTCACTTTGGGGTTGAAGTCGTGCCCCGCCTGGAGCGCCGCATCTTCACAGAAACACTACGGATGGATGGATGGATGGATGGATGGATGGATGTTAATAGCCTTCTGCCCCAGTGTTCACATGTTTGGACTGGGCTTTTACCTGAGGAAACTGCGGGATGATGCGATCCTTGCGAACGGGCGGTAAGACACTCATGGTTGGACCTCGCGTCGACATCAGGCCTGTTGATATATTTGAGAGATGCTCAAAGCAGCTAGAGAACATCAACAACTCGAGTCAGAAGATGGACCGCTAGGCGCTTCTTTTAAACAGACGACGTGAAAAGTGGCGTTGGCGTCCGTTGCCATAGTGACACTAACAGAACGCGTCCAACCCCTCTTCAAACTTTGCTCCTGAAAGTCTCCATTTATTAGTAGCGCGGCACACGACTTAATTATACTCTTGTCACAATGATGTTGAATTTTGTGAAAATGATTTTGGAAAATTCTGCCGCGATGTGTGTGGTCCTCCGCGAAGGCTCGTTTTGAAGAATGCTGGGAGAAAAGGTGACTCATGGCGTGGACTGGAAATGGCAAAGAAAACAGCAACTTACGGCCGAAAAAAAAGAAGCAGACAACTTTAATCGGTTTATCATTCATTCATCTTACTTTTAATCCGATCCTTCCTAAAATGTGGAAGACGAATTCACGAAGCGTTGGCGGATTCCTACTGCACTTCTAAGGGAACATGAGCCCAAATGTGCTTTTGGAAAACCTTTGTCACCCAGTAGAACATAAAAGCACACCCAGATGAAAGAAAACTGGTCGTTGCATCCTTAAATGGACGCGAACGCTGAAACTGTTCCGAGAAGAAAAGAAAAGAAGCCCTTACGTTGGCAAGACGAGAAGGTGGTGGGGGCGGCGGCGGCGGCGGTCGCTCTCCTTTTTATCCGTCGTTTTCCTCCCTTCCAAAAGTCACTCAATGAGAGGACAACGTGTCATGCAGGAGTGATCAATTGTGGCTCTTTATTCGGAGCGGTGGTGAAGATAGAAAAGCGGAGAACCAGCGGCGGCAGCAGCAGCAGCAGCAGCAGCAGCAGCAGCAAAACCCAGACGAGCCAATCTTTCCTCAGCACAGCGCGACCCCTGCTGGACGAAACAACAAACTACCGGATGTGATGGCAGAAATGAGGAAGCACAACCGGACGTGACGTACACTCGGGTTGCCCTGGGAGACGGCGGGACTGTTTCTTCCGAGCTGCTGTAATGGAGAAATACGAGAAAATCAAAGTTGTCGGAAGAGGAGCTTTCGGGTAAACGAAGCGACGTTTAACGCAGCACTTTTGAGCGTATTCACACAAGGAAAGTGGGCTCACGTTTTAGCGAGTCGAGCCGGGCCGGGCCGAGCCGAGCCGGGCGCTCGGCTAAACTAGCTTGTTTCTAACTCTAACTAGCAGACACGCACGAAAGTCACCGAACGGGATGACGTTCTTTTCAGGCTAGTTTGGCAAAGTTGCCATCAATTCCTCATCATAAAAGAGGCTATGGGAATAGTAGCATTCAAAAAGTGGCAAATGAAAAGGTCCGGTGGGCCGCAAATGGCACCCAGGTGTCACTTTGGCCACATGTTGTCAAGACGCTCCTCGCTGATCCGCAGCCAAACTGTCTGTCAGGATCGTCCACCTGTGTCGGCGGCGCAGCGACGGCGGTTTGGTCATCCTGAAGGAGATCCCCGTGGAGCAGATGTCCCGTGACGAGCGTCTGGCCGCTCAGAATGAGTGCCAGGTACTGAAGCTGCTCAACCACCCCAACATCATCGAGTACTACGAGAACTTCCTGGAGGACAAGGCGCTCATGATTGCCATGGAATACGCACCCGGTAAGACACGTCGAGCCCGCGTGAAACAAATCCTCGTTCACCGGTAGATGGCGTGACAATGTACCTTTGTTGCCATGTAGGCGGCACCTTGGCTGACTACATCCAGAAGCGCTGCAACTCCCTGCTGGATGAGGACACCATCCTTCACTTCTTTGTGCAGATCCTGCTGGCCCTCTACCACGTGCACAACAAGCTCATCCTGCACAGGGACCTCAAGACGCAGAACATTCTGCTGGACAAGCATCAGATGATCGTCAAGATCGGCGATTTTGGCATCTCCAAAATCCTCGTCAGCAAAAGCAAAGCATACACCGTGAGTTGCCTTCCGCTTCGGCCTGTCGCCGTTCCACCCGGGAGGATGGAATCTTAGGACAAGGAAACAACAATCTTGTGCGTGCCTCTGCAGGTGGTGGGAACGCCGTGCTACATCTCTCCGGAGCTTTGCGAGGGCAAGCCGTACAACCAGAAGAGCGACATCTGGGCTCTGGGCTGTGTCCTCTACGAGCTGGCCAGCCTCAAGAGAGCCTTTGAGGCGGCGGTGAGAAAGAAAGCCGCAACTCCGAAGGCGGCCGCCGCCAAATCCTTTTTTTTTTTTGCAGAATCTGCCCGCCTTGGTGCTGAAGATCATGAGCGGGACCTTCGCCCCCATCTCGGACCGCTATAGCCCGGAACTGCGGCAGCTGGTCCTCAACATGCTCAACCTGGATCCCTCCAAGCGGCCTCAGCTCAACGAAATCATGGCGCTCCCCATCTGCATACGCCCGCTGCTCAATCTTTGCACGGATGTCGGCAATGTCAAGATGCGCAGGTTGGAAAATTCACCCCGCAAAATGTAAACCGACCGCATTTGAAGATTGAAATCATTGCAAAAACAATGGCTGTGAAGCGCAGATTTGTGCTTGGAAAAAAAGCCGCGTCAGCGTGCGTTCAAATGTCTCGTGTCCAGGATTGAGAAACCACTGTCCACTGTGCACACCGGGCCACAAGGCAGAGTCGGAGGGCGAGTGCCGGCCGGCAGATCCAGAGGTAGCAAACGACTTTCTTTTTCTTCTTTTAGACAAGGCGGAAAAACAGCAAACGGGGGAGCACAAATAGACGGCAAAAAGGGCCTCTGTTCCCGTCCACAGCTGGCACAGGCAAGCTGCATTCCCTCCCGCTGTCCTCGGTCTACACGTGGGGCGGCGGCATCTCGGCCCCGCTGCGTCTGCCCGTGCTCAACACCGAGGTGCTGCAGGTGTCGCTGGGACGCACGCAGAAGATGGGCGTCACCAAGTCGGGTCGCCTCATCGCTTGGGAGGTGCGTGAACATCAGTCGCAGAAAGTCAGCCGGCTACGACATTTTTCCTTCCGCTTGCCGAGCGCAGGCGCCGTCGGCGGGCTCCGCCGAGGTCAGCCTGCCCGGCGCGGTGGAGCAGATGCAGCCGCAGTTCATCTCGCGCTTCCTGGAGGGTCAGTCGGGAGTCACCATCAAGTCCGTTTCCTGCGGAGATCTCTTCACCGCCTGCATGACAGGTGAGGAGATTCCGGCACGAGTCAACGCGGGCGGGGGGGGGGGGGGGCGTCTCGTCTTGAGGGCAAAAGCGGTGGCGAGCGGCGCGCAGACTTTCACTTTCTGCGTCATTTTGCAGACAGAGGCATCATCATGACCTTTGGAAGCGGGAGCAACGGCTGCCTGGGCCACGGCAACTTCAACGACGTCACGCAGGTACCGTGGCGTGCGTCACTGCCGGTGATCGATCCCAATTGAAAGAATCCAAGCAGTAATCCCTCCCTCCCTCCCTCCCTTCCGGCTCAGCCCAAAATCGTGGAGGCGCTGCTCGGATACGAGCTGGTACAGGTGTCGTGCGGCGCGTCCCACGTTCTGGCCGTGACCAACGAACGAGAAGTATTCGCCTGGGGAAGAGGAGACAACGGTAAGGCGTGACGCCTCCCGGGAAGTCCTCGCGCGTTTGTCTGTTTGTGACGTCCGTCCGTCCTTTGCGGCCGCCAGGTCGCCTCGGCCTGGGCACCCAGGACACCCACAACTCTCCCCAGCAGGTGCGTCTGCCCGCCCGCTTTCAGCCGCACAGGGTCCTGTGCGCCGTCGACTGCTCCATGATCATCAGCCCGGGCGCGGCCGACGGGATCGTGGCCTGCGGAAGCAACAGGTCATTAGAGGTCACCTCGTAATTTTGGTCACCTGCAAGTCGGGCAATGACACAATCTCTACTCGTATCCATCCCGCCGTGCCTCCGCATTTTGTCCGTAGGTTCAACAAGCTGGGTCTGGACAAGATCACGTTCGGCGAGGAGCCGACTCCCTCTGACCAGGTGGAAGAGGTGCACTCGTTCGCGCCCGTCCGATCGGCGCCGCTCGACAGGGAGAAGATTGTCTGCATTGACGTCGGCACCGCCCACTCCGTCGCCGTGACAGGTCGAATCCGGCCTCCGTCCACGTGCAAATTTAAATCTGCGCATTTTCTGTCTGAAACTAAAGGGAGAGAAAAGCAATTCTTCATCTTGGTAACGTTGCCCCATTCAAAGTTCGAGCCTCATTTGTTCAATGCAGAGAGCGGCCAGTGCATCACCTTTGGCAGCAACCAACACGGGCAAATGGGCTGCGGGTCGCGACGGGGCAAACGCGCTCCTTACCCGGTGCCCGGCCTGCGGGGCGTCACCACGGCGGCCTGCGGAGACGCTTTCACGCTGGCCATCAAGTCTGGTGAGTGAGTGAGTGAGTGAGTGAGTGAGTGAGTGAGTGAGTGAGTGAGTGAGTGAGTGAGTGAGTGAGTGAGAGTGCGCCGGGGGAGTCTTAAACAATAGTCATTTGCACCTGATCAAACGGAACCTTTTCAAATGTCCATACCTTCATTGAAAAACAAGACATTACTATCAAAGATGGATTTGAGCCTGGAGGGGCAGCCGGATAAGAGCGGGTTCTGTACCGGTCCCGAACCTGCATCCATCCAACCATCCCCTGGTGGGGGAATCTGGATAGACACTTGCAGTATCAACCTTCTGCCAGTAAAGGGGGCTCTAAACATTGGGGAGGTGCGGTGAAAGTGCGCCAGCGCTTGCCGTTTGGTGCTGGAGGCGACAATTGGTGAAATGTCACATTGTGCCAGTGATTGGCTCCCCCGGTGTGAAAGGCGGCAGCGGCCGACCTGCCCTCCCGCAGCTTCGGCCCATCAAGGGACGCCAGATGGGGCCATTGTGTTGGCCCTGCAGGAGTCACCTCGCCCGATCTGGGGGCGGGGGGTGGAGGGGGGCGTGTGTGTGTGGATGTGTGCATGTGTTAGGTACATTAAAAAAAAAATATATATATATATATATATATTATTATTTTTTGTGAGAAACAAAAACGTTGTCTCTGCAAAACAAAGCAAGTGATCTATTGGAAGTCAAGGTGTGTGTGGACTGAAATCAGTTTTTTTTTTTGGGGGGGTGGGGGGGGGTCAATAAATGTTGGTCCACGTGAGGCCAAGCAAGTCATGAAGTTTTTGTGCTGACCTCAATTCCTCTCATGTTCCCTCTCATGACAGATGGCGAGGTGTACACGTGGGGAAAGGGCGCCCGCGGGCGCCTGGGGAGGAAAGAGGAGGACTCGGGAACACCGAAGGCGGTGCAGCTGGACCAGAGCCGACCGTTTGCCGTCACCTCGGTGGCTTGTTGTCATGGCAACAGCCTGCTGGCAGTCAAACGTAATACAGTAATCCCTCCTACTTCGCGGCTTCAACTATCGCGGCTTCGCTATATCGCGGGTTTTCAAAAATGCGGAAATGAATTATTTTATCGCAGAAATTTCATCATTTCACGAGGTTTCGCGGCCACTTGAGTTTCTTCATTTTCCTTTAATAATGATAGCTTACGTTTAAAAGTGAAATGAATAAATTAAAGAGTCAGTACAGTATACTTTATCGTCACATGTGACTTCAGGGCGTTCTCGCTGTTGTATATTTTGGACTAACTCATGTTCCGTAGTGGGAAAACCCCGGATGTGGGAGGGGGAGCTTCGGGGACGTTCAGTGTCGCGATGTACGGCCAGTGAACTGACTGTGATGAAAGGAATAAAGCAGTACCCATCACGTCGTTGTCCGAACCGTGCTTGCTACATCAGAACCTGGAAAATAGTAAAGATATAACACTCTCCACCGGCGGTGGCCTTCATCTGGACATAGCAATACACTGTTAGTCTCGTCGCTAAGGCATGAATGCGGAGCGCACAGTCCATTGATATGAAAGTCCCCTAGCAGCGAGCTGGTTGATGTCAGCGATAAAAATAGAATATCTTCCAAGAATAGCTCAAAAAAATCTAGTTTCTATTTCGCGGAAATTCCCATTTCGCGGTTGGGTCTGGAACGTAACCCCCGCGAAGTAGGAGGGATCACTGTATTTTACACACTGGCATTTGGCGGTGGGGGGGGGGGGCCAATGTACTAATCCCTCCGCCAGTGCCGTTTGTAACTTCAAACAGACCTCCAGGCTTTGTCAAAGTCTTTCAGCCTAAAATGGTGGCCAACTTGGTGCCAGCGAGCAGGCCGGCCCCAAACGTCCCAGCAAATCAAGACGCAAAAAGTCCGCCATTTTCTTTTCAACCGGCCACATTTGTCTTATCAAGTTTTAACCGTACGCTCGTCAAGTGGTCTTCTTCTCACTTGAAAGTCTCAAGAAGCCGCGCCGTTTTCAAGTGCTCCTCATGTGGCTGGCGCGCTTCAAGTTTGCACGAGAGAGCCGCGGGACGACGAGGCTCGGTTTAATAATCCATTGGCGGTGCGTGCGGCCAGTCCGGTTTAAAAATAGATGCAGGTTTAGAGAAGATTACATTGCATCACAATTTAATAAGTCATGTTGCTAATCCTTGCCGCCGCTGAGACAATCAAAAAAAAAACCACCGACTGTGTTTGGACACTTCACCGCGGCATTTTGGTTGACGTCTCACGGTTCTCTCGTTCCTCGCTCGTTTCAGCTTTGCTCGACGAAGCCGCCTCGAGGTGACGGCGTCCGCGACCCGACTCCAACCCCTCGGAATCTTCCCCGAAGGACCGAGCCGGCGTTCTCTGTTCGCAACCTGAGGTATATGCAGACAATACACCTTCGGCCAACCGGAGCGGACAGAGCGGATGATCCATCGCCTTCCGCTCTTTGAGGAAGACCAACGAGATCTGGGTGTGCGCCTGGAGCGAATTTGGGAACAGAAAAGGGAAAATCCCCAAAGAGCTCCCACGCTCGTCACAGGGATTGGACGAAGAGCTCTCGTTTCGGGCTCCTAAAGTACTGACGTGTCTTCAAAGAAGTCAAAGTTAAAAAAAAAAAAAGTCTCGAAAACACACGCACGTCGTCTTTTTAAACATAGCTACGTGTAATTACATGCGAGATGTTCCTTCCAAAAGGCGTTATTATAGAGAAGTGAGGAGGAACAAGATCATTGCATGCACCACAATGAATACCTTTTAGCAGATAAAATGTCAGATGGAAATCAAGTTTACAAGGAAGGAAAAAGGACACTCACAGCACGTACGTAGGTGCATAGCGCACGCTCGCTCGCACGGAACCAACCGTATTATCGTGCTTAGCCTTCTTTTGGCATGAGGACCAATGTGCCGGTGAGAAAACCCCCCCCACATCCAATCCACATGCGCTTGAATTCTTTTCATTTTGTCCTTGTCATCCAGTCAAATATGAAATCAATTGCACCTTACAGCAATCGTTGCTTTCTTTGGGCCAATGGGGAAACGGATTCCATTTGTTTGACTGGCAAAAGATGACTTGCCATCACAGCTCTGGCTAAAAAATGGAGCATGTGCCGCATTTGGCCCCGTCAGTGAGGGGACGCCATCAATAAGGGCGCCGTCTGCCCTGCGGCCGCTGTACGGCCATTGTGCCCGTCAAGAGTGCAACCGGTTCCGGGCCCGCCCCGCCCCGCCCCCACACTTAAGCCTTCCTGTCAATGAAGATGTTTACAATGCACACGAGAAAGAAGAGTGCAGTGTTGAAGTCAGATGTCAGCCAATGGACAGCCACACTGCTCACTCACGTTAGCGGGAAGGACCAAAAAGAGATTCCAACTCAAACAAGCTACTAGTCCACAAACACAAATCCTCAAGAAGATATTCCACCGGTAAATGGATTGAAAAACTCTTCACACATACGATGCTGGCGGGACTGGCCAATTCATTGAGGTTAGCTCGCAGCAGTCTCATCTTTCCCGTAAGAAAATGAATTTGATGGATGAGCCTTTGCTTTCATTTCATTGTACTCGAACGGATTCGCAAGAGCGTCTCAGCTCTTCTGAGCTCGTCAGTACGGCAGCAACAAAAAAAGGCTTGCGACATCCACTCGATGAATTGTACTTTGAATAACACAAGCTGGCAGTCAGCCTTGGCTGCTGAACTCCCTGTGCCTTTTATTCCATTTTTTTTTTTCCAAATAAAGATGATTCCCTCCATTGTTTTCCCAGTGATGATGTAATGATGATGTAATGCTGGAGCAATCCAGCAGGTGAAAACTCATCGCCGTCTGTGTGCATTGACAAAGGGGGAAACAAACGTTTGAAACGCCAAGCGCCTACTTCACCTTCGATTGCGCATGTGAGATGAACATTTGTGCCGCCTCATGCATGCGCCAAACAAAATCCATTCAATTTGTCTCTCCTTTGTTTTGCAGGTGCACCTCTAGGTGGCACTGTAGCGCTTGTGTGAGGCTCTTTTGTATTTACTGGCTGGCTGGCTGGCTGGCTGGCCTAATTAGTGGCAAATCGGCGTCTAATTGGCTCGCGGATGCTGTTCCGGGGAAGCTCGGGCGGGCGGCGACGTGGACAAAAGCGCAATTAAAGAGGCGATCGGACGGAGGGAAAGCAATCGAGTCGCGTGAGCCAGCGAGCGAGCGAGTGAGCGAGCGCTTTCTTGACTCCTCCTGCTCCAGGAAGGAGGAGGAGGAGGAGGAGGCGGGCCTGGCTGCCTCGGTGCACCCAAACAGTCGGAGAGCTTGCACACTGCTTGCCTCAGTCCGTCAGCAGTAAGTCAGCCCGCCGCCGCCACCGCGACGCAGCGCAGCGCAGCAGCGCCAACCTTCCTCCCCTCGTTGGAAGCT
This sequence comes from Syngnathus leptorhynchus, assembly GCF_054491065.1. Classification (NCBI taxonomy): domain Eukaryota; kingdom Metazoa; phylum Chordata; class Actinopteri; order Syngnathiformes; family Syngnathidae; genus Syngnathus; species Syngnathus leptorhynchus. Next base: position 334,833 of record NC_141201.1, on the reverse strand, counting down.
CGGCCTCGGTTTTTGTATGCCGGCCGGAGGGGCGAAGAGAGGAGAGCGAGAGGAGAGCGAGATCCCCGGGTCCGGTCGGACGACGTGAGATGAGCCTTTTGTCGGCGTGAAACACAAGGAAAGCGACGCAAGGACAGGGACGGACGGACGGACAGACGGACGGCGGCCAGGCCAGGCCGAGAGAGAACGCCCGAATCGAGCCGAGCCCAGCCGGAGCTGTAGCCCGAGCCACCATGCCCGGCTTCGACTACAAGTTCCTGGAGAAGCCCAAGAGACGCTTCCAGTGTCCGCTGTGCAGCAAGGCCATGCGGGAGCCCGTCCAGGTGTCGACCTGCGGCCACCGCTTCTGTGACACCTGCCTGCAAGAATTCTTAAGGTACGTTTGTTCGTTCGTTCGTTCGATCGATCGATCGATTGATCGGGCGGGCAATCTGTGTGTGTGCGCGCGCGCGTGTGTGTGTGCGCGCCCGCTAGCCCGCCCACTGATACCGGAGACTGCAGTTTCTGTTGATCTTAGCTAAATAGAGAGAGCGACGTGTAGGCGTGTCCTGCTCACCTTTCTTGTGTTTGTTTACATTGCACAATGACACCAGTGCAGTGAGACGGCCGAGCGCGACAGCGCTTTTCCATCGCCAAACGTCATCGGGGTGCTCAGCACATTTCATCCTTTGCTTTATTGGAACGGAACTCAGGGTTAGGATGGAATTGGTCACAGAGACTCCCTGCGAGGTCGGAGAAGCAAGCCGAGCTTCACCTTCTAATCTGCTGCTCGGCTCACCAAAGGACGTCTTTGTTCAGATTTGAGCACATGATAGGCTTCTCACCACACCTCCCATCAAGTCCGGATGGAACCCAAATTGAATGGACCAAACAAATTGCAGCGTTGATGGACTTGCTGCCATGACGGTACCAAACGTCTGGCTCGTGTCTTTGGGGTTCTCATTTGGCCGAGTACACAAACAAAGCATCTTGGACGAGCCTTCAAACTGTACATGTACGTCCAGATAAAAATGGCAAGCCAGCTGCGGAGGCCCGCCCCTGTATGACCTTTGCAGTTTGCTGACTTCAAATACTGACAAATCTTCACAAAAGGAAAAAAAAAAAAAAAGACTTGAAATGGGGCACATTCATATTTGTTCTCCTTGAAATTGTGAAAATAAGGAAAGCAAAAGCAGGCACTTCTTGTTTTTAGCTCACCGCCGGACAGCGACCCCCAAAAATACATTTGAAAAAGTGCACAAGCTTTAGCCGTCGTAGGAATCTCTGCGTGCTGCATTTACAGCCGGGGGGGGGGGCAGATTGAGTTCAGCCAAACTGGTTCGCTGTTGTTTTCATCAACTTTTAAAAAAAGGGGGGGGAAGTGCTCTCACGTTGACTGTAACTTGAAGCCCGAAAACACCCGGGGGGAGGAAACTCACTAACGAGCAGAAAGAGGAACACGGCTGACGCTGAACCCCAGCCAAAAGACAACGGCCGCTTTGTGAGGACGAGCTGTCAGGAAGCGCCACGCCGCCTTGTCCGAAAGCGGAACCGGGAGCCCGGCGAAGACGCCAAAGTAAGCCGACCTACCGAGCCACGTCTGCCGCCCGTGACCGGGTCAAGGTGTCGGCCGAGGTGGAAATTGGATTTAGCGCTGAATGTGCCGTGCCGGGTCAATCTGGCCAAGCAGGCGAGCGCGGCGGCCGCCGCACTGACACTGCCGCTTTTTACTGTAATTGACTAACACCACTTCCGGCTCTGAAAACACAGTTGCTTCAACAGGCTGCTCAAGCCAACCTGAGTCAGGGCCAATTCGTGGACAGGGCGAGGGCCGCTCGCCTCCCTCGGCAGCCAGGTTGGCCGGCTGGCGCCGTGCCCGGGTCGCTCGCTCCAGCGACACGCTCCGCTCTTTGCGCGCATCCGGGCCCTCTTTGCGGCAGGCAAGAATGCTGCCGCGCGGCATGACTGCCGCATTCGTCATCCTTCCGCCTTCACGCCACCCTGGCTGACTCGTTGGAATTCTGTCACGCTAACGTTAGCATAGCCTGCGCCTTGGTAAACAAAAAAAAAACCAAAACACTGCAGCTCTTCTTTTGCAACCATGTGGTCGAGCTGACTTTGACTTTTGCACGAGAGGGAGGGAGGGAGGGAGGGAGCGGCAGCACGCACGTTTGTTCGCTCGCTCGCAGCAGCTGTGGGCTTTCGCGGCCATGGCGGACATTGAGAGCCATTGAGCAGTCCCCCCTGCAGGTGGGCTTCCGGAGGGGCGGACCTCTCGCCCACACAGACGCTCTTGTTTGCCTTGAGCGGCAAATGGACCCCACGAGCACGCTGCGTCGGCCGCCTCGCAATCGTCGGTCGCCGGGTGGGACGGGGCCTTCGGCTTTGTCGCGAACCCAACCTTGAATCTGGAATCCCTCGGCCAGGCCGGAAAGCTCCGTTTCAGAACATCCTAAGCTTCGTTTGAACGACTCGCAGGCCTGTTCCGTGTTTCACGCGAGCACATTTCTGAGCAAAAAAAACAAAAAGCTGAGGAAGTAAGTGGATCAAGCTGTGAGCTCACGTTTGGCGACGTAATCCGAGCCAGCCCAGGAAATGGCCCAAATCGCCTCGTTTGACGGCGCCGACGAAGTGTGTTTGGGGGGGTAATGGCTGGGGGGGGGGGTTGTCCCACCTTCCGTGCGGACCATTAGCGTCTGAGGCGCTGGTCCAACGGACGTGTCGCCAACCCGCAGCCGAGAGAATTTCTCTCCTGCGCTGCGGGCGCATTCTACTCTCTTTTGTCTAACAAAAGCAGTGCTATGGCGCCATCTCGGTGCCAAGCGACAAGGCGGCCAGCGGCTCGCAGCTTTTTATTGGGAGCTCGCGTTGAAAGATTTCCCAAAGGTCAATGAAGGGAACGTGAGCCCGATGGTTGGAAAGAAAAGAAAGTGAGGAGGCGGCGGCATGGCGCGTGGACGGACGTGCCTCAACTTGTCCTGCTCTCTCAGAGGCCCCAGACCTGGAAAGCATTCCAGCGGTGCGCCGAAGCGCCTCGGACCGCCGCTGCCAAGCGGACGCGTGGTACGTCTTCTGCTCCGAGTCAATCGGGCCGCACGGGTATCAGAAGCCCGACCCCCAGCCCCCCCGCGTTGGTGTGGCGCTCGGGTCAGTGATCACGCTAATGAAAGTAGACGTGCACGTGCTCGCACTCCCACAGAAAGGAGGGCGCGCTCCTTTTTTTGTTGCGGTCCATCCGCAGCTTTTGTTTTCACGTCACGTCTTCTGTGGCTCTTTTCAGGAAGTGCAACTTGTGAAAGTGGCTCTTGCGGGAGCCAAACAGAGCGCTTTGGAAGTTGGCGGCGGGCCGCCACCTGTCCCCAGTCAAAGGGGCCCCTGTGCTCAGCCAGGTGCGCTCCGGAATGAATGGCCCTTTTGCCACTGGTTCCGGTGGCATCTGCCTGCCGAGGCCACTTTGTTAGGTCGTCCTTCCGGAAGGCTATTGATGCGGCGGCCGGCGTGAGGGAGCGCTTGTTTTCGGGATTGGATTTGGACTCCGATCCCACCGATAAGACGCACGAGAGAGACGCCTTTGCGTGGCCGTCTGCCAGCTGCTCCCGAAAAAGATCCTCTCGCCTCCCGCAGCAGTTGCCATGGAGACCAAAGCGCAGGACCCCAAAGTTGCCGGCACACCAGAAGAACAATTGTCGCTTACGACGGCAAGAGGGGCAGGCTGAGAAAATGATCATATGAAAAAAAAAATAGGAGCGCGCGAGTCGTTTGGAACGTACGATCGGGCGAGCTAGGAAAGCTGGCTGTGCCGAAAGGAGCCGCGGCGTCTCCGCTTGCTTGGCGGAGGAGCGGGCTTTTTTTTCCTTCGGCGCCCGGACGCCATCGCGGCACGACCCGCCGATCCCTGCAGTTTGCCCCGGCCGGCTAAAATTAGTGGCGCCATCTGGGATGAAACGGCCAAATTTCACACATGCCGAGCTGTTGGGAAGAAAAGAAAAGATGAGAAGAAGAGAAGCCAACCGGTCCACTTCCCAAACATGTCGGGGAACACGCCTCCTCTTCTTTTAGGTTGCCAGCGCGGCTCATTTGCTAGTACCCAGTGTTGCTATGTTGGCCCACGCCGGTGAAGCGCGGGAAAGGGGCCAGCCGCACAGGCGTGCGTGCCCTCGTAGTAGTGCCTCTTTTTTTCCTTCTGCTGCCCAAGCAACCAAATGAAAAGTAGACACATTTATGGAAAGGTGGGGGGGGGGAACTCCAGTCGGCCAAGAAAGCCAACACGCGAGGCTCACGTCGTCCGTGCGGCCCGAGTATCCGGCACCGTGTTTGCCGCCGCTTCCTTGGTACTGGCTGTCCAAGCCGCCTTGCCCCGAGCCAGCTGCACGTTGGGTGCATCCGTGCTGCGTTTCGGGTGAGGTGAGTTGAGGAAGCAGATCAGCTTACGGGGGTGAAAACGCCACCCCATCCGTTCGGGTGGGTGGCGCGGGAATGAGACGCCTCACATTTGGTGTTTGCTTACACTCTCCTTTGTGACAAAAAGGGCTAGCTGAAGTAAAAAGACGTTTGTATGACTTTTGGTTTGAAAGACCTCAGTCATGGCTACGGGCAAACAAGTTTGGGATCTCAAGACATTTTCACATTTACCGGCTAAAGGGCGTTTCAGCGCATTTGCTTTTGTAGGTCACGCGGCCTCGCTTGCTCACTGGCCATCATCCATGGAGCGCCTCATTAAAAAGCCCCGTCTGTCCTTCCGCGTTATCCTTTCCCTCCCTGTGTAGCCGTGATGGAGTCGAGAGCAAATGCGCTGGCTGGCCGGCTGGGCCCATGCACGCCCGCCCGGCCCCGCCCGCCTGCCCCGAATGCGCTGTCACAAAGAGACGAACAGCGCAGCGATGCCCCCGCCCGCCCGCCCGCCCGTCCGCCCTCCGGCGCCCGAGGAACGGCGCTGACAGCCCGTGACGAGGCCTTTTGCGCCTGTCTGCGTTTGTGTGCGTCACACGAGCGAGGTGGGGGCGCGGGGGTCCGAGTCTGTCCGTCCTGCCTGCGCTCGGATCGCGGCGCCTCTCCAGAGCGCAGAAGCTGTCGCTCGGCATCTCTTCCGAGGCTATCCGTGCAAACTCACTCGTCCTCTGCCACCACCGGCCTCCCCTTGACCCGGGAAGTCGGCCATTTTGGACATTTGACTCCGCAAGGTTGAAATTGGCTGGCGATCCGACAAAAGCTGAAGGCAAACACGAGGACCGAACGGAGGCCGATGATCGGGCGTGTCTCTCCGGGCGACGTGACGTGACCTGGAAATAACGTCGAGTGGTCTCGGCCGGCCCGAATTGAGTCCCTTTCTCAGGCCTTTGTGGCTTGTTCATTGCCGGCCGCAGGGAGGAGAATGAGGCTCGGCCCGTGGCCCCACCCCTCCCTTCCCCTCTTCCCCTCCCCTTCTGGGCCAAAGTCCGCGGGGTGGGTCACGCGGCGTCGCCGGCCGCACGAGAGGAAGCAAAGAGCGAGCGCTGGCTGGATTGAGACGCGGGTGAAACAAAGCGCTACAGGTTGTCTCTAAAGAGCATTCTTTGCGTCTGGTCTGCAGCGAGGGAGTCTTCAAGTGTCCCGAAGACCAGTTGCCTTTGGACTACGCCAAGGTAGGCCAAAGTTCAGCAGCAGCCCCGCCGGTGGCTCGGGCGCCTCGCGTCTTCTCAAACCGGGCCTTTTGTTCTGCAGATCTACCCGGACCCGGAGCTGGAGCAGCAGATCTTGGCGCTGCCCATCCGCTGCATCCACAGCGAAGAGGGCTGCCGCTGGACGGGACAGATGAAGCAGCTGCAGGTGAGCGGCCTCAGCAAAACGTTCCCCTCGGCTGGTCTTTGGCGCGCTTCGCTGTCCATCGGTCGTCACGGGTGACTTTTCCTCGTCCCAGGGCCACTTCTCCACCTGCGCCTTCAACGTCATCCCCTGCCCCAACCGCTGCTCGGTCAAGCTGACTCGCCGCGACCTCCCCGACCACCTGCAGCACGACTGCCCCAAACGCAAAGTCAAGTGCGAGTTCTGCGGCAGCGAGTTCACCGGCGAGGCCTACGAGGTAAAGAAAATGAGACCGCTGGCTGGCTGGCTGGCTGGCTGGCTGGCTGGCTGGCTGGCTAGCTGGCTGGCTGGCTGCCTGGCTAGCTGGCTGGCTGCCTGCCTGGCCGCCTGCCTGCCTGGCCGCCTGCCTGCCTGCCTTGCTCTTCTCCAGAGGTGCTCCTTGTTTTGTGTTCTTTCCAGAACCACCAGGGCGTGTGTCCTCAGGAGAGCGTCTACTGCGAGAACAAATGCGGGGCGCGGATGATGCGCCGGCTGCTGTCGCAGCACGGCACGGCCGAGTGTCCCAAGCGCACGCAGCCGTGCAAGTACTGCGGCAAGGAGTTTGTCTTTGACACCATCCAGGTGGGTTGGCGCGGAGAAACGGGCAAGGCGGCGGCAAAGCAAAGCGCCGACTCAATGGCTCCTTTTCCCGCAGAACCACCAGTACCACTGCCCTCGCTTCCCCGTCCAGTGCCCCAACCAGTGCGGCACGCCCAACATTGCCCGCGAAGACCTGGCCAACCACGTGAAAGACAACTGCGGCAGCGCCCTGGTGCTCTGCCCCTTCAAAGACGCCGGCTGCAAACATCGGGTAAGTGGGCCAAGTGGCCGGGCTCCGGGGGCCGGGCTCCGGGGGCCGGGCTCCGTGCTCCGACGCTCCGGGCTCTGACGCTCTGCGCTCCGGCAGTGCCCCAAGCTGGCGGTGGGGCGGCACCTGGAGGACAGCACCAAGTCCCACCTGACCATGATGTGCAACCTGGTGGGGCGCCAGCGGCAGGAGATCCTGGAGCTGCGGCGCGAGATGGAGGAGCTGTCGGTGAGCCACGACGGCGTCCTGATCTGGAAGCTGAGCGACTACTCGCGCAAGCTGCAGGAGGCCAAGCTGCGCAGCAACCACGAGTTCTTCAGCCCGCCCTTCTACACCCACCGCTACGGCTACAAGCTGCAGGTGTCGGCCTTCCTCAACGGCAACGGCAGCGGCGAGGGCTCGCACCTCTCCGTCTACATCCGCGTGCTGCCCGGCGAGTACGACAACCTCCTGGAGTGGCCCTTCGCCTACAAGGTCACCTTCTCCATCCTGGACCAGAGCGACCCCTCGCTCTCCAAGCCGCAGCACATCACCGAGACCTTCAACCCGGACCCCAACTGGAAGAACTTCCAGAAGCCCAGCGGCGCCCGCAACTCGCTGGACGAGAGCACCCTGGGCTTCGGCTACCCCAAGTTCATCTCGCACGAGGAGATCAAGAAGAGGAACTACGTCCGCGACAACTGCGTCTTTGTCAAGGCTTCCATCGAGATCCCCCAGAAGATCATGGCTTGAGCGCCGGCCGCCGGCCACCGACCACCTTTCCGCGCTCCACCCTCTACCTGACCAACTCACTCTGTGTGAAAATTGCCTTGGAAATCAAAGAGTGCCTAGAAGTTGACCCTTGTTCTTTCTCCCCTCTCTCTTTCACCGACGGTACGTGAGGGGACGGAGGCAGGGTGAAGGAGATTGAACCTCGGATGGATGGAGGGAGGCCGCGAGGGAGGGAGGGAGGGAGGGAGGGAGGGAAGGAAGGAGGCCACCGTCGTGGCTCACGCCTGCCTTGTGTTTTCATAGGCCGCCAGAGCGGCTTCAAGGTGCAGCTCCGTCTTTCACCCTCTATGCAAACTTCACACAAGCTTCCCTGGCCGGCACACAGGCGCTCCCTTCTGAGGAACCTCGGCTTTCTCCATCGTCAGACATTTTCCTCGCGAGAAGCGCCTCGTGTCGGTCTTCAGACGATCCGTTTGCGGCCGGTGACTCCGTCGGATTTTTGTCTTCTCGCGGCGGCTGGCGAGTCCACCTTTGTCGCTCGAGCACATTAGCTCGCGGTCTTAACGTGACGGTCCGCTACCTGAACGGGTTTGTGAGTCACTTTTTGGTTCTTTTCTCACAAACAAGGTATTTTAGGTTGCATTACCTGTTTGTGAGTCTTTGGACCGTTCTTCCCCTCAAAGCCTCATGCGCTTGACCAAACCAAACGCAACTGGCAGGGCACGTCGAGAAGCCAAACTCGAGCAGATGCTGGAAGTCTGCCGTTTGATTGGGCCATCTCTGAGCTCCTCCAAAGTTCGGCCCATCCTGGAGATTTGGGAATGGGGCGGCTCGGTCATCGTGCGTATTTGGTTGAGCGTGGTGGCGACCAGACGCTGACTGGGAATATCTTCAGGAAAATTCAACCCATGAAGCCTACTTTAGCGAGTAACGTGCAATTGTCTATGGTGAGTGGGGCCACCTCAAAGGACTCAACATCAACAAAATCAAGCGCCCCGCTAGCTAAAACGTTTTTGTCCTGGCACGTGGCAGCAAAAGGTGATGACGACGGGAGGGAGGAAGGAAGGAAGGAAGGAAGGAAGGAAGGAAGGAAGGAAGGATGGGTGTCATTTTGCTTGGGTCCAAATCTTTTGTTGGATTGCTGCCTGAATTTGTGTCGGCCGCCACCAAGTGGGAAATTGTCTCGTGGGATTTGAGTTTTCAGCATCTGGTGTGGACCATATTCGATGCGTTTCCATTCTTGTGACCGACAAGTGGCCAGGCTTGTTTTGTTTTGGGCAAAGCAACCTTAGCCGCTTTGGATGGAATTTGTGCATCCTTAAGAGGCCAATGGGACCAGTGAAGGAAAATCCATGTGGCCTTTTTCTTGATCCGCTACGAGCTTGCATGAGAGGTACGTGCATGCTTCATGTGCTAACAGCCGGCCGGACCACCTACCTTTTGTACTCTACCTGTTCTCATCACTATTTTGCCCTTATTTTTGAAGAGTTTTAAGAATAGTTTTGATTATTATTCTCAACATGGGTTGGTTTTTTTGTAAACGGAAAATGTGAACGTTGCGAACCCGTTCGACGTGTTGACGGACACGCGTCGAGATGGTCTCCTTCACAGCGCCACCGCCTGGACGGAGGACTGTGAAATGTACATTTATTACATTGAACGCAACGCGTGAATACGTCATGTACAAATACAGAAGCACATTCTGTCCTTTGACTTAGTAGATGCGTGCACACACACACACACACACACACACACACACTGATTTCCTCTCATAATGCCAGCTGATATTCGACAGTAACTTTTTGTACGATTCTGTATTTTCAAGGGGAGGGGAAAAATCCTTTCTGGCTGTTTTTCTACTTATTTGGCTGTGAGAGTCGGGTCGACTTTGAGAGTCCGTCAGTTTGTCTGTCCGTGCGTCTCGCGTGTTTGAGCCTCACGTGTTCTGTGTCTTATTTTCCCCATTTTGAAAATGAAAAGTATTTATTTGAAAGCAGCGCCGCCGTCAGTCGATGCGGACGGCGCATAATAATGTTTTAACATGTCCTTTGATGAGTGCTTGTCAATTTCTTAACTAAAATAAAATTACCATATGCTGTGTTTTAAAGGTGCCTTTCACTTTTCTTCATTTTTGAAATTGCCGTATGTAACGGATATCGGCTTGAGCTGTGCGCATTGAACGGTAGTAAAACTCCGATCTGGTCCCAATCTGGTGACGGTGTGGATTTGCGTGTTTATTCATTTCATTGATTCATTGCTCAATTAAAAAAAACAAAAACAGGTTAATTCCAGAGACCCTGCAGTGGCTGAACACCTTTGCCCCTGGACATTTAGTTGGGTGCAGCCCATCTGTCAATACATTTCAAAAATCCAAGTGATATCAATTTGCTTTATTGAGATTTTGAAGTCCAAAAACTCAAAACAGTATAGTAGGTCATGTTCATAAGAACAATGTCAAGTGTCACGCAAGTCATCATTTGCCATTTCATCACCGGATAACGATACAAACACGAGGGGGGGGGCATAGATAACTTCGATCTAATGCGACGACGCTGGTATAATGCAGCCATGAATAATTGGCCAACGTGACGTCTGTACCGCTTCAATATGGCGGCCGGCGGAAGTGCACGCACTGACTAACCTCGGTGACCGACCGACGTGTTTGCTTTCACTTCCCTTTTTCGAGTTACGAACGTGTCCAAACACTTTAACATGTGATTTGATAAAACAGGTCAGCAAAAACTTTTCGCAGAATGTCTAGGTCGCGCATCCAGAACCTCATAGGTGCGCGCGCGCGCGCCCTGGTTCTTCTTTTGTCAACGTGCTGCTGCTACCGCTGCCGCTGTTGCTGCTGCTGCTGCTGCTGCTGCTGCAACAACAGAAACAGACGAACAAATGGCTGGACAGAAGAGAAGAAAGGATGAAGCACAACAGTCATTCGGGGTGAGTTGGCAAACCAAAGTTTGCTGTCAATTGAGCTAAAATGCTCACGTCACATGACAGAAATGACAAATAGACCAGTTCATTGATACACACACACACACGCACACACACACACGTTTGTGATTAATGGTGTGTGAGTGTGAGTGACCTCCTTCCATAAGGTCTTGTAGGATTAACATCAAAAGTAATCCCATTACTCAGACAGGCTGTTGCAGTGTGCTTTTATGCACACACGTAGAGTACAGTAGAGTACATACGTGGCTTAAACCATCTGAGGGCACTTGACATTCTTTGAGGGGGTTTGGCTCAAGTGCTATTTGTGTAGACGAAGCAAACACTTGTAAAAGATCAAATGCAAAAAAATGTTTGTGTTGTGACTGAATTCCATGCAAAAGCGTTGAGCCCCCCTTCAGTAAGTAAGGCCTTAGTGTGGGCGCCCACTGTGCAACCCATAATCTGCCCCGTGACCCCCCCGCCCACAAAAAAAAAAAAAGACTACACGAGCATGCCAAAATAGAAATCACGTATGATGTCTTTCCTCCAAACGTTTGGTGAGTACAACGTAAATCACTCTTGTGTGACTCTGTTGAATTGCAATTTACTTGTTGTTTTCACCAAACAATACATCATGAACAAAGGCAAGATGGAAAAAGTGGCAACCTTTTGTCCGACTGATCGATTCTAAAAATATTGGAAATTCCGAAGCGTGCCGCAAAATTGCCACTGAGTTGAACGTGGCCCCATGGACACGGCTTTCATTGTTTTGCGCTGCCTTTCTGACAAGTAGCCAGGAGGTCCTGCCATCAATCTTGTCGTGCTTGGTGGAAACGTGGCTTGTTGTGTAGCAAAACGCACAGCGCAGCACAGCGCAACACAGCGCAACACAACCCCCCCCCCCGCGGGGCCACATCTGCGGCGGCTCAAATATCAGCGGTGCTCCCCCTCACGACCAGTCACCATTCATTCAAAAGAGCAAAGGCCGTGGCTGTTGCGACCACGGTGCAGGTCGCAGCTCCCATCTTGCCTGTCAACTTCATTGGTGGCTCCCACCGCAGCTCACCTTTCAACTCTATTCTGCAGGGGGGGTGGGGGGAGCCATATGTCGTCCCCATCCCCCCGACCGACCGAGCGACTGCCGCTCGCGGGAAGACCACCTCGGTGGGTTTCCGCAGCAGACGGGATGAAGCCTGATGAAGACGTGTCCCTCCCTCTGGACTCTGGCTTGACTGGTGCCTTCAAGCCACAATGATGCAACGTAGACCAAAAATGAATAGGACGCACAGGCCGCGACAAAATGCCCAAGCGCGACAAAGCGCGACGCCGCACCAAATAAAAGCGTAGCGATCCAAGCGCCGCCGAGCAAGCCGTCCGTGCCTCTTTTAAAAAGCACCGACGAGCACGTCTACCAAATATCCCCGTGTCCCATTCCCAAAAGCCCGTGTCTTCGATAATGGCAAGACTTTACAGTTGAGCGTCTCCGTCCGCTGCTTCGCGTTCCTCCAAACAAAAGAGCCGCTTTGTGTCCGTCCATGCGCTGCCCCTGAAGTTGGGCGGGGAAACGGTCCCGGCTGCATGCAAGATGGAAAAAATCATTGCGGCTGATGGCCTCACGTGCCGGAGGCCCGGGCCCCTCCGCTCCGCTCGCCAATGAGAAACAGATGCAAGATGAAGAGGCAAAAATAAAGGGACCTCGACAATATCCACAGCCAACATTTGCTGCGTCGCTTTTGATTCTTTGAGGGCCTTGCTTCTCCAAGGACATCCAAATGTGTTTTTTCCACTTTGCTCATCAAAAGCCAAAGCCCTGCCCATCCCATTTGGGCATCACTCGCATTCTTTGGCATCTCCATACACAGTCAGGAAAAATGTCTGTCTGACGGACGGACGGACGGCCACCAGGCGCAAATTTTGCTACCAAAACAAGTTTGCAGTCCCAATTCCCAAACACCCCTGATGTCCCAGTTGATCCCGTTTCAAAAGCCTGCGCTCTTCCCCTCCAGTCTTGAAACCAGCGTTGTTGTTGTTGTGGCAGATCCCGGCCGGACGGAAAGAACGGCCAACGGCAGCAAACGTCGCGCCCACTGATGCGTTGTGACGTTGTTGTGCCGGGGGCGCTCTGCCGGAAGGAGGCGCCCAGCGCTTCACACGGCCTGCAAAGTGTCGGTGGGCGCTATTGGTAAAGGCCGCCACGGGCGCCGCTAACTCCTCACCCATTCCTAACAATGAAAATGGCGAGGTCAAACACACACGTGGTAGTGAAGTGGGTAGGGGCGGTGCGGTGCGGTGCGGGGCTGGGCCCAGCGAGTCGAGTCAAGTCAACAGCGTTAACCTGGGCTCCATGCTCCTCGCTCGACTGTGTTTTCATTTTGGATTTGAAATAGCTGAAAAGTGCGTCAGCCACTGGACTCAAATAGTTTGATGATGCCCCGTAAAGCGCATTATAACACAACGGTCGGTCGGGCGGTCGGTCGGTCATTGTGTGCTACGCTGGGCCATTTTTCCAAGTAGATAGCATCCAAGTCACGATTGACTCGGAGATTGTTGACAGATGAAGTCATTGGCTCAGAGTAGCCATGAAGGAAGCTTTGGAGAACGTTTGCCAGGATTCCATCTTGTCCACGCCCTCAACGTTGCCCTGACATTAGCCTCACTTGGCCACAGGTTTTCTTGCTTCTTCTTTTTTGACACGCAGTTGTTGTTTTTTGAATGTAGCCAAAAGGTTGTTGTTGTTTTTTTACATTTTTTGAACAAAGTAGCCAGTTTTTGTTCGGCCGTATGTATTTTTCTGTCTTTTCACCTTACAAATGTGTGATTTTGAGGTCAAAAGGAATGATCATCGTCATTTGCAATGAAGAAAGTATTCGACAGTAGTTTGACTGAGAAAACAAGACTGCTACGACTTTCAATGCACGGTGCTGTGCTGCCCTCTAGTGGCTTGGTGCTTGAAGTAACGAGCGGAAAGTGGAACCCAAAACGCTTTGGAATCAAGAGTGAATGCTGTATTTTGGTTTTCTTTGAAGCTTTAGCTTTCTACCAAATTGCGGACCCTAAAAGACTGAGATGAGACGAGACGAGACGAGACTGCTCATTGTGGACTCAATAGATCGTAAACTGCTCACATTCAGAGTAGAAACGACAGCACGCGCCTATTCAATACGCTTAAGCTGGATGTCTTATGTCAGTAAAAGAATATGGCCGTGTGTCAATTGGCAGACATCATCAACGTGATGTGTGTCCATAAAATGTCAACCGTTATGAACGTAGGCCATTTGAGCAATTTTCAAAGCCAAACCTGACGGAGCTTACCTTCATGTTGTTGTTGTTTTTTACAGAACATGACGGCACAATGCGGAGAACACTTGGCGGCAGCTGCGGCTCCTCTGTCAATATTTGTGCCAGTATGTGAGTGTATTTGCACAAAGGTTATTTGTGTTTACCTCACCACCAAAGAAGGGATGCTGAACTTTGTCTTCCAATGGTGGGGTCCAACTAGACCAGTTTGGTCAAGTGCGATGTCGCCTGCGTCTGACAAACTTTGCCAAAGTCAAGCGCTGGGTGTCAAGCACGCAACACCCGCAGGACTCGTTAACGGCGTCAACATTTTGAATTATTAAAAGGCCTCAATGAGCCTTTTGGGACTGGCTCAGAGTTGCGGAAAACAAGGCCCATGGTCGCGCGGGGAAAACCAAGAAAAGGACAAACAACAACAACAACAAATGCAAAGTTGGCGCCAAAGTTGACTTTTCCAGCGTGCATGATGCAATAGAGACGCTGAGCTGCTAATGAGCATCTGAATGACTGAGCTCACTTGTGTCTGGGCTGGCCGCATGGGATCGCCGCATGGGATCGCTGGGGTGACCGACCGGACCGGACCGCAATAGATGAGATCCAATGGGCCCCTTGTTGCCTTTTTGGTATTGTGAAGCGGCTGCCTGGAGCGCCCACAGCCCGGTCAGCGCCATTTGGGAGCACGTCCTTTGTTGCCACTTGGGCCCGGCCCGGCCCGGCGAGGCCAGCCATACTCTTAACCGCTGCCTTCTCGACCATCTTCTTCTTCTGGCATCCTTTGGACCGAGGCTCGTCTGCGGCCGAGGGGCGGGGCTCGGCTGGTATAAAGCTCGGCGGCGCCCGAGGCGACGCGCACTCTGCTCCGACGCCGCACCTGGAGCGCGTCTTCTCTCCGACGATGATGGCGTCTTCCACTTTGACGGGCAACGCGACGACTGCGGCGGCGGCCAGGGCGAGCCTCTCTCAGCGAGCGGCGGCCGGCGTCCTGACCACCTCCTGCTGCGTGATCTTCCTGTTTGTCAACGGGTGGACGCTGTTCACCCTGCGAAGTAAAAGCCTCTTTCGGGAGACGTCGCGCTACGTCCTGCTCTTCAACCTGCTGCTGGCCGACACGCTGTATCTGAGCCTGAGCCAGCTGCTCTACCTGCTCTCCACCTGCGGCGTCAGCCTGCCCTACTCGGCCTGCGGGGCGCTGGTGCTGCTGGCCAATCTGCTGAGCAGGATCTCGCCTCTGGTGCTGGCGGTCATGTCGCTGGAGAGATACGTGGCCGTGTGCCGCCCGCTGCGCCACGTCTCGGTGGCCACGGCGGGGAACACGGCGCGGGCCGTGCTGGCGGTGTGGACCGTCTCTTGTCTCAACGTTGTGGTCCAGGGCCTTTTGCTGAAGACCTTTCCCTTTGAGCAAATGACGCAGCTGTGCACCTTCAGCGTCTTCTTCCTCTCGCCCGTGTCCAAAGCGTACTACGACGTTTTCACGTGCTTGTTGTTTGCGTGGGCCAGCTCCAGCATCCTTTTCAGCTTTGTGGGCGTGGCGCTGTCGGCCAGGTCGGCGGCCACCGACAAAGACTCTCTCCGCAAAGCTGGCCACACGCTGCTGCTGCACCTGCTGCAGCTTGTCCTCAGCCTCATGTCGGTGCTCTACGCCATCATCATGGCGCAGGCGGCGGCCTCCTTGAGCCGGCTGGACTTTGTCCTGGTCCGGACAATTCTCTTTGTGTGCTTCTTTCAACTGCCCCGTTGTCTGGGCTCTCTGGTCTACGGGCTGAGGGATCGGAGCCTCCGAGTGGCGCTGGTCTACGTTCTCTGCTGTCACGTCCGAGTGTCGCGCTCTCCCGGCGGGGGCGCCCTTGTGTCCTGACGCCGTTTCCCAGAGACGCGGTCAAAAAAAAAAAAAGCTTTGAACTCTGCATTGTCACTCATTACAATGCGTGTTCTGACTTGAGGCTGGCATCTTTGTGTGGCGCGCCGGAACGAGCCGTATTCAAAGTAGCCGGCACGACTTCAAATTGCACGTGCATCGGCTAAAGACGACCCAACATGGAGAGGAAT
Organism: Syngnathus leptorhynchus; assembly: GCF_054491065.1. Lineage (NCBI taxonomy): Eukaryota > Metazoa > Chordata > Actinopteri > Syngnathiformes > Syngnathidae > Syngnathus > Syngnathus leptorhynchus. Next base: position 319,235 of record NC_141201.1, on the reverse strand, counting down.
GAAGCCAACGGCGTGAGGATGACTTTTTCCCATGCGCAGTCACCAGACGGACTGTCGAGATGGATTGAAGTGCCCGTTTCATTCGAGCCCGTCGCCAGTCGCGCGGCTTGCTTGACCTGACCGTCGTAAGCCGAGGGCTGGAGGACAACAAAACAAAAACGTCAAGTCGAAGTTTTTAGTTGACCATTTCTTGACTTCTGTTCAAAGGTCCATTTGCATCCAGCCAACGGTAGCTTGCGTACTGCAAATGATTACTCGACTCATTTCATCAACTACGCAATAAAAGTAATGGCCAATTCTTTATGGAGTCTTTTTATTGGTGATAACGTGAGTGAGCGAGTGAGCGAGCGAGCGAGCGAGCGAATGAGCGCATACAGCAGAGACACGGACGCGGATCGTCGTTGGCACACCAGGAAAAAAGTCGGATGATTGTCATCTTACGCGGGAGAAATAAGTCAAAGTCAGCTTTATTGTCAATTTCTTCACGTTAAGACACACAATGAGATTGAAATGCCGTTTCCCACCGTCCCACGGTGTCTAGACACATTACACAACACATACAAGCAAATAGCACAAAGAGTAAAAAGGAATAGCACGTTAGCATTTGGCGAAAGAAAAGGAAGCCATTCCTTCTGGTTCGGGTGACTGCCTGGCTGGCCTCTTCTTTTGGGAGAGCCGAAGATGTGCGCTAGAACGTCATCAGGGTTGGCCGACGCGACGGGTCGGTCGGGGCAGTGCTCGGAGGCGGGCTCTCGTGCTACTTCAATATTCGCCCGCATCAAGTTGCGACAACCAGCAACAACGAAATGAGAGCCAAGCGCATCGGGCAGCGCGCACACAATATGTTCCCTCATCTTTTCCAGTACGGTTGGAACGGCTGCTCGCGCACTTGTGAGCTTTGGACAAGGCGCAATGGATGCACTTTCTGCACAAAGTCACGAGCCCTCGGGGTGGAGAGAAGACCGGTCCCGGTTGGGGCTGGTCATTAGCCCCGCTCCCTCGCTTCCTTCCTCAGCCCCGCGGGCGCCGGGCGCCCTCCTGACGGGCAGCTCCAGCCTCAGCTTCTTCCAGAAGCGCGACGTCAGCTCCCGCGAGGGCTCGCCCCGCCAGCGCACAATGGCCAGCGCCACGCGCGCCCGCCTCAGCTCGCGCACCCACTCCTGCCGCCGCACGCGCTTGTACTGGACCAGGACCAGGCGCAGGTGGCCGCCCGCCAGCCCGTCCACGCCCGCCTTGAGCTCCAGCAAGGCCTGGGAGCCCTGTCGAGCGTAGCCGGGGCCCAACACCACCACCAGGCGGCGACTGCGAGCCACGAAGCTCAGCGTCTCGTCCGTGATGGCTGAGCGAGCGAGCGAGCGAGGGAGCGAGCGAGCGCCCGTTTGGGAAAGGAAGACGGGATGGATCCAAATGAGATTGCTGGACTGGCTGTTTTCAATCATGAGTGGGGGTTAAAGTGTGAACTCACTCCCGCCTGGCAGGCTGTCTCTGTCAAAGATGCACACGGTGTATCCCAGATGGTTCTCCAGGACTCGGCGGAGTGTCCTCAGGACAAATTGCTCTTCCTCGCTCTTCCTGGCGTACGACACGTACACGTCGAACTCCTTATTGTCTACACGCACACGTGGACAGGAAGTCACTTGACACCATACAAGTACCTTAACCGGAGATGCAGATGGTCCGTATTTTGTTCAGAAATGATGCGACGCTGCCCGTGATGGACACTTAAAACAAGAAGGGGATGCAGATGATGTTTTGGAATGACCTCGGCTAAATGCTAGGCCAGGGGGCTGCCCGTCTTTGCTCGGACTCTTTTTGACTGCCTCTGTGGTGAATCGGTTTTAGCCGCGTGACTCGATTTTGCTCTCACCCGTGTAGCGCTCGTCGGTACCGAAGCGGGACCTGTAGAGCAGCAGCAGCTCCAGCCGGAAGACGCGGTAAAGCGCCGAGACGAGCAGCGACAGCACCAGCGTGACGGCCAGACCGCAAGCCAGCTCCCACCACGGCAAAGACGCTGAAGCGGGAAGAAAAGCGTGTTTTACCGGCCGGCCGGCCGGCCGCCCGTGGCTTCCACTTCTCGCGCGAGTCACGGACGTTGAGTTGCCGCCCCGACAAAAACAGAAAGAAACGAGAAAACGGCGCCCACCTTCCTCCTCAAGCTGCGCTCTGCGCGTCTGGAATCCTTCCCGGTTCCTCACGGAGCAGTTGTAAGTCTTGCCGAGGTCCTCGGAGCCAAAGTTGCGAATCAGCAGGACGCTCTCCTCGATGCGATCGCCGTATTTGGTGCTCAGACGCCTGGATGCAAACGTGATTCATACCATACCACATTCGGGCGTGTCCAGAGGTTTGGTACCTGTTGCTTGCAGAGAATCGGCGCTCTGCCAGCTGCTCTGGCCTGTTGCCGTCCACGCTCCACCAGATGTCCCATTCCAAGTCCCGGTCCAAGTAAGGAAAGTGCCCCGTGCACAGCAGACGTACGTCCCGGCCTGGCGATGCAAAACGCCACGTCGTCCAAACATCCTCGACAGGCGCCGCACGCTCGCTCGCTCGCTCGCTCACCCCGTTTGACGCTGAAGACGTGCTCGCTTGTCGGTTGGAGCACGCTGGGCTCTTTGGGCAGGAAACCAGCTGCTGGACACACCAAAAGCGGCGTTGCAGTTCTGCTCACGCTATGTGTGCGTGCGTGCCTGCCTGCGTGCGTGCGTGCGTGCGTGTCCTCACAGACAGCGCTGACGTTGAGGCCGCGTGTGAAGTGAAGCGCGATGCCACCTCGCCGGTAGTGCACCTGGCACACGTAAAGGCCTTGGTAGTGGTCCACCATGTAGTGGACCTGAAGACGGGCGTCCACCTGCTCGCGGTCGCTCGTCCATCCGTCGGGCTGCTCGCACGCCTGACGTGCGTGCGCAAAGAGACGCACGTGAAGGCCAGCGCGCGACACAAAGTGGGATTACGGGCCCAAGGCCAGCCACGGGTCCTCACGTGGTACCAGATGACGGCGGGCGCGTCGTCGGCCACGGCGGCGGCCTCTCGCCAGTCGGGGCACTCCAGAACCCGGTCGCCCTCCAAAGGGATGACGACCTGATCTGGCCCGACGGCGAGCGGCCAGTCACATTTGGGCTCCTCCGGCGCCTCCTGCGGCCGGCTGACCACCGTCACGTTCACGCACGCCCACCAGGGCCTGGAGGAGGCGCAAGATGGCCGTCACGTGTAACAGTGACCACCCGACGTGCGTTATTTTTTGTATGTTGTGTGGCGCGCAAACGGCGCTGCGTCTGACCGTCGTCGGCAGGCGTAGCGGCCCGAATCCTCAGCCGCGGCCGGTTGAAAGCTCAAGCGGTCGCGCTCGGTGCTCAGACGCGCACTGCCGCGGAACAACACAAGCATCTTTATCGCGTGACCACCCGGTGGCAAGACACATTTACAGCTGTTGTTTACCTGTGCTCCATTGCTCCTTCAAGGTGTCCCGGGAGGAGACGGTACCAGGTCAGGGCGTGTGACCACGAGCCATTGTCCAGGCCCGAGAAGGGACAGCGCACCCAAGACGCCTCACCTTCCAGGACACGCAACTCAACCGAGTCCTTGCACCTCGCTTCTAACGTTGGGAAATACGATGACAAATGATATTCAAGCCCAACAGCGAAACCTTAACGCAGGCAGCCGGGCAGGCGGGCACGCGCGAAGCAAGAGCAGCAACGGCAAGTTGCTATCATCTACCTCTTGGGACAGTGGACGTGTGGAGATTCACCATCACCGTGGCACCCGGCAAAGGCGCCAGGAAGATGACCAATGACCAGATGCACGCGATTCTCTTCCCCCTAGCACCAACAACATAAGTTTGGAGTTTTCAAACGTTCAAGCTCTGAGCCCAATCCATAATGTCAATGGATGCTGAGTGTCATATTTCATTTGATGCTCTCATATTTTCCTCTTGTATCAATCGCATGAACGAACACACTCTCCATTTTTCATCCGGCCCAATGTTGTCAGAACGCGGGTCAATGCGGCCGGCGGGCGGGCGGGCGAGTCCGAAAAGAACAAATAGTAGACTTACATCAATCAGCACGAGTTAGTTCGACCGACGCGTGGTGTCTGCTAGCACTTTACAGTCCGCCGGACTTCGGCGGCCCGGTCCGAGAAAGGGACGCTTGACACATGGGGCAGGCAGGCAGGCAGGCAGGCAGGGCACGCATGCGCACTCGTGAGCCCAAAAGCAGTTGGACGTTAAGAAATAAGCCAATAAAAGGTCAACGGTCGGACGAACGGCGTCTCTCGAGTGATTCGAGCTGTCGTGTCGCGTGAGTGTTGGCGTAACTTAGTTCCTGTCTTGTTGCGGGTTGCGACATCCAGTCGAGCTGTGGGATTTCCATTGACGTCACCACAGGGTCGCCATGCCTCCCTCTAGCGGTGGTCATGCGCCATCGCAGCCAGCCGATCGTTGACTCCAATCCTCAAAGTCTCCGATGATATTGATTTCTATTCCGACATCATTCAATTGAGTTTTAGACCGGTGTCTGTCTGTCTGTCTGTCTGTCTGTCTGTCTGTCTGTCTGTCCGTCCGGTGTGGCAACATTGTTGGAGTTGTTAGCCAGCCATTCGCTCTGCACAAATGATGACTCCTCTCTTGACTTTGTGCCCACGGGCCCCACCGTTGCTCATGTGAGCCCGAGGTCTCTCTCACGTGACCAGGCTCTGCTTTCCTGGCTGCTTATTGGCCGAGCCGCTCGTGTCCCCATTGTCGGCCGCCGCACCCGATTCGGGGTGCCCCTTGCAATGACTTTGAAATCTGCCACTTGTAGCAAGCAGTATTCTCCCTCCCCCGCCATGCGCGTCCTCCTGCTCTGCGTATGCACGACCACGTGGATGCTCGGCGTGCACGCCGCCGACGGGCACCGGAACCGGCACCGACCTCGACACAGAGAGGCCGGTCAGCGCAGCCCCGGCTTGGAAACGCGGAGGTCGCTGGAGGAGAGGAGGGGTGCCGCGGGACTCCCCAGAGCGGAGTGGCCTGGGATGGAGGAGGGGAGGTCAGTGAGCGATTTGATTCCATTTAATTCAGTTCCATTGAGTTGAGTTGAATTGATTGTGGAGCTGATACTTAAGCCATGTTGGAGAGGTCATGCAGCAAGCAGCAGGCCTGTTGAATGATTCTCAAAGATTCAAGCCTTCAGGAAGCATTGGCTGAACACACAGGCTTTGAAAGAGAAGAGAAGAAAGCAAAGCCCAAAAAGAGACCGTCTGCCATGATGATTGGCTCAATTGCGCTTCTTTTTTGGAATGGCGGATGGTTTCATTTTCACCGAGTCTGAACTACTGGCTGTCGGCAATGAGGGTGCTTTGCGAGCACCTTGTCTGTCTACACGTGTTGTTTCACTGTTTGCCCCGCAGGCCGACCGCCAATGGCAGCGGCGAGCAGCGCGTGGCTTTCAAATCCTCGCAGCGCCATCCTCTCTCAACAAACGGGACAAAGCCAAGACTTCCTGTCGCACCCCGGCCGCCGTGACCTGGCGCCAGCCAGCTCGCCACATTTGCCGCTTAGCGTTGACGTGCCAAAGTTGACTTTTGCGGGCGTCGACGTCGGTTGGGGAAGACTTCAAAGTTTTTGGGCTTCCTGAACATTATTCCCCCCCAAAAAGTCTTCATCCCTTTGCACTTTTGTTGGAACCAAATGTTGTGTTTGGATGGTCGTTAGCGTAAAAGTCATACTGTGCATGTGTGTGTTGCAGATTGAGGAGCAGCGCAAGCAAGCTGAAGGCGGGATCGGAGAAGAAGACGTTCCTCAGGTGAGCTTGCTCAAGCTGCGTCCAAATGAAAGTGTCGTCCTTTGGCCACGAGATGATGCCAATGAAAGCACCGCCACAAAATTCCCGAGTTCTAAAAGAGGGGATTCTCCAAGATTGCTTTTACTGATAACCGGCTCTTTTGTGAAATACATGATTCCTTTAATCACCTCCAGTTTTCTTTATTGTGTCAAATTTCCTTCTTTTGTTTTCTTTTTACCGCAAGGTTTTTATTCCTTTTTTTTTCCCTCCACACCAGTTTCCCATTTGATAAAACAATTTGGATTTCATAACAGTTCAAGTTCAAAATTGCTAGATGCAAAATTTCGCCAGTTGGCATTGTCTCGAAAAATCCTTTCTAGAGGTTCTATTGCTGCATTGCCCTTCTGCCATTGAATTGTAAAATGAACAACTTGACAGTGTGCGCGAGGCTCAGGCCGTCCTGAAGAGGAAGATGGTGGCAGGAAAACGAGACAAGATGTTCACCGTCCTGTTGAAGCATCTCCAGAAGGAGAAGAATGGACGCAACCACGCAGGTATGGCGACGTTTTGGAACTTGATGCCATCCATCCGTCCATACCTTTAGCGAGGTTGTGCTATCCATATTTGCCACGATCAAATGGTGCTGACTTAAGCACATCACGCAATTTTAAAGTCTTTTTCCCACTTGATCGCACGGCCTTAGCACTCAGTTCACTTCCTGAACTCTATGAAAATTGATAACATCATGTCGTCAAATCATTCAAACTTTTGCAAAGAGCATCAAAATGACCTCATCGAATGACTTGATGTCAATATAGTACTGAAAACCATGAGGGGGGGGGGGTGTATGCATGATGCAGTATGTTTTTTCACAAAAGTAGACATTCTGTATTTTTTTGAACAGTGCCATGCACGGCAAGCCATGAATTTTCCATGATCTTATTTTGAACATTTTCCATTGACCTAGTTCTGTGCGTGCATTTGGGAGTTTCTCTTGTCAGAATGTCGCTAAGCTAATCAGGCTAACATCCAGTCAACATAGCACATGTATTGTCTCCAAGCTCCTGTTCATTGTTTCCCCCTAATGGGGAATGTGCAGAGCAGATCTGCTGCTGGTGATTGACGCGTTGCGAGTCCAAACAAGCTGGCGGTGATGTCACTGTTGAGGAATGGCGCTTTGGGGCTTTGTGAGCTTCAGATTAAGAATGGGAACACGCCGGCCGGCCGGCCGGCTAAGTCCTTCCTGCGAGCGCCACTTCCTGTTGTTGTGCCAAACTGCGGCCTTTGTCAACCAAAATACGGAAGCCGTAAAAATGTACAATCAGAGCTGATTTCGTTCATTGTTTCAGCGTGCCCGTATCTCAAAACAACTTCCTCTTTGGGAATGAATACCTCCAAACACCCCTCATTTGTTTTTGCCACAATGAAAGCGGCGTACAGAAAATAGACAAGACGTCACTGTATGAAAAGGTGTGCGTTAGAGAATTGAATTGAAAACAAGAAACATTTTCAAGAACCCTTAAGGCCGACGTCCGTGCGCTGGCTGGCTGGCTGGCCTTTGCATGTGGCGACGGCGGCGTGTGAGCTTGAGGCGCGCCAGGATGTGAGCTCATGGCCAAAGAGAAACAAGAACAAGTCATCTTTATGGCGCCTGTGGCACACCTGAGAGCCCTTAAAAAGTTGCCTCGCAATGGGCTTTTTTGTTTCAAGGCGTCGGAAAAACACAAGTCACTCAGCGGGTGGTGTGCGTATTGCCACAAGATTTACAAGTGAGCAATTATGGATGGAAACAGCCACCATGTTGTCGTCGTTTGTTTTTCCCCCCGGCCAAGAGCAAAAGCCAGAAAAAAAACCTTCTGGTCTTCTTGCGTGAGCGGGCGGGCCACTTGACGAGCCCGAGCGGCCAAAGCCCCCCCCCCCCGCACGCGGCCTTAGAAATGGCTTCAACTCTGTTGACTCTTTGTCAAGTAAGTCTGAGCTCTGCACCTGCTTGCCAGCTGTCACTCACGTTTGAGGTGAGCGCGGGCAGCGGGTGGCACGAGCGGGCCCGGCTACAATTTGATGGCACAAACCGGATGGCGGCAGCGTGGCTGCCTGCCTGCCTGCCTACCTACCTACCTTCCTGCCTTGCTTCCTTCCTTCCTTCATTCCTCGTGGGTGTGGACAACTGCGTGTTGCCGTGCTTGTGCAAGGTTTCTTCCAGACACAGCGCACAATCTGGTGCTTGTGCTCACGCAAGACTTCAGAGTTTCCCTGGGCTTTATTTTTTCCAAACTATCCTGACATCATCGGCGTGAGGCGGGAAGGCCCCGGAGGAGGTCGGCAGCGGCAGGGGTGGGCGTGTTCCCACGCAGCGTTTGTGTTGGCCGTGAGCCCGAGCGGCTCGCTGCTTTGGATTCCATTTCTCTCCAAGTCTCGCTCAGTTGCGGCTGGCGCACAACCTCCAGAAGCAGACTTTCCCCTTCGGAAGCAGACTTTCTCTTTCGGAACCGACCGGGCCGTCTCCCTCGCCGAAAGCTTTTTCTTCATCTCCTCCCGCTTGCGGTTGTTGTTGTGCTGCTTTGCAGCCAGTCTCGCTCGCTCACTCGCTCAGAGAGACACACGAGAAGCACCAGCAGCTTTGGAACTGGCTGGCCTTTCTCTCTTTCTCCAGAGGAACCAAATCTTCCTCTCTTCTCTTTTCCTTCTTCTGGTGCCGCCCGCCCGGGAAGCGCACTCTGTTTTCCTCCTTGGAATGATGCCATTGTGAGGAATCATGCCGCGTCTAAAGCTGCTCTACTTGCTGTCATCCCTGGCGCTCTCCTTCTCCCTGGCGGGCGGCCAGGCGGGGGTGGACCGGGTGCAGGTGAAGTTCACGCCGACCATCTGCAAGGTGCGCTGCAGCCAGCTGCGTTGCGTCAATCACTGCGAACGCGGCAACGTGACCACCCTGTTCAGCGGCCCGCCGGCGCCGCCCCACGGGGACGCCTTCAGAGTTTGTGAGTCGCTGACCACTGTCGTCGGCCTCCGCTTCCGTAGTGTGCGTGCGTGCGTGCGTGTGTCATAAAGGCCATCTGAGCCACAGATCAATTTTGCCTGGCTCCAGAGAAAAGCAATTTTAGTAAGTTGCTGGCTAAAGTGGCAACCTGAGACATGTTTTCAAATGAGGATTTGAAAGGGCCTCCGTGACAAGGCGGGCCGACGTGCCTCTGTGCAGTTGTTTGTCGTCTGCTGTGCAAGAACGGAGGCGTGTGTCTGCTGAGGGATCGATGCCTCTGCCCCTCAAACTTTACCGGAAAGTTCTGCCAGATTCCCGTCACCCGGCGGGCCACGCCCCGGTCCTCCTCACCCAACGAGGTCGTCAACGCGAATCTGACCCGATCGGAGTTTCTGCTGCCGCTGGGGGCTTCGAAGCCGGACCTGGAAGCGGCAGGTGCTGCGTCCGTCCGTCCGTCCGTCCTTTGCGGTTCAGCCAGACACTCGGACCCAGCCGACCGATTCTGTGTTCCTTTCCAGGAGCGGCAGCCGGAGTGGCCTTGGTGAAGGTGGCGGTGCGGCACCCCCCCGAAGCCAGCGTGAAGGTTCATCAGGTGATCAAGGTCCGAGCTTCCCTCGCCCTACTCGACGTTGGTTTGCCGGCGCTCACCTCACCTCACCTCACGGCGGGTCGCCTTCAGGTGGCGGGAGTCTCGGCCGGCGCGCTGTCCGGTTCGGCGGGGGCGCCGGCTCGGGCCGAGGGCGGCGTCCGGGCGCTCGGGGACCGAGGCGTCTACGCCCGGCACGCCGGCTTCAAGTTTTGCTTCAGGGAGGTCAAAGACGGACAGGTGAGAGGCGCAAGGCCAGCCTTGGAGTCTTCCGTGAGCCCTTTGTGTTTGTACAGTGCCGCTCTCCTCTGCCGGGGCTGAGGAGCAAAGAGATGTGCTGCCGGGGTGCGGGCAAGGCCTGGGGCGACTGCGCCCTCTGCCCTCCGCACGCAGGTCAGCCACACCCCCTGACACACATGCATTTACTATCTTGTTGAACGGTAGCAGTCTGCACAATGAAAACATCCATTCAAGGCATGTCATCCGAGCTGCTTTGAGTCACATGTTTGCTTTGTGTGTGCGTGCGTGCGTGCGTGCGTGCTCATGCGACGACCCCACATAAAACGGCGACTGGGCAGCTCCAAACGACGTCGGCTGTCCCGTCGGCTTTCGAGCCAGCAACGGAAGCAACTGCGTCGGTGAGTGGATACTTCCCGTCGTCGTTAGGACCATTCAAATGAGGTTTCGGCGGGCGGGGCTTTACGTGGGCTCTGGTCCGATGATCCCGTTTGTTTGACAAAGTCCAAGTTTGGTAAAGGCCGGCCGGCCGGCCGCCCGCCTGCCTCTGCGCGCAGACGTGAACGAGTGCCTGCTGCCCGGCCTTTGCGAGAACGGCTTGTGCGTCAACACGGCCGGGAGTTACAGTTGCGTTTGCGAGCCGGGCTTCATCTTGGATGCCTCGCATGGACTCTGCATCTGTGAGTAAATGTCCAAGGAGCGCCAAGCCAAGGTTGATCGGACAGCTCTCCAATTGTCATCTCCTGTGCCGCTCCTCGCGCAGCCCACAGGGTGATATCTGAGGAGAAGGGGCAGTGCCACCGGGTCCTGGGTTCCGGTCCGGGCCCGTCCTCCTGCTCGCTCCCCATCCTCAGGAACATCACCAAGCAGATCTGCTGCTGCAGCAGAGTCGGCAAAGCCTGGGGGCCCGACTGCCAGCGCTGCCCCTACTTTGGCTCGGGTGAGTCCAGCCGCCGCTCCCGTGAGCTGTGCGCCCGCTCGCCCGCCCGCCCGCTCGCCCGCCCGCCCGCCCTCCGAACGTGGGCCAAAAGCCTGACGTGATGTTTGCTGTCCCAGCGGCTTTCAGGGAGATCTGCCCCGCCGGTCCGGGCTACCACTACTCCGCCTCCGTCCTGCCGTTCAGCCAGAAGACGGCGGCAGATCAACTGGGCACCCGAGGAGCAGCTAACCGCCGACATCACGGTAAGAGCTGCGGGCCAGAAGGCGCCGTTACCCCGAGATCCATTTGGCCGTCTCTCCTTTTACAGGTGCCGACGGGTCTGAGCAGAAGCCCCCCTCCGGCCAACCCGGTTCCGCCGCACCTCGCCCGGCTGTCAGCCCGCCGCCGTCGAGTCCCGGGAGCGCCGCCCGGCACGAACCGCGGCCGACCCGCCCGGAACCGACCACCTCCCCGGTCAAATCGCCACCGCGATCCGGCGAGAGTCGCGGTACGGGCCGCGATCACGGAACGATCGGGACTCAGGGCGTGACCGAGCGGCGTCAAGGCGTCGCCGGGCAGAACCAAGGCATCTCCGGCAACCGGGGCTCAAATCTGAACCAAAACGGGACCGGGAGTCGAGGCTGGAGTCGGAACCCAGACGCTAGCGGCGGGAGGCAAGACGCTGACGGGAACCCGGCGACCGCTGGCAAACAGGGCATCGACACGGGTCGAATCCCCGATGCCGGTCTGGGTCGAGGGATCAACCAAAGCTCGGGCGCCGGTCCACCTGTCAATCAAAACCCGGGCGTCGGTCGGAGCCAAGGCGGCAGCGGCGGGAGCCACGCTACCGACCGGAACCAAGGCGCCGGCGAGAGTCGCAAAAAGCAAGGATCAAATGGGAGTCGAGGTAGGCCGCAAATTGCCCCACCAAGGGGAAGCGTCTCTCAATACACGCATTCATCCGATGAGACCGTGTCTCGGGCAGCTCTTCTGCCGGGAAGAGGTGATTCCCTACCGGACCCGGCTCCGGCTGGGCGGATCCCCGACAGAGATGTGTCGCCGGCGCAGACGACCACGCGGCCGCCCCAAGTCCAGCGTAAGTCCTCCCAACAACAACAACAACAACACGGGCCACTTTCCAATTTGGAGACGGGCTGCGTTTGTGTGCGGCAGCCCCAGGCGTGTGTGAGCGCAAACCCGACGTTTGCGGCGCCGGTCGCTGCGTGGATCGGCCGGCCGGCAAACACGCCTGCGTGTGCCACCAAGGCTACCGGGCCAACGCCCAGCGCACGCACTGCCAGGGTGAGCAAACGCACGCGCGGCCGTCGACGAAACCGCACCACCACCACGACGTCATAAGACGCACTCTTGTGTGTGTAGATGTGAACGAGTGCGTCGCGTCTCGAGGTGCGTGCGCTCCAGGTGAGTGCGTGAACAGCGAAGGCAGCTACCGATGCCTTTGTCCGCCCGGATACAAGACGGACGCTCGGAAGAGCAGCTGTCAAGGTGAGCGACCGCCGCTCCGCGAAACCAGCGCTAATGTTGCTAACATGTGGCTAACTTTACGGACCCAAAACTGAGCTCAAAAGAAGGCGAACGAGGCAAAGCAAATGTGAGAGCGAGCGACACCTGGACGTATATGTAACGCGGCCAACGTGCCTTTTGCGGCCAACCCAGACGTAAACGAGTGCGAGGATCCCCTGCTGTGTCCCGGTCAGGAGTGCGTCAACAATCCCGGTTCGTATCGCTGCGTCTCCTGTCGGCCGGGATTCGGACTTCTGAACGGAGCGTGCGCAGGTAACGGCCGCCCGCCCGCTTGTGTCCAAATCTTGACGCCCGTTTCAATTGATTGATTGCTTGCTTGCTTGCTTTCCTTCTTTCTGTTTTTGCGCGCTCAGACATTGACGAGTGTGTCCGAGCTCCGTGCGGCGACGGAGACTGCCAAAACACACCCGGCGCCTTCCGATGCCTCTGTCGTCACGGTTACGAGCTCAAGAACAAGACCTGCGCAGGTCTCGCCGCGCCACAGCATTACACGTGACATTTCTGCACGCGCGCCTGTGCAAGTGTGTTTGTTTCTGACTACGATTATGATGATTGTACTGGTCCACATCTGGACAGATGCAGAATCATCTTAATCGTCTCAGTGTCCGGGTCAGATGTGTGTCAATTCTGCCGCCCGGGATACGCGCTGAGCGACAAACAGTGCGCAGGTCATCTCACGCACAAATATCACCAGCCCTGTGTTGTCTTGGACAGATGTGAACGAGTGCGAGGATGGAGCGCTGTGTCCGGGCGGGCGCTGCGTCAACACCAAGGGCTCCTACAAATGTCTGGACTGTCGCCAAGGTTACCGCGCTACAAATGGACTGTGTGAAGGTACACACAAACACACACAGAGTTCAAGAGACAGACAGACAGACAGAAACACACCCAACCAGACGCTAAATGTCCCGCAGATGTGGACGAGTGCGCAAATGCGTCCGCGTGCGAGGCGGAGCGCGTGTGCGTCAACACGGCCGGCTCGTTCCGCTGCGACTGCTTACCGGGGTATCGAACCTTTGGCCGGGGCAGACCGTGTCGAGGTGAGTTCCGCTCGACGATGTGCCGGCTGGGTGTCGGAGGGCTCAAAGGAGCGGCGTCCCGCTCGCGTCTTTCTCGTGTAGACATTGACGAGTGTCTGGAGGAGAACTGGTGCCCCCCCACGGGAGAGTGCATCAACACGCCGGGCTCCTTCACCTGCGCCTGTCCGCTTGGCTACGCGCTCAGCAACGGCACAAGCTGCACGGGTAGGTTCGACTCGGTCTCGGCGTGTGACGGTGACAAAGTGCGCCCTTCTCAGACGTGGACGAGTGCGCGTCGTCCGACGGATCCGTTTGCGGGGGACGGGAGCGCTGCCAGAACACGGCGGGCTCGTACCGCTGCCTGACTTCTTGCCGGCCGGGTTTCCGGGCCGAGGCCGACGGACGCTGCCGCGGTCAGTTGGGCGACGGGAACGCCGGAGGGGCCAAAGCGTAGCGTGCGACCATGCGCGTCTCCTCCTCTTCTGCCAGATGTGGACGAGTGCGCGTCCATGCCGGGCGTGTGCGGTTCGGCGCGCTGTGAAAATGCCCGAGGATCGTTCGTGTGCGAGTGCGACGCGCCGGGGGAACGCTTTGACGCGGCCGCTCGACAGTGTGTGAGCGCGCTACCGCCAGGTGTGAATGGAGCTCCTCGACTCCCGTTTTTGGCACCCAGTTGCCACCGGACGGCGCCAAAGCGACGCTGTTTTTGCAAAGATGTCGGCGTTGATGGAAAGTCTCGACTTTGTTGTCCCCCCCCCCCCCGCAGAGGCTTTCCCCGTCCGTCCTTCCTCGTCTTCGCCGTCCTTCTCGGCGGCGGCACCCCGTCCGGGCGAGCTGCGCGAGTGCTACTACAACGTGGGCTCGTCGTGCGATTTACTGGCCGCCAACAGCAGCTGGCAGGAGTGCTGCTGCACCCTGGGGGAGGGCTGGGGCCTGGGCTGCAGGTACCACGCCTGCCCTCCCGCCCACTCAGGTGAGCGCTGGCTGGCTCGCTCAGGGTCACATGGGCGGCCGCGCTTAATTAAGGCTGACGTTTGTGCCCAGCCGACTTCCTGACGCTGTGTCCCAGCGGGAGAGGATACGTGACAGCCGGGGAGGCGGAGTTCAGCTACACAGGTGACAATGGTCAGAATGAGTGCGGTCGTTGCCAAGACGGCCGACCGACAGCTTGCCGGCTGGCTGGCTGGCTGGCTGGCTGGCTGGCTTTCTCTCTCTGGCTGTCCCTTCGACCAATGTTGAGCTTTTCTGTCTTTTTCCGCCAGACGTGGACGAGTGCAAGCGCTTCCATCCGGAAGTGTGCAAGAACGGCGTTTGCGTCAACAACATTCCCGGTTACAGCTGTTACTGCTCCAGCGGATTTGTGTACAACGTCGCGCTCCTCGAGTGTGTCGGTACGCACGCACGCACGCACGCCCGCCCGCCCACGCATGGGCACTTTTGTAATACTAGTGGCGTACTGAGGAGCGCCACATGTTTATCTGTCCGTCTGTCAGTCTCCCAACACAGTTTTTGTGACCATACGCTTTCTTTTCAATGTTTTTTTGCCCGTGTGTGTGTGTGTGGAAAGACATTCCAGTCCCTCACACATGCTGTCATTGTTCACCTTGGAGGTGAGGTGTTTTCCACCATGAAGACTTGAAGTCCAAAACATTTGCTTTCATTAGCATAAAGCTTGGGCTGTCAGTAGGGCCCGCTGTTTTGGTTTTGAAAAGTGCAAAATGTATCTTTTATTGACGCTTGGCTGTTTGCGTACAAAGGTTGCTAGCGCCTTTGGGCGTTTTGCACGGCTTGTTGGCATGAGCGTCCGCGTGAGGCTTTTCAACCTCATGGTTTGCAGATCTGGACGAGTGCGAGCAGGAGAGCTGCGAGGGCGGCTCCTGCGTCAACACCTTGGGTTCTTATTATTGCAGCTGTCGGCCGCCTCTCGCGCTGGACGACACGCAACGCAAGTGCGTCAACGCCTCTCACCTCTCCCTGGGTGAGCCGCCGCTGCTCAGGCAGGAATTGATCAGATATCATTTCCTGAAGGAGAGCTCTCCAAGTGGGATTGCGGTGACAAAATGTCTTTGGCTTGTGGGCAGATGAGAACCTGTCGGTGTGCTGGCAGACGGTGAGCGCCGAGCTGATGTGTCAGAGTCCCCTGCTGGGGGCTCAGGTCACCTTCAGCGACTGCTGCTGCCTCTACGGTCAGGGCTGGGGCATGGAGTGCGCGCTGTGCCCGCAAAGCGACTCCGGTAAGCGCCAGGGCCGTCCTCGTTCAAATCAAAGACAAACGAATGACGACGACGACGGCGGTTGTTTCCGCAGACCACTTTGGCAGCCTGTGCAGCTCCTTCCTTCCCGCCGTCTTCCCCGAAGCGCCGGGAAGGGAACCGCTCGGAGCGGGACGAGATGGAGGTACAAACTTTCTTTTGGCTCCCGGAGGTTACTTGGTTGCCGGTTGACGACACGATGCGCTCGCCCTTTGCTGCCCCCAGGCCCCCCTTTCTTCCCCCCGTTCGGCAGCGACGCCTTCGTCCCGGGCCTCCTTCCCGACTACGACGACTACTCTCCCGTAGGGGGCGAGTTCCCGGGCGGGACGCCGCCGGCCGTGGCTTATCCCGCCGGCCCACCGCCGCGCTTGGGGTAGGAACAAAGGCAGTTGCATACGAGGGTGCCACGCAGGCGCCCTCTTGTGGTCAGGCAAACAATCGTTGCCTCGGAGCAGTCGCGGTCTTTGACGTACGTCTTTGTGAAGTGTTTTTGCAACATCTTATCATCTGTAACATATGTTGCGTGTTGTCATGGTGTTCCCAGCGGGGGTTACTACCCGGGGAGTGACTACGAGGACTCTCCGCCACGCCGCGCGTTGGGAGCGGGGCCGCCGCCGCCGCTAGGCGCGCCTCCTTTCGACCAGGAGGCCGAGCCTTGGGGGCCTTACGCGGGAGGCGGCCCCGGGAGGCTTTATGAGCGTGAGTGCACCGACTCTCTTACTGCCTGCAAAAGGAAGACGACAGTGACGAGCTCACTTCCCGCGTGTGCTATCCAGGGCGCTACGACGCGTACGCCGGCTTGAGCGCGGCGGAGGATTGCGGCATTCTGGACGGCTGCCAGAACGGCATGTGCATCCGCCTGGACGAGGGCTACACCTGCGACTGTTACCAGGGTTACCGGCTGGACGCCACCGCCATGACCTGCATCGGTGAGACGCCGGGAGCGGGGCTTCAAATGAAACTAGAGCTAAGGTTTTAAAGGAAGGGGAGCCTTTTTCAAATTTGGCTTTGAGAGTACGCCGTTCGTTTGACTGCGACCCCTTTTGTCGGCAGACGTCAACGAGTGCGAGGGCGGCGTCGACGTGGACTTCCCGTGTGTCAACTCGCGCTGCGTCAACACGGACGGTTCCTTCCGATGCGTGTGTCGGCGCGGCTACGTCATGTCGCGCACGCTCAACCGCTGCGTGCCCGCCTAGGCTGGAGCGGATGGAACCGCTCCAAAGCGGTGCGGCGACGCCAAGACCGCAGAGCACGCAAAGTGAAGCCGAGCCGGACTCCAACCAAGTCCCGGCCGAGGTCGTCTTAGTATTTTCTCTTCACCCAGTTAGCGATCGAGGCGGAATTTGCCTTCAATGTCTCGCACTTCAGATGTTGACTTTTCACCACAATTGGATGCCTGCAATATACGTATTGGATTTTAGAAGACGCTAAAGGTAAATGTGTAAAGTTGCTGTCAAGTTCCCAGCAGCTCACGCCGCCCAAAGAGTTTAGACATTTTTCTTTTGACCGTGGCTGGCGGCGCCGTGCGGGACAACAAGCTACCCGTTTCTCACTTTAGAAAAGAACAAAAGACATTCCCAAGTTAGAAGTTGTTTATGCCTTTCTAAGCTCCATTGGCTGTTTCCTTTACATTTGCGAGATCGTTCACCAAGAGGCGATGTTTCCCTCGACTTGTTTTGATACTTTTTCATATATGTTTTTACATTGTTCTAGTTGTGTGCGTGAGAAGGTGGTGCGCTGCGCCACAAAAGAACAGCTGGTAACTTGTAAATATTTCTCCATAAATGAAATTTCAAATTTTGTGTTTGTCTTGTCTCACTGTCATCTTTCTTTTGTTTTCCAAAATGTATCTGCCTCCCCATTTGTGTGAACATTTTTATTCTGTGATCAAATAAATCCAATTATAATTTCACACAGCTCATTTGTGGTGTTGTTGTTGTTGTTGTTGTTGTTGTTTGTGGCGCGGGGATCAGAGTCCCGTTAGAGCCATGGATCCGTTCCGGGTCTTCTCTCCCACCACTTACAAATCCATTCCGGGTTTTCTTTCCCTCCCACCAGTCGTCAATCCATTCCGGGTTCTCTCGCGTCATCGTCCGGAAGCAAATTTGACGACCAGAACGGAAAGTGACTCTGTCCCAAACCATGGATTCCAAATGTTTTTTTTTGCTTTAATAGTCGATGGAAGGTGTCGGCACGATGTCGAACACTGTGAGAAGCGGAGACCTGATTCACTTGAACGTGGGTGGGAAAAGGTGAGCGAGAAACATGTTTGTCGGCTAACTGTGGCTAGCATTTAGCATCAAGAGGGTTTACATTCGATATGTTTGAAACTCAAGAGGGTTTACATTCGACATGTTTTAAACGTCATAGCAGCGTCCACACAATAGCTCAGATTGTGGCCTGTAACTCGGTACGTTTTATTTTATTTTGGTTTTGGTTTTAAATGGAAAGAACAGCATAAGAAGGACACGAGTCAACTACTGTCCGACAATGGAACTCAGGCGTAGATTGGAGAAACGCTAACCGCACTCAACTCGAACGAACCAAGTGTCCTTTCCACTGCTATTCCTGTCCTATTGGATGATTTCGAATTGAGCACGCGTGAGTGAATGGAGCCGTTGATTTCTGTTCTTTCTTTAGTTGAGGGCAAGGCCATTGTAAAAGGTTGGTGAGATGCTGTCCTCGCGCTCAGGGGTTGGTGTTTCTCAAGACAATTTCCTTGTTTTGTAGGTTCAGCACTTCCCGCCAGACGCTCACGTGGGTTCCGGACTCCTTTTTCTCCAGGTGAGCGAGCGGACCAAGCAAACGCAATAGTCCATTCAACGTGTGTCGGAGTGCTCCATTTGATTGGGAAAATAAGACTCAGTGGTTTAATGTCTGACGACTCTGTGCGGCTTTGTTTTCAGTCTCCTGAGCGGGCGCATCTCCACCTTGAAGGACGAAACTGGAGCCGTAAGTGGATTCGCGCCCACTTCCTTTTCGCCCGGTCCTATTTGAACGTCTCCGGTTGGCCTCCGTAGGTGTTCATCGACAGAGATCCTTCCCTGTTTGCGCCCATCCTCAACTTCCTGCGGACCAAAGAGCTGCACCCGCGCTCCTTGGGCGTGCACATGCTCATGCGCGAGGCCGAGTTCTACGGGATCACGCCTCTGGGTGAGTCTTTGTTGAGAACCGGCGCGCCGGTTTGCGCGCGTCCTTACGCTCGCTCGGCTGACGCCAATGACGCGTGTTCAGTGTGCAAGCTGCAGCTGTGCGACGAGTTGGACCGCTCCTCCTGCGGGAACGTCCTCTTCAACGGCTATCTGCCTCCGCCGGGTAATCTGGGCCGCTCTCGTTCTGCGGGACGGGCGCCGAGGGCCGTCAGTCACTTCCCGTTTGTGTGGCAGCGCACCCGGCCAAGCGGCGCAATCGGCACAGCGTGGCCGGCTCCCAGTTGACGGCGGGTCGGCCCGCTCCCGGCCAGAGGGCCCCGGTGCGACGCAGCAACACCATGCCGCCCAATCTGGGGAACTCCGGCATGCTGACCAGGGCGGAGGAGAGGCCGGCGGCGCCAGGTTGGTTGGGGGAGGAAGCAAGCAAGCACGCACGCACGCACGCAACAAATTCACCTGACCTGACCTGACCTGACCTGCCCGCCTTGCCCGCTACGTTGTATGTCTGCTGCAGGTCCGTCATCCGATCCCAGCTTGGTTCGGATCATCTGCGGCCATCACAACTGGATCGCGGTGGCCTACTCTCGCTTTGTGGCCTGTTACAGGTGCACACAGAATGTTGTGTTCTTTGATCCATGGATCCGTTTTCAGCCTATCCCAGCCGCTCGCTGGCTCACGCCTCTTTGTCTGTCTGTCTGTCTGTCTGTCTGTCTGTGTGTGTGTGTGTCTGTGTATCGCGCACGGGCATACTTGTGCGCCAGGGTGAAGGAGTCGACCGGGTGGCAGCAGGTTTTCACCTCTCCTCGCCTGGACTGGCTGATCGACCGGGTGGCGCTCAACGCCAAGGTGATGGGCGGCTCCCTGGGGGACAACGACAAGATGGTGGCCGTGGCCTCGGGAACGGACATCATCCTCTGGTCCATCTGCCCGGACGGCAACGGCAACGAGATCGGTGAGGACGGCCGCTCTCTTCTTCCGGGCCGGCCGCGCGGGTCTTGACGGCGCCGCTGTTTTGCAGGCGTCTTCAGCCTCGGCGTGCCGGTGGAGGCGCTCTTCTTCGTCGGTAACCAGCTGACCGCCACCAGTCACACCGGGAAGGTCGGCGTGTGGAACGCCGTCACCAAACACTGGCAGGTGCGCAACGGCCGGCCGGCCGGCCCGAGCCCACGGCTGTGGAGTTGAAAAGGTGGCGTGTCTTTTGTGGCCTGACTCGAGCAGAACCAGGATGTGGTTCCCATCAGCAGCTACACCACGGCCGGATCCTTCCTCATCCTGGGCTGCAACAACGGCTCCATCTACTACATTGGTACGGCGCGCCTTTGCTAGCAAACGTCTGCCTGCGCATTGACATGTGCGAGAGGGTGTTTTTAAAAGTCAGATTGTATTTTCATTTGGATTCCCATTATTGGGAGGAGGACGATTTGAAGTGGTCCATTCACCTAGTTGTTGCTTTTTGCTCCAAATGGCACCTGTTGCGGCGGCACGTCTAGACGTTCAGAAGTTTCCTCTCAGGATGAAGGACAACGACCTACTGGTGACCGAACTTTATCGAGACGCCACAGAGGACGCCATCACCGCAGTCAGCGTTTACCTCACACCCAAAACCAGTACGGCCGCTCGGGACCATTGCGTGGAAAGCCTTTGAGCGTTTTTTTTTTTTTCCACCCCGCATATCCAGATTGAGGTCGGCGCACTCGTTCGTGTGCACTCCAAATGAGTCGTCGAGCTTTTTCACATAACGTCCTAACGAGTGTGCTGCTGCGAGTACATTGAGCAGGTCACGGGGGGGACAAAACGCTCCGCCGGCTGCCGCCGGCCGCACCCTAACTGGACATTTGCGCCGCACGTCAGGCGACAGCGGCAACTGGATCGAGATCGCCTACGGGACCAGTTCCGGAGCGGTGCGCGTGATCGTGCAGCACCCCGAGACGGTGGGCTCGGGCCCGCAGCTCTTCCAGACGTTCTCGGTCCACCGCAGCCCCGTCACCAAGATCATGCTGTCTGAGAAGCACCTCATCTCAGGTAACCTCAGGCGCCTCCCGGTCGGGCCCGCCTTCCGTGTTAACGTGGCGCGCGCGCGCTCGCGCGCTCTCTCGCTTGCGCCCGCCAGTTTGCGCCGACAACAACCACGTTCGCACCTGGACCGTGACCCGCTTCCGGGGGATGATCTCCACCCAGCCGGGATCCACGCCGCTCGCCTCCTTCAAGATCCTCAGCCTGGACGAAGTGGACGGGCAGGGAGGCTGCAGCGCCGGCACGGAAATAGGTCGGCGTGGCCACGCCGCTAGCTCAAGGAGCGCCAGCCTGCGGGGCCACGTCGAGATATATTTTCCTTGCGCTGCCTTGTCAGGGCCATATGGCGAGAGAGACGACCAGCAGGTCTTCATCCAGAGAGTGGTCCCGGACACCGACAAACTCTACGTCAGACTCTCGTCCAACGGGAAGAGGTGCTTTTGTCAGAAAAATGATCTTTTCAGATCAACATCATCATTTTAGAGCCACAGGCTGAAATGCCAAAGCTTTGGAGAGTTTTCGAGTCAATTGAAATATTTAGCCATTCCTTTCATGTTGCCCAATACTTGATGAGCTGCTTCTCCTGCACGAGATGAGAAAATGAGCGCGCGTGTGCGCCAGGGTGTGCGAGGTGCGCTCGGTGGACGCCACCTCCATCACGGCCTTTGTGGTGCACGAGTGCGAGGGTTCCAGTCGCATCGGCTCGCGGCCCCGCCGCTACCTCTTCAGCGGCCACGCCAACGGAAGCATCCAGATGTGGGACCTCACCACCGCCATGGAGATCGCCGGCAAGGTGGACATCCGAGGTGAGACGCCGCCCCGCGCAGCGCTTCCGCCCGCCCGGCTCTCATTGTTTGCCTTGCAGCGCTGGGCGGGCCCACGGAGGAGGAGCTGCTGGAGCTCTTAGACCAGTGTGACCTTGCTCTCACCAGAACTCCGGACAGCACACCCAGAACCTCCACGTGCAGGTGCACACGCTCACACACACACACAGATGTTGATCATCTACCCCCCCCCCCCTCTCCGGTCTCATCCATGCCATGCGGCAACTTCCTGTGTGTGCGCGTGTTCAGCCTCTCTTCAGGTTTATGCGAAGGCCTCCGAGCGGATCGAACTTGCCCTTCTGGAGGAAAAGGAGGAGGCGGCGGCAGCGGCGGCGGCGGCTCTTCTCTCTGCACTAATCTCGCCGGCCAAGGTCCGCCCTCCACCAACTCGGCCAAGTCCTCCCGAGATCCGGTCCCGTCCTCGGGGCCGCCGCCGCCCTCCCTGGCTTTCGCCGCCTTCCCGCCCTACGGACCCCAGCGCCTCCACGGCTCCAGCCCACGTCCCCGCCGGCCGGCGGACAGCGGCTGGGCCTGCGGGGGCGCTCCGCTTGAGTGCGGCTGGGCACGCAGGGGCAGTTTTGTGGAGCGCTGCCAAGAGCTGGCCAAGGGCTCCGAGGCGGCGGGGGGGGCCGAAGGCACGAGGCGGAGTCTGGCCGCCTGCGGTGAGCTGGAAGCCCGCTTTTGCCCCAGGACGCCGGCCCCGCGCCACCCCGGCGCATCTTCATCCCTAACGTCGTCACCACGTGGGGCGGCCTCGCCCACGTCCCCCACCGGGCCGGCCGCCACCTCCCCGACGCGCTCGCAGACGCCCTCCTCGGGGCGCCGCGGCGCCAACCCCGCTGCTTCCCCGTCGTCGGATGTCGCCGCGTCGCCCGAAGGTCCTCCCGGCCCGGCCTCCCCAAACGGCACTGCCGCCCCGGCGACCTGCCCCAAAGCGCACATGAACGAGACCAGCTTCTGACAGCCGCTGTGACTAGCAGGAGCATTTGACGTGCGGGTGCTCGTGTGATAGAAAGTAGCCACCGGTGCCGTTTCCTGTCAGGTTGCCGCGGTTACCCTGTCAACAAGCCGGCAAAAAAACATCGCAAATCGGATTGTTGTTGTTTTTTTTGTCGGAGCGGCTTGACTGTCAGTCGGCCGCTTGCGTCGCTTAAGGCTAACGAGAAGCATCGAGTGTTTATTGTCGGGACGTGGCGCTCAGGAGTGGGTATGGATGTTTCGCTTTGCTATCTCCAAGTGCCCAAATAACATGAACGTCTGTTCTATTTGTCACATGTTGTTAATAGCATCATATTTTTCCTTCTGTGGTTTATAATAAGAAAATTCATTCATTCATTACAAAAATCAAATAAAAGGAATCCCGGAACAAAAAAGGCAAGCATTTTTTTATGAATTGACCCCCCCCTCCAAAAAAAGCCACATTTGGTTTGAAAACAAAATCACATGATTTCAGTTGACAAAAATCGATTAAAAGTGGAATTGTGGGGAAACGAAGGTTTGATTTCAAGGACCTCAGTTCAAGCGGAAAGCTTTGGCCTCAAGCCGGCGTCGGGCCTCGGCAATTTGTACTTGGCCTAACAACGGGGAAAAGGACTCCAAAGCGCAAAAGAGTTGACATTTGACTGGCAAAGAAGAAGAAAGCCGGGGTGTTATTTATTCCCTCCCTCCCTCGGACAGCACGCAAACATCAAAGACATCAAATAGTCGCCTGTTGTTTCAGGAGACTCGCCGGGCGCTCGACCTGTTGTTTCAGGAGACACGGCGAGCGCTCGGCCTTTGCTCCCACGCCCCTTCCTTCCATTCTCCGGCGACGAGGGCTCGGTCTGAAGCGCTTCCTTTTATCTCCTAAAGCAGGCAGGCAGGCAGGCAGGCAGGCAGGCCAGCGCGCGCACGTGCAGGCATTGTTCCAAAGTTCTCCTTTGGCTGGGAAAGCACGGAGCCCACGGACGTGACACGGCAGCGCCAAAAGACTCAAGTGAGTAGTGGATTCATTCTTTCTTTCCAAATGCCGCGGCGGCAATGCCGAAGGCTGCCTTTGACCTCCCTGTGCTTCTCAGGGATGGATGGCGTCAACGCCACACAGCTGAGCGTCAACCAATCGGACGCCAGCGGCGTGCCGACGCACGGGGTGCTGACGCACGGGGTGCTGCCCTGGCTCTACCTGCTCCTCTGCGCGGCGGGCCTGCCGCTCAACGGCGCGGCCGCCTGGATCTTCTTCCGGGTGCCCAGCGACTCGGCCCTGGTGGTGTACCTGAAGAACATGGCGGTGGCCGACCTCCTGATGCTGGCCACCTTCCCCTTCCGGGTGGCGGCGCGGCTGGGGCTGGGCGGCTGGCGCCTCCACGTGGTTCTGTGCCGCTACACCTCGGTGCTCTTCTACTCCTCCATGTACGTGGGCATCCTCTTCATGGGCCTCATCAGCCTGGAGCGCTACGTCAAGGTGGCGCGCCGCTCGGGCGGCTCCGCGTCGGCCCACTTCCTTCAGAGGGTGGGCGCGGCCCGGCTCCTGGCGCTGCTGGCCTGGAGCCTCCTCATCCTGTGCGTGCTGCCCAACGCCGTGCTGACCGGCCGGCCGGCCGACGAGGAGACGTCTCGCCACTGCATGAGTCTGAAGAGCCCGCTGGGGGTGCAGTGGCACCGCGTGTCCACCTTCTTCAGCGTGGGCCTCTTCTGGCTCACTCTGCTGGTTCTGGCCTTCTCTTACTCCTCCATCACCCGCCGCATCTACCGCTCATCCCGCCGCTGCCGCCGCGGCGGCGGCGACGACGTGCGGCGCAAGTCCAACCGTAGCATCTTCTGCATCCTGGCCGTCTTCTTCGTCTGCTTCGTGCCCTACCACGTCTGCCGCGTGCCTTACACCCTGAGCCAGATGCCGGCGTCCGGGTTCAGTCGGGCCTCGCGCCTCCTGCTCTTCCAGGCCAAGGAGGCCACGCTCTTCCTGTCCGCCGTTAACGTCTGCCTGGATCCCATCATCTACTTCCTCATGTGCCACAAGTTTCGAGAGTCTTTGCTCGCCAAGCTCTCCAGAGGGGACGGGAGCGTCTCCCTCACCGCCGCGCCCAGCCTCAGCATCATTTAGGACCCGCGGAGGTCGGGAAACATCTCAGGCGTGCGGATGTGAGCTGAGGAGACTGAGCTGAGGAGAAGCAAAGCGGCCTCAGCCCGACGGTGAGAAATGCGCCAGCCAGGCAGGCAGGAAGGAGATGAGACAAAACCAGAGGAGAAAGCGAGAGAAGCCAGAGCAAAAATAAAAGCATTTCATACTTCAAACAAAGAAACTCAGCTCGTTTGTCGATCATCCCAATTGCCAATAATCGTCCTGAACCGAAGACTGATGGATGGACCCTTCGTCTATTTAGTGTGCCCTCTAGCGGACAACGTTGGGTCCAACGCCGACTTGAGGTTGCGCAAACTAACCAAAAGAGGGCAGTGCGGTCAGCCTTTGTCGATACCCAAAATAAAGCGTTAAGCTACTATGGCGTCAATACTTTATGAACGAGCAAGCAGAAGCTTTGGAATGAACTTTGAAGTAACACCCGCCCCAAGCACCTTGGGTGAGTAAGCAAGCAAGCATACCTGCTTATTGGAGTGCAGGAGAGAATTAGAAGAAGAGGAAAAGAAGCATTTGCGAGCTCTTCCTAAACGCATCATTCACTCACTCACTCACTCACTTACCCAAGCCACCCAGCCACGCGCTAAAACACCAGCAGGACATTCAGCCGACGTCACACGATGACGCTAGACGCCACGACAAGACACGACACGCCACGCCACGCCACGCCACGCGTGAAAGTTGAGGATAGCTCGCTTGCATGTTTTGACAACTGAGTTAAGGGATAACGACTCGGTTATCATTGACAAATGTCCTCCGACGTCGGATTCCATGCGCACAAAATCACAAAGCATACGCGGCAGGTTTTGCTGGGCCTCGCGAGCGAGAGCTTTGACAATGAATGACCCGCAAAACGGCCGAACGAGGCACAAAGTGGCCGCAGCCTTGATGGGAAAGAAAAAAGAAAGCGATCAAAAATCTCAGTCAGAAATTCAGACAGCCCACAGTTGAAGGACATTTTCTCCTTTTTAGGCCAGCGAGCAAGAGAGGAAGTCGGGCTGAGCCGGGCAGGGCCGGGCAGGGCAGGGCCGGCCGGCGGGTCATTTGGTGTCGTGGGAACGACCGCAAAATAAACACGTTCAATTTGAGCCAGCGTCCCGTTTTCATAGGCCCGCTCTGACGTCTGCGCCTTTTCAATTCTTTACCATTTTACGAGTCGAGCTCAACGCAAGCTTACGGGACGAAGCCGTTGACGCTTTTGGTGGAAGTGGGACCACCGCGTCCGTCCGCAGTTCCTTTCACTTCACGTTGTCCCTTTGCTGGCCCCTGACCTTTGACCCCTGCAAAGCGGCGGAGGGTGATTGCGTTCGGGGAAATGGTAGCAGGAATGTCGGGCGACTGACTTGGAATAACACACAAAAAAGTGCCAGCTCAGCACTTTAGCTTAGCCTAGCATCCCTTTGTGTGTGATTTTAAAGCTGAGAATCAAAGAACATGAACATGTCTTCTTCTCTTGAGAGTTTTTTTGTGCACTTGTACGCGTGTTTTCAACCGTGATTATGCTTCCGAGAATTTTGTAGGGGAACTTGAAAAATACAGCTCATCTTGTCAAATTGTGACGATCGTCCCAAAAAATTCTCATCCTACTCTGATTGCGAAGAATGTTACGATCACATAACGTTTACACGTGATGGAACTAAAATGGGTTTTTGTGTTCTTCAGTGGGGGAAGAATCAAAAATGCTGACTCAGCTGGGATGATGACGCTGACTCTGTCACGGCTGTCTGTCGTCACGACGACGCCGTCTCCTCGTAAGGTGAGCCATCTTGTCGTCGCCTTGCCGACCGTCTGGCTTTGTTGTCGATGGACCCGGGAGCGCCCGTACAAGTCGACCCGAGCGTACTTTGGATGATATGGAATGCGTGTGGGGAACTACAGTGAGGGTCGTTACAAGGGATAACGCAAATGCCTGTACCCTTTGTCTTGTCTGTGTAACATGCAAGATTCCTTCCTTCCTTCCACACACACACACACACACACACACAGTCAGTTGGGGGGTTTTTCTTCAACTAATGTTTGTCAGACACTTAAGTGCACCTTTGTCTGTCAATGGGAGTCATGTGTTTGTGTGCGTGTGCGTGTGCGTGTGTGTGGAGAGTGTACACACACTCACGCATCGCCAAAGTGGGTCCATGTTTTGTCAGTCTTGGGAGCAAGCTTTTGTGTGTGCGTGTGTGTGTCTGCTTTGTGTTGTGAGTCAGCTCAAAGGCGAGACACGGCGCCATTTACGGCGAAGATGTCAGCAAATCTCCAAAGATGAGAAACATTCCTGCTTGCCTTATTGCGCAGCTGCTCATGACTTTTCCTTTGCTTACGAGCAGCTGGCGTTTCTCTCTCTCTCTCTCTCTCTCTCTCTCTCTCTCTGCTGCTCAGACCTCTTACTCCCTCCCTCCCTCCCTCCGTCCTTCCATCCGTCCGTCCCCTCCCTCCCTCCCTCCCTCCCTCCCTCCCTCCCTCCCTCCCGCCTCGCTCAGTCAGAGCGGATCTGAGCCGGCGTGCAGGGCACCCGCGCAGACTTCCCGGGGCAGTCAGCGACTTGGGGCGATATGACGTCGCGCGCCGTGGAGGCTTTTGGTTGTTTTTTGAGCGTTGACGCCCGTGAGGGCCATTAAATCGTGTGCGGGCGGAGGTGGGAAGCTTGCGGAGGCCGGGAAACGTCGTCCGGAAAGCAGGTGAGGCTCCCGATGCAGGCGCAAGCGCATGAAGCCGGCCGCACAGCGGTCACTGCGCGCTCGTTTCGTGGCGCAAACTTTGGTGAGGCCGTTTGTTGGCGACCGGACGCGGCTGCGCTTGGCCTGCAGGGGGCGGCGGCGAGGATGCCATTTGGGGCAGCAGATGAGGAGGAGGAAAGTTAACGTTTCAGATATTTGAGAGCGTTGGCGACTTTACGCGTATACGGATGTCACGGTGTTGTTTTGGCCACAATGGAAACAGCAGGCCAACCAACAGCAGTGCCGTGCTGCGAGCTTGACACACGCACGTTGTCTTCTTCCGAGTCATGTGAGCAAAGTTTTCTCATGGACTGTCCATCCATCCATCCATCCATCCATCCATCCATCCATCCATCCATCCATCCATCCGCATCAAGACCCGGGTTGCATTTGCAGTGCAAGAGCAGCTCAGTGGTGCTCGCAGGCCGAGCCGAGCGCTCGCTCCCCCCGATCCGTTCAGATATTCTAATGGCAGATATGGAAACCATTTTGTCTTTTTTTTTCTGATCCAAAAGCCTTATCGATGCACTTGAGGAGAGATTTTGTTGTTATTGTTGCTGGCACTTTGTGGGCAAGCGCTACTCTTGGCGCGTGTCTTCTGTCGGGGGCTCAGCCAATCACAAGCGATGGTCCAAACGGAAAATCTGCTCAGAAGAGGAATTTGGCTTTCGGCAGACGACTTTGAAAGCGGACGAGTGCAACTCGGGTCGCCCCGTGACCATTTGGGCTAAGCCCCGGCCCTGCGCCTGTCTCGTTGCTTCAGGTTGCTTCCCGTTCATCATCACATCATGCCTGAGGGTTGGCGTCGCGGGAGTTCCAGATCATCCGGCGGCAGCGGCGGCAACGCAGGTGAGCGCCTCGCCACCCCCCGATCGCCGTCTGTTGCTTTGTCTGGCGTCCGGACCGGTCGGTCCCGTCTGCCTTTCGCTCGCTGGCATTTATTTGGTCATATGTCCGTCGGTCTGTCCGTGTAATTTGCCGACGGATTGTCGATGGGGCACACGCAAATGTCACACACAGGTGCCAAGCGGCCGTCGTCGGCGTCGTCGCTGAGCGGGATGATGGGCAGGATGATGTCGTCGGGCGAGCGGGGCGCCTCCTCCTCCTCCTGCACGTCGGTCAACAGCGTCTGCTCCGACTGCGAGCGGCCGGCCTCGCTCTCGTTGTCCTCGTCCGCCTCCTCCGTATCGCTGCAGGACGCCTCGTCCTCGTCCTCGTCCTCCTCCTCGTCCTCGTCTCTCCCTTACGGCGCCGTGCCGACCTACTCGGTTGCCGACAACGCCGCCGCCGCCGCCGCCTCGGCGCCGCCGCAGGAGAAGAACGGCTCCGACATCAGCCTGCACCTCACCCCGTTGGTGGCGGGCGCCGGCGTGCCCAGGCAGCTGTCCCGGCTGGAGAGGGTTGTCATGGAGATCGTGGAGACGGAGCAAGCCTACGTCAGGGACCTCAAGAGCATCGTGGAGGTGAGACCAAATGTCCTTTGGGAGAAAGCAAGCGCAAGAGTTCAAAGAGTGGCGCTCCACGCACAAATTGCCAGCGGACAGGATGCCAATCATCCAAAAAACATTCCAAGGTTTAATAATGCTCAAAGTCTTCTGATAAGGAAGCCCAAATTCCTCATGACCTGATGGTGCGCTGATGTGCGCATGCCCCCCCCCGCCTCCTTTTGTGGTCTGCTTGAAATCTGGATTTGATTGAGGCTACATGATGTCACGCTCGCTGGGAATTTGAACCAACTGCCATAGTAAGCCCCTGAGTGTGTGTGTGTGTGTGTGTGTGTGTGTGTGTGTCAGGCGTCTGAAGCGGATCCATCACGGTTCCTCCGCTTTTCCGCTAACAGTCTCAGTGAAGTCATCGGATTTACCAAGTCTCGTGCGGACGTGACACGGGACGAGCGAGCAAGTGGGGGGGGGGGCAAAGATGATGGCGCGCCAAAGTACAAAACAAGCCGACTGAGCTCAGCGTGAGGGTCGGAAAGAAGAAAATGACGAGGAGGTGCAGCAGAGTGAACACGGCTCACGCTATTCAAACATCCGTGTGTGCGTGCATGCTGGGCTGGGCTGGGGTCACGTGACCTCACGCGCCCGCCGTCGCCTTCAGGCCGCAACTCGCTCCAAATTGCCCTCAATAAAATGAGCGGCAGGCACGCAGGCTGGCAGGCGGGCAGGCAGGCAGGCAGCCAGGCAGGCAGGCAGGCAGGCAGGCAGGCAGGCAGGCAGGCAGGCAGGCAGGCGGGCGGGCGGGCGGGCGGGCGGGCGGGCGGGCGGGCGGGCGGGCGGGCGGGCGGGCGGGCGGCCGGGCGGGCGGGCGGGCGGGCGGGCGGGCGGGCGGGCGGGCGGGCGGGCAGGCAGGCAGGCAGGCAGGCAGGCAGGCAGGCAGCCGGGCGGGCGGGCGGGCGGGCGGGCGGGCGGGCGGGCAGGCAGGCAGGCAGGCAGGCAGGCAGGCAGCCGGGCGGGCGGGCGGGCGGGCGGGCGGGCGGGCGGGCGGGCGGGCGGGCGGGCAGGCAGGCAGGCAGGCAGGCAGGCAGGCAGCCTCCTACTGATGGTCGGGTTTTGTTGCGCGCAGGACTACCTGGGCTGCATCATCGACTGCGCCGCGCTTCCAGTTAACCCGGAGCAGGTCAGCGGTCTGTTCTGCAACATCGAGGACATCTACGAGTTCAACAGGTAAGCCAAAAGTGCAAAGCGGCCTCGCGTTGAATGCTCGCTCGCTCGCTCGGCTGTCCCAAAATGGGAGGAGCTCACTGGAATGCTCAAAAGTGCGTGCGTGCATGCGTGCGTGCATGCGTGATATTTTGCCAGCCCAGTTAGAGGCCCGGTTGGCAGTGGGCCCCTTCCGCTCGAGCTGCCGCATGTCGTTGTGAGACGACGGAGGAGAAGTGCGGCCGGCGGTGGCGCAGATGTTCCCCCGGCAAAAAAATGCGTTGAAAGGAGAAGAAGGTCACAGCGAGTTTTTGCTTCTGACGTTGGACAAGATGGTGGAAAAAACATCTTGTGGCAACGCTTTGGCGCTGACGCCAGATAAGATGGAAAGTGGGAGAAAGGCCGGCCGGAGCCAGGCCGGACGGAGCCAGGCAGGAGCCAGGCCGGAGCCAGGCAGGAGCCAGGCCGGAGCCAGGCAGGAGCCGGCGACTTTTCTTCGGGTTCCGCTCCCGCCGGGACACAAAGTTCCCGTCCGTCCGTCACAAAAAAAAAAGGAAGGAAAGCGAGTCGCTGCTTCTTGTTTGTTGAAAGTGCGGCCACGCTGAAAATGTCTCATTTCAAGTGCTGAGAATTCTCTTTTTACACTCAGTGCCAGCAAACACATACACACTCCCATAAATCACACACAGACAAAAGCACGCATGTGTGAGGCCAAACACACGCACACGCACACGCACACGACGTTTTCATTCCTTCCAGACTTCCTGCCTCTGGGTTCTCATGGGAAGTTTTTGTATGAGCCAGCAAAGGAGAATGTGTGTGCGTGTGCGTGTAATGCTGTGTAATGAAGTTCAACTTAATGAATTGATGAGTGCGCTGTACAAGCCACCGGCTAAGGAGCTTCAAGTAGACACACACACACACACACAGCTCACTTTGTTTGACCTGATTTCTTGCTTTCCTTCCACATGGCACATGCGCTGCCAGATGCTGGCCGGACGGCCAAAAGCATGCAGCGGCTGCGCGTGTGCGCGTACAATGTAATTTGAGCTGAAGGAATGTTTTGAGCATGCTCGCTCACCCCGTAACTTGCTTTTGTTTCTTTGCTCTCTGATTGTGTTCACGAGAAGCCATTGGCCGTCATGTTGACTTGATGTGGACACGTTGCGATGCGTAGCGAGCGAAAGTTGCTGCAGGAAGTTGGAGCAGCGTGATGCTGCCCCCATACGCACACACTGTATACTTAAGTGAGTGCCGGCAGCCATTTCCATTTCTCCAAGGTGGCAATTTGTCTTCTTTTAGTCACGTAAATGATAAACTTGCGTCCCATCATTTTCTCGCTGGCGACGGCGTGTGCATGCGCAAGCGCGAGCGCGCGCACGCACGCGCACAGTCAAGTGTTGTGTAAGCTTTGGCGCACATTGTGAGCGTTGACATAGGGGGAGTTCAAAGAGGTTTTGTCTCAGATTCCGTTTTGCCTTCTTTTTGTCTGCCGTGGTCTCGTGTCGATTCGCTTCTCCCAAACTGCATGGAGCAGCTTGCCTTTGGCGTGAGCCAGACCTTTCCAAGGTCCCCCCCCCTGAAAAAGAGGCAAGAGGGGGGAAATGAGGCGCAGAGCCTCGCGCGTGAATGACACGGTCACGTTTCCATGACAACATCTGCTCAAGTCTGATTTGGGAGGAAAGTTAAGAGCCTTCAACTTGCTATGCATGAGTTGACCCAGCAAAAAGAATCCAAGCCATGTGTAAACAAACAAACAAACAAACACGGAGTTTGGATGGGTGCCTGCCTGCCTGCCTGTGTGACGAGGCCAGGCTATCTATCTTCTCACCTGGTCTCACCTGCGTCTCTCTCCGCAGTGAACTGCTGGAGGATTTGGAGAGAAGCCGGCATGCCGCCGCCATCGCCGACTGCTTTGTGGAAAGGGTGAGAAGCCGGTGGTGCCCCGTGTGCGTGCGTGCGTGCGTGCGTGCGTGCGTGCGTGCGTGCGTGCGTGCGTGCGTGCACAACAGGAAACAGGTCGCAACCAGCAGGTCATTCACTCGCTCACGCACACACGTCACTTTGTTGTACTGCTGAGGATCAGACCAGAGCAACACCCTGGAAAAAGTCTTTGCTTGTATTGACGGCAGTGCTTGCAAAATGTCAAAGAGCATATCTTGCTGACCCAATTTTGCCTTGACAGAGTGAAGCCTTTGACATCTACACGCTGTACTGCATGAACTACCCCAAGTGAGTACATGGTCCGTGCGTAGTCTGGCAAAGGGCCAGCAGGTCCACGTCATCTTCCATCCATTTTTCCAATGAAGGGAGGGACCTCGTTGAAGCCGCGCTGTCGGCTGCAACCTCCCTCATCCGTCCCTTCTTTATCCCTTAACCCTTCACACCTTGCCTTGTGAAATGTGTGAGCTGATCAGGATTCAAGTCATGTCTCCACAGTCTTAGTGGTGTGCTTGGTCGTTTCTTTGCTTCCTGCCTCAGTTAAGGGGAAAAAAAAACAAAAAAAAACAGAAAGTAGGTCAGATGCTTTTGGTGATCCAAAGCAGAGGCAAAAAAAAATCAAAAAAAATCCGGGCAGCATTTCAGGCCTGCTTGACTTCCTTGTCAACTGGAGCCGAGAAGAACAAATGTTTGGGGCTGGGGCATAAATCCAAAGCTGAGTGCTTCGGCTGTTGTTCTTCATAGCCAAAATTCATTCTTCTTCTTCTATTTGGGGGGGGGGGGGCAGGGTTCTTCCACGTCCTTCTCATGTCCATAAGGTCACGTCGCACGTGTGCATTTGCAGCTCGGTGTCCGTTCTGAGGGAGTGCATGAAGAACGAGAGCCTGGTCCGCTTCTTCCACGAGCGACGCGCCACCCTCAAGCACTCGTTGCCTCTGGAGACGTACCTCCTGAAACCCGTGCAGCGCATCCTCAAGTATCACCTCCTCCTGCAGGTAACTCAGCGGGCGGGTGACGCCAAATGGAGACGGCTTTTTGACAAGAGGGGAACTTTGCGAGCCGCACTGCCACCTCCTGTTGTGGATGTGCAATCGCACGGCATGGAGCAAATGCGCCTTTCCCGCCTCTCACATTTGCACCATTTGGCGCTGATACGTTTGCTGGCGCTCCCAGGAACTCTCCAAGCATTTGGACAAGAGCGACCCGGGCTACGAGGTGGTGGAGGACGCCATCATCACCATGACGGCCGTGGCTTGGTATATCAACGACATGAAGAGGAAGCAGGAGCACGCCGTCCGCTTGCAGGTGCGTATGAGAGGGGGGGGGGGGGGGCGCTGTTTTGGCGACTCCAGCCCACAGAGCCAACGCGTGTCCCCAGGAAATCGAGTCGCTGCTGGTGAACTGGAGCGGTCCCGACCTGAGCGGCTTTGGCGAGCTGGTTCTGGAAGGTTCCTTCAAGGTCCAGCGGGTGAAGAAGGAGCGCGCCTTCTTCCTGTTTGACAAGATGCTGCTGATCGCCAAGAAGCGCGCCGAGCGCTTTGTTTACAGCACGCACGTCTTTGTGAGTGGCGCCAAAGCGCGAGCGAGCGAGCGGGCGGGCGGGCGAGCGAAAATTCCCGCTCTTGAGTTTGTGACTTGGCTTTTTTTGCCCAGTGCTGCAACCTCCAGCTGGCGGACGCTCTGAAGGACCCTCTGTGTTTCCGAGTGTCCGACGTGATGATTCCCAAACAGCAGCACGTTGTCCAGGTGAAGGAAGATTCATTTCAAGTAGGGAGGCATCTCCAAACTTTGGCCAAACTTTGCTGCAGGTTAGGCTCAAAGCAGGCTTAGTTTGGACACAGCAAAGCGTGCGTGCGTGCGTGCGTGCGTGCGCGCGCGAGCTGGGCAAAGTTTTGGACTTGCTTCCTTTCACGCGCGTTGCTGGCTGCTCTCGTCTTCATTGTGTTTGGTCATTGTTGACTGCAGACCAAGAACATGGAGGAGAAAAGGCTGTGGGTTCACTACCTCAACAAACTCATCATCGAAAATCATCCGGCTTCTCTTCCGCACAAGGTTGGCTGGCGAGAAAGAACGAGCGCGGGCCCCGCGGGCCGGGCGAGTAGTTTTGTGCTAGCCTCTGCTGCCCCCTTCTGGTCATGATTGTAGTTGCACCCTCGTGTTGTGAGCAAGCCAGGAAAAAAAACAAAAAACCCCAAAACACGCCAGTGTAGACGTGGCCCAAGTACGCACGCATGCTGGTCCCGTCCGGTCCCGTCTCGTCTGGACCCAACTTGGTCAAAGTTGAGCTTCAACTATTGCACCTGTGGAGAAGCATAAAAGAAATCAAAAGAAAGAATGTGAAAATCTCTTTGCCCACAAGTTGCCATTGACGCATTGGCATTGTTGTGCTTTGCAGGCCAGGCAGGTCCTCGGAGACGACTTGTGTCAGTGTGAGTGAACGCGCACGCGTCGGACTGTGAAAGGCTTTGATTGACGAGGAGGGTCGGGTGCGCCTTGTCTGTCAGCAGCCCCCCACTTTGAGCACCAGCGCCCCAAAAAGCTTCTTTGGGCTTCTCCGCCAGCGGACAACGTTCCCCCTCATCAGCGAGGACGACGTCGCTCAGGTCCGGAGCTTGCGCTGGCTGCTGCCTTTCCAGAAAGCAAACTCAATTGCGTGACCTTGCAGAACCACCCGCCCTGCTCGAGCTGACGCCTGAAAAAAGCAGGAAGAGTTTGCCGCTGCTACTGGAGGCAAATCTGCCCTACAGACGCAGCAGGAGACAGTCCGGTAGGCCCAGAGCAGACCGCAAAGTCCATCCACTTTGAAGAAACCTCTTTGCCAATGTCAGCAGGTCAGCTCAGTCAAGCAAACCTTCTTGTCTTTCAGCTCCAGCCAAGGACATCCAAGCGGCATTCCATCCTCACGGTGAGCAAATTCCCAATGGGGCCAAGCGTGCGTGCGTGCAACTTTTTGGTGCCGGGCGGCTCTGGGTTAGCCGCGGTGTTGCGCGAGCTAACATTCTTTTCCTCTCCGCTCCGCTCCGCACCGACCCGTCATCCTCACCCGGCAGGCCCGACGGTGAGACGACGTCCCGTCCCCTTGGTTTGTCCAATCGGGTGAGCGTCAGCTCACGCACGTAGTGAGTGACCAGCCTTGTCCGTCCGTCTTTCCCAGCGAGCTGACAGCGAGGCTGAGCTGAAGCGGGCCCACGATTTAAGCTCGGCGGCGGCGGCGGGAAGCGGCGGCACGCCGGACTCCTCTGTCCTCTGCCGGCAGGAGCGAGAGGTGAGCCTCGTGTCGGAAGGAACTCAAGTCTGACACACCTTGACTCATATCTTGACTAGGAGGAGGAGGATCTGGTAGCCCTCTGCGCTCCCCCCACTCTGTCCATCACAGAGGAGATCCTGGAGTTGATCAACCAAAGCCGAGCGAGGGAGGAACCGCTTTCCGCGGTGAGCCCACTTTGTGCTCGACAGGAGCCGGCGTGGAGCGCAACTGTTTTTCTGTTCTTCTCAGGAGGTGTTCCCGGATCGGCCGAGGGCCGAGTCGCCGCCTCGCCGAAGCGACTTCACCTGCCCGCTGCCCCCGCCGGCGCTCCGGGAGGAAGCGGAAACTTGCCAAGAGCAGAGCGTCGCCGGCGCTCCAAATGGAAGTCCGGTCCAAATGAGGGAGAGGCCGCAAAAGGAGCTGCGTTCACAGGAACAATTACAAGCAAATGCTGACGTCGGGAAAACATCAGAAGGCCAGCCACACAAAACAGAAAGTCCTCCTGGCGCCTCAATCCTGGAGCACGGCCACGCGCGTGGTCGGGAGGAGGCCGGCCGTTCCTCCGCCCATGCGGATGACGGCCCGAGCGCAGAGCCCAAACCAGGCGCCGCCGCCGCCGCTCTCATTGGCCGTGACAAGAGGATCATTGAAAAAATCAAAAGTTATTACGAGGCAGCGGCTGAGCTACAAGAGGAGGAAGATGCCCAAGAGGAAGAAGACCAGACGTCTGGAAGGAGCAGCCCTTTTGCACCCATCCCCACAGGACCCGTGAACCAACCGGCGCCGCCACCAGCGCCGGTGCCAGCGCTGGTGCCAGCGCCGCCACCAGCGCTGGTGCCAGCGCCGCCACCAGCGCTGGTGCCAGCGCCGCCACCAGCGCCGCCGCCAGCGCCGCCCCCAGCGACGCCACCAGCGCCGCCACCAGCGCCGCCACGAGCGCCGCCCCCAGCGACGCCACCAGCGCCTCCACCAGCGCCTCCACCAGCGCTGCCACCAGTGCCGCCACCAGCGCCGCCACCAGCGCCGCCACCAGCGCCGCCTTTGCCAAATGACAACCAAGGGAATGAAGCTCCCCAAACGCAGAGCGCTCACCGTATCCAGAGCGCTTCTCCCCCACTTCCGGAAGATTCTCGTCATGGAAACGTTGACGCGCCTTCAAGCCCGGTGCTTTTGGAAGCCAAAGACAGAAATCTCCACGATAAGTCACCAATCTTCACCCGGATGGAAGACCCTGACAATACAAGCGAGGCTCCCGCCGATCTGCCGTCGAGCGGCCTCCGGCCCCGGCGTCCGGCCCGAAAGCAAATCCGGGCGGCCAGTGGAGCAGACCGAGACGACGGGCCACGGCTACCAGAGGGACCGCACAGTACACAACATGGGAAGACGAGACAAGAAGAAGACAAGGAAAGTCCCAAAGAATCCTCAGGAAGTCGCCCGGCGAGCCCCCCGTGTCATCAAACGAGCCCCGCTCGCACTCGAGGCAAACATAAAGCCGCCGGTAGTCCCACGGCACCGAGACGAGGTTCCCGACCGTCTCGGATGGTCTCCGCCACGCGGGCCTTCTTTGAGGGCACGCTCGCCACCGACATCACGGCGATCGGCTTATTTGAAGCCGACCCCTCGCTCGCCCACAACTCTGAGCGCATCCTGAGTAAAGTCCAAACTCTCGCCACTATGTACAGTCTCAAAGCCAGCGCCAAGGTCAAAAGCCCGGCGCCTCCGCTCTCCGGACACACTCGACCTCAGGCCCAACGGAGGCCGGGCGGGACGGGCGACGCGCCGATCCGTGCCCAGGCCGGAGCCAAAGGCCACCGAGGGAGCCAATCGCAAAGATTGTGTCCGACCGAAGCCCGGGACGAGAACAGCTCCGCTAAAGCGCAGATGTTGTGTGAGCGCGCCGTGAGCCGGGAGGACCCGAGCGGCCCGGCCAAAAGGGATGGAGAAGAACCGAGCGCTCGGCGCTGCGGCCCGCTTCAAATGGATCAGAAAGAACCAAGCGGTACGCCGTGCTTTTCGAACATTTTCTCGCGGCTATCTATATCCAGCGTGTTCTCTCGTAGGTGCGCTGAAAGCGGCGGCGCTGCCTGGCGGCCAAGAGGCAAACTCTGCCCCTCAACTTGAGTGGCGAGGATGCAGCCTCTCCAGGCCCAGGGACTTCATCACGGCGCTAAACAGCGGCGGACCGGATGAAGAACTCCAGTCTGTAAGATTGGCGAGAAGGTGCCTGGGGTACGTGACGCATCATCCGCTCCATGCGTTTGCTCCAGAGGCCCGTGACCTTTTTCTCACGGCTGTGTGCAGGTCAGAGCTGAGAGAAGACACGGCGGCGGCAGCGGCGGCAGCAGCGGCGGCAGCAGCGGCAGCAGCGGCAGCGGCGGCAGCAGCGGCAGCGCTGAAAGACTCCAGTCCGCCTCGGAAACTTTCCCCGCAGCAATCCAAACAGGATCGGGCAGCTGCGCCGCACCGGCCCGACCGCACGAGCAAAGGGGATTTGCCCGGCGTGGACAAATCCCAGAGTCTGTCAAATAGCCAGCCGCCAGGAACGTCTTTGCCAGATGCTAAGAAAGCTCCCCAGCAAAGGTTGCAGAGAGCGCCGCCAGAGGGACCCGGTCCGGCGTCATCGGGCCCAGAGCCGCCCGGCCCTCCCACGTCTCGTGAGCCTCCGGCGGGATGGCCCTCGGCCCGTTTCGGCGCCGGGTAAGTCTGACCGTTTGTCGAGCAAAAGCAAACGTCCACACAAATGGCGGGTGACAAATGGGAACCTGTTTTTGACAAACGTCTCAACGTCGTCTACTACAGGAAATCATCAGAGCAGCAGAATCCGGGACGGCCCAGCAGCCTGCCCCTCTTCTCGGCACGGCGCTCTCCACCCCGAGCCGCCTTCTGTCCGTCGGCGACGTCCGGTCCCGTCGTCCCCGACGAGGACTCCCGTTGCGCAACGTCGCCATTTGTCTCGCGGCGCGCTCGTCCACCCTCGGCGGCGCAGCCCCGCCCGTCGGCCAGAGCGCCCACGTGCGTGTCACCTTTCGCCGTGATTCCGCCGTCTGGTCGTCCCGCCCCCTTAGCAAAGACTCCGACGCCTCCTCCCCAAAGTTTGTCCAAAGGAGCGGGACCTTCCTGCGCTCCGTCCGCACCCGGTTCCTCTCCCGCCGCATCTTCGTCGGCATTCACGAGATCCTTGGCCGCCTCTTGCATCAGTCAAACGTTGTCAAAAAAGAACAACGGCGGCGGGCGTCCGGCGCCAAGCTCCGGCTCCCTGCAAAGTCCTCCCACGGCAGCGCGCTCGCCGTCTTCCCGTCCGCCGTCCGGTGGGCGAGCGGCCTGTTTGGATGGGAACGGTGGCTATCCTCCGTCAGCCCTCAGGTCGGACTGGGCTTTTTCCCACCGTTCGCCCAACTCTTCTTGCCCTTCCTCCCCGTTTCTGCACGGTGAATTTGGGAGTGAACGCTGCTCTCCCGGCCCAACCAAGGCGCAGTTGGCCAACACCGGCGACGGTCTCTCCTTTGGGTCGCACAATCGCACGGCGCGACCCTTTTGCGCGAGCGTGCAGTCGTCTCCGGCGGCGAGCCCGCCCCCTCCCTTCACGCGCGTCTTCTCGCCCCCCCCTGCCTCTGCCGTGGCGGCGAGCAAGCCCCCCCAGACTCCAGGTTCCCCGACTCCCTTAGGTCTAACTCTGAAGATGGCTGACGCACGGTCCTCCTCACGGCCTCAAATGTCGGCTGTGCCACTTTGGACTCGCAGCGTCCCGGCGTCGCCCAAAGCCAGCCGAGTCGGCTCCCTCACTCGCTCCTTGTCTTCTTGTTCCGCTCAGGAGAACGGGTCTTTTTCCCCGACCGGGTCCGCTCACCCCGACAAAGCTCACGGCCTCCACAGGTCAGACGGCTCTCTGAGCCCAGCCGGCCAAGCGTGTGGCTCCTGGGCCCAAAGCGGCGGCAGTGGCGGCGACAGCTTTGATTCTGCTTTGAGCCGACGCTCACCGTCTTGCCCTCCAGAGTCACCAATCTCTTGTGACGTTGGTGGAGAGCATTGCAGCAGTCCACCGTGGCTACTCTGCACCTCCAGCAGCATCAGCCCCACTTGTCAGCTCAGCTCCCCCTGGCGCTCCACTCCGGCGGCGAGCGATGGGCCAGATGCCGAGTCGGAAGAAGGGAGCTGTCGGAGCCAGTTGATTTGCGCCTACGTGGAGCCAGAGGCCAAGTGGGCCCGCGCGCTCCCATCCTCACCCCCGGACGCTCCTCGGCAAAGGCGCCGGGCCCGCTCGCCGCCGCCGCCACGGGCCGGCGTCTGCGCGCCCTCTGCCCGCCGGGCGTCCGGTCAGAAGACCAGCTACGCCACCACCGTCAACTTGCAGATCGCCGGAAGCGGTCGGATCACCTCCTTCGGCACGGCCCACGTGAGCGTGAGCCAGACGCCGGCGGGCGGACAAATTCCCACGGCCAGACGAGTCAGCGTGAACATTGTGGCTTCTGCGCTTCCTCACAACTGCGGCCAGCTGTGAAAACCACGTGGACTTGAGCACGCACGATGGCTTTTCAGCAATGTGGAAAAACTGGACGGATGGGGCAATGTGGAAAAACTGGACGGAGAGGAAAGAAACAAATCTTGGTGTAAACAAAGCAAAAAAAAAAGCAAAACAGGTTGTCTGTCCGACAAAATGCTGACATTGCGTACCGTCCTAAAATTGGGATTATTTTGTGCTATTGCTAACCATCCATTTGTAGTCATTGTATTGTTTATTTATGAACTCTGAGATGGTAGAGGAAATACAGCCCCATTCAGTCGTGCCTGGACTTATTGTGTTACGCAATAAATGACGTGCCTCGTTTCAATCGATTTGCGTTCGATCGGATTCCCTCACGCGCTAATGAGCACACGTGGGCGTGAGCGAGCGGTGGCCGACAGCAGCCCCTCGCTTGCCGTTTTTGTTCAGTGCGGCTGGCCGCCGAGCTCACGTGACGAAGCGGCGCGGCGGGCGCACCGGACAGCAGGTTAGTGTGCTTGATTTGATTTGTCAGCAAGGACGGCGTCTAAGCAAGCGCTGCTCCCAATGCAGTGGATGATGCCATTGTGGCGGCAGACAACACAAGTGCACCATAGGCTGCGAATGAGAGGGAAGAGGCTTAGGTTAGTCCATCTCTTCCTGACCCATTTCATTTGTGGAATCAGCTAGGTGGATTGATGCACGCAAGATACGCCCTTGACTTTGGTCTCTCCCTCCGTGCAGGGCTCCTGTGTTAAGCTACAGTACGGCCGAGCGGTTCGTTCCCTTGGACTGGAATGAATACACAAAAAGTTCAGTGAACTTCGGAAATAAGCTGACATAAATGATGGATGCTTTAGTCATCATCCTGCTGCATTGCTCGCCGACCAATGAGCTCGGCTGCGCTCGGCTGCGCTCGCCTGCGCGTCTTGGTCTTCCCATCCGGGATAAAGACGGCGTGCTGGGAAGGGGGCGTCGCCGAGGACGAGAAGGAGAAGCAGAAGGAGGGCATGAGAAGGAGAGAGCCACAGCCGAAAGCCAAGAAGCAAAACACAAGGCGGCGGGAGGGAGAGCAAAGACTGAGTTGCAACTTGCAACTCGGCTCACATGCGGACGGACAGGTGCCAGAGTCAGACGCCGTTCGACGGCCGCTCCATCACGTTTGCTGCGGGTGCCTATCATTGAGCCGCCAAAAGGTCCCACGTAGACATCGTCGGAAGAAGCCTGCCATCTGCGTAGCGAGCAAGGAGCGAGGAGCGAGGAGCAAGGAGCAAGGCGCAAGGAGCAAGGGGCAAGGAGCAAGGCGCAAGGAGCAAGGCGCAAGGAGCAAAGAACGAACGAGCACGGACGGAGTGAGCAAAGAGCAGCTTTTGCGGCTCGGCTCGGTTCGGTTCGGGCCCATGCTGACGTTCCTTGCTGCCGAGGAGCACGAGGATGACATGCCTACGAGAGGAAGGCCTGCGACTGCGGAGCTCGTCGTCAGCGTTTGCGTTTTGTGCCTGGCTTGCCTGCTGCGCGGCGGGGCGCGCGCGATCCCCAGTTTGGACTTGATCAACCAGGTGGAGTTGCTCATGGACGAGGCCGCTTCGGCTTCGGTACATCCAATTTCGAAGCCGATTTCCACGCTACTGCCTTTGCTCATTATTTGGTTGCCCAAAGCGCATCAGATAAACATTTGAACAAATCAACTCCATTTGGATCCTTTTCTAAACCTTCCATTCAACTTGATTGAAATTTTAAAAAACAACAACAACCACCACCTTACACATGTATTGCGCAAGGAAGGCCGGTGTATATTTGTCTTTGTTAGTCGTTTCGAATTTTGTCATGAATTTACGGAATGGGGGGCAGACAGACAGACAGACAGACAGACGTCGCTCGAAGCGGTTCACTTTGGGCGACCAAATAGTATTGGCAAGAGTGAAACGCAGCAGCTGTGTGTGTCTTCTCCAGCATGATGGATTTTGCGATACCATCGATCTGAAGTCGCTCTACCTAAGAGTGAGTGTGTGTGTGTCTCTATCAAATGATGTCATCACGTGACCTCCCTCTGTCTGTGCAGTGCTCAAA
Source organism: Syngnathus leptorhynchus (assembly GCF_054491065.1). NCBI lineage: Eukaryota > Metazoa > Chordata > Actinopteri > Syngnathiformes > Syngnathidae > Syngnathus > Syngnathus leptorhynchus. Next base: position 277,752 of record NC_141201.1, on the reverse strand, counting down.
TTGCAAGTTGTACACCCCCACCTGGAGAGACTACAAGGTACGACTGTCATATGATTTGTTGGAGCAAGTTCATTTGGTTTTCACTTCCCAAGCCGAAACATGTCAGGCAATGCAACCTAAAATATCTTGTTTGTGATCAAAGAACCAGTCCAATAATTGTCATGTTTTTTCTTTTGGGGTTTTTTTCAATTGAAATGACGTTTACACGAAGGTGCGAAACTTGAGTGTCGCTCCCTGTATGTAGTTGTTGACCTCCAACAACTTATCATTAGATCATCATATATGTTGTTATTTCATATGTCATCTAATCATTTCTATTTTCCTGAAACCTTTTTCTATGCTACAATATTTAGGAACTTCTTTCAAAGATGTCTTTTTTGGGCTTCGTAGAAGAATAGAAACTCTTTTTTTTTTAAGAAATATACTAAGAAATGATCAGCCCTCCCGAGGCTCTGTCACTATGTGCTTTGTGTACACTGTTTAAGTCACACACCTCCCTCTTGTTGTGACGATCATCATTATTATTATCATTATTATACATATATATTTTTTTTTTCCTTCTTCTTCTTGTTTTGTCAGACATGTCCCAAGGACACCCTAAAATGCTTCTCTGCAGAAGTCCGAGTTCTCGTCACAGAGTGGGAAAGAACTGAAGGGAACCTTTTGAAAAAATTGGAACGGGGCCTCAAGTTCTTAGAAGCTGGTCCTCACAACCAGGTAAGCAGCCAGGAAAGGATGATATGCATATTCTATATATTATGCATACAACAAAATGAAATTCAGTTGAGAAATAAGCAAAGTAAGATTGATTTTCAATGTCCACGCATTTACTAGTTTGATGAGAACAACGGCCCTCCCAACATGGTCACCGCGAAGACACGCAAAATCCGAAAGTTCCTCCCCATTTTGGGTGGGTGGTTTTTTTTTTTTTTTTTTAAATGATTATTATTATTTTTGCCAATTTTTACAGAGCCAGTCAGCGTGTGGTCCGTGTGAGCTCCACCCAGAAGAAAACGTCCAACGCTTCCTGTGGGAACTTCACCGAACTTTGGAGGGCATCAACTCGGCTTTTAGCGCCATTGCCTGAAACGGCCGTCAGCTGCATGCCAGGCACTTGCTAGCTAGCACTGCAAATCTCCGAAGGAAGGGAATTCTTTCGGACTGACGTGCGTCTCTTTGGTTTACATACCAACTCGTATCCCGTCTTTTAGCAGGTGCCACGACGATATTATTCGGAAAGCATCTATTTCATCAGCTATATTTAAAAAAAAAAAATTTTTTAATCATCTGCCGGCATCTCTTTTTAAATAGCATTCTTTCTCAGCCTGGAGTATCATGTAAAAAAATTCAATGATTACCTTTCAACCGACAAGTAGGTAAATTGATGTTTTGAAATCATAAGTCAGGGAAAATAGCTTGTTGAAATACTGTTCCCTTTATTTCATAAATAGCTTGCAACACTTTGAAGAGAATTTGCCATTTTTGTAGAGATTTGATGAAGGCACTCGCAGTCGTGCACGTGGCGAGCATTTGTCATAAAAGCCAAGGTCCAAGCCCACAATGTTCATCTCGTCCCGAAGTGTGACTTCTCTTTCTGTCGCCAGCGGCGTCGTTGTGAGGACAGAAAACCAAGAAGCGCAAGTGTGCCGCCATCAGCTCAGGTCCGAAGCCGCAGTGTTGTTGTTGTTGCTGCTGCTGCTGCGAGGCGGGCTCGTTTCTTGTCTCTTTTTCAGCCATCGGGCTTGTCCTTGTTTGGACCCATGAAGTCCAGGCCGTCCACGGGGATGTCCTTGTCTTTGATAGCCTTCTGCACGCAGCGCTGGTACAGCCGGAAGCTGTCCGTACACGGCTCGGCACCTCGCTCTCCCTTCAGGAACTTGTCGGCGAACCATCGGTTGAAACATTGGTCGTACTCCCGCTTGAGCTCCGTGCAAGCCTCGCCCACGCTGTTCATCTCTCGAGCGACGGACGGACGGACGGAGGAAGGAAGGAAGAAATCCCCACAATAGCCCTCGAAAACAAACAAACAAACAAACAAACAAACAAGCCACTTGAGACAGACTTTGTGCTGCGCTCACTTCACGTCACGAGACGAGACGCAACCTGGGACCTCAACGTGTGACGTCACGTTGAAACCAAGATCCCGGGAGAAGAACCGCCGCTTACTCCTTCGTTTACTGCGGGACCCGCCGCGTATACGCCCAAAATAAGAATAGTAGTCGATACGCTGAAGAAGAAGAAAAAAACCTCGGTATTAGGTATTATTTGCCGTCGTTGTTTTTGCAAGCCCATCATCCCCTCGGTTTCACGTCAGATGATCCTGTCTGGTATCTGCTGGAGCCATCCAGTCAACATCGAGCTTGCCCCTAGTCTAGTGCCTCCATCACAAGTTCGAAGTGAGACGTCTTTCTTTCTCTCTCTCTCTCTCGCTTTCTTTCCCCCTTTGCAGCCGCCCAAACCCTCGCGAGATCGGCCAGATCCCCGGAATTCTCGCGATTGATTCCAGCGGCTGCGAAAGAAGGCCGCGAAACAAGGCGATCATTTTCATTTCGGCTTGTTTTCTCTCACCCCCGAGCGATCAACTGAAGACGGTACGTGCAACTTGTGAAGCTCAAAAGCGGGTCGTCGTTTAGAAATGTGGGGAAGGTCCCGCTGGCGCCAAAGTCAACATGGCTTGGCTATGCTCGGCTAGGCCTGTGGATCTTAGCTTAGCTTAGCTTTAGCACAGCAGGTTGCGCTGAATTCAAAGGACGGAGCGAGGTTGTCTTGATGTTTGTCTTCGTTTGCGCTTCTGCAGTCCCGCGGAGCCCTCAAAGATGTCTGACAGCGACGACAGCGACTTCTCCGACAACCAGAGCGAGCGCAGCAGTGACGGAGAAGCCGAAGAGGTGGAGAATGAGGTAGGCTCGTGCTAATGCTAATGGCAACAATTGACACATCAACCAAGGCGCCGGACTTTCCTTCTTTAAAATTCTGTGTGTGTGTGTGTGTGTGTGTGTGTGTGTGTGTGTGTGTGTGTGTGTGTTTTGCCTTAATTTCCCTGCACAACTATGGTCGAAACGATAACCACGATTGTCGTCATGCTCTGCTCTTCATGTTTGGGAACCCACGTTGTATTATTACTACCGCAATGGGTTTTTCACAATTGTCAGTGCCGCATTCATTTTGTAATAAATGTATTTGATACAATATATATATAGCTGTATGCAATTAAATTGCAGGTACCATTTGCAAACATTGTTTTGCGGGGTCACAACCTGATGTAGTTAATTAGAATACGGATGAAATTATTGTTCCAAAACACATGGGAAGAGGCTTTTGAAAATCTGAATTCTCAATGCAATAGTGAGCACACAAGTATTGCAGTTAGATCTTTTTTTTTTTTTTTTTTTTTAACTCTCCCAGCCCTTATTCGTAGATGCCGCGTCAAGCGAGTCATCCGAAATTCTATCACGTTGGCATTCAGGAGGAGCCGGCCAGCCCCGTGGGGAGCGACAAGGTGGCTGAGGAGGAGGGTGAGGACCTGGATGATGAGTATGACGAAGAGGAGGAAGAGGACGACGACGACCGTCCTCGAAAGAAGCCGCGTCATGGAGGCTTCATCCTGGACGAAGCCGGTACAAAATCTCTTGATTGAATGTTGTTTTGCTTGTTTTTTTTTTTTTTCAAGCTTCCTCCTCCTGCGAGTTCTCAACTCTTGTTTTTCCTCTCAGATGTGGACGACGAGGATGAGGATGAAGAAGACCAATGGGAGGAAGGAGCTGAGGACATCCTGGAGAAAGGTGAGAATTCTCCTTAGTAGCGGCTCAACCGCTGCTAAGTCTGCGGCCGTCAATGTCTGCTCTGTTCTTCTGCCATCATGCTTTGTGTGACCCAAGCCGCCTCCAATCTTCTCATTCTACTTTTGTGACATTCTATTTTCTCCTCCTCTCGCGCAGAGGAGGCCGAAGGTAAGTGGCCGCGTCGGCGGGCGCCACACTGATTGACGTCGTCGGGAGTGACGCCAAGCGCCTGCTTTCAGTGTCCAACATCGACCACGTGGTCCTGGATGACGACCACTCGGGTTCCAGGAGGCTCCAGAACCTCTGGAGGTGAGAGCGAGGCTGTTTATGCGGCGTTGGCACTGACTCGGTGAGCGCTGAACGGCTGCTAACAGCCAGTTGGCCTGTTTGGCGCGTGCGCAGGGACTCTCGAGAGGAGGCGCTGGGCGAATACTACATGAGGAAGTACGCCAAGTCCTCCGGAGGGGAGCAGTGAGTATTTCTGGATTTCTCGGAGAGTTTGAAGATCTCTTCGTTCGTGCTCGACGAGGGGCAGATTTGCCCACAAAGTGGCCTTTGAAAGACTTGAATACGCTGCAATCCCAATTCCTCAGAAATGAGTGGAAAGAAACCTTAAGTTGCGGCAAGCCCGTATTCGTCGTCCCTATTTAATTTCTTGTCTTCAGCCGGAGGGCCTTCGAAAGCGGTTGCAGCTTTTGACTTGGTCAAATATGCAAAGCATCAATATTCCAAGTGGGATCTAGCCTTTTCCTCCTCTGTGGCGTGCAGCTACTCGGGAGGGTCGGAGGAGCTGTCTGATGACATCACCCAGCAACAGCTTCTTCCGGGTGTCAAGTATGTAAACGCCTGTTTGGCAAACTGCGGCGGCCAGCTCACGCAATCACGCCGTGTGTTCTAACTGCTTGACTGCATTTGTCAACACCAGGGATCCTAACCTGTGGACTGTCAAGTGCAAGGTGCCATTCCTACCCGCATACGCGCGCGCGCACGCACACACGCACTTGCTCACGGTGTCTCCCGGCTTCACAGATTGGGGAGGAGAGGGCGACCGCCATCGCACTGATGAGAAAGTTCATCGCCTATCAGTTCACGGACACGGTAAGAAGCTCGTCTGCACGACCGGGAAGCCGCTGACCCCCAACCCCGTCCTCGCTCGGCCCTCGCAGCCGCTCCAGATCAAGTCGGTGGTGGCCCCGGACCACGTGAAAGGTTACATCTACGTGGAGTCCTACAAGCAGACGCACGTGAAAGCCGCCATCGAGGGCATCGGAAACCTTCGCATGGGCTTGTGGAAGCAGCAGATGGTTCCCATCAAGGAGATGACGGATGTCCTCAAGGTGGTCAAAGAGGTCACCAACCTGAAGCCCAAATCCTGGGTCAGGCTCAAACGAGGCCTGTACAAAGAAGACATCGCGCAGGTAACTCGGCCGGCCGCAAGAACATTTGTGCAACTTGAGGCCTGTGAGCGATCAAACCGTGTATTTGCGTGCTTTGCTCTCCCTCCAGGTGGACTACGTAGAGCCCAGCCAGAACACCATCTCCCTCAAAATGATCCCTCGCATTGAATTGGACCGCATCAAAGCCAAGATGAGCTTGGTAGGTCGCTGGCACGCCGCACGCACGCACGCGCGCGCTTTGTCTGATTCCTTGCGTGTCTGCAGAAAGACTGGTATGCCAAGAGGAAGAAGTTCAAGCGACCCGCTCAGAGGCTCTTTGATGCCGAAAAAATCAGGTCCACGCACAGCGGCACCAAGTCTGGCGCCTGCCCGCCCGCCGTGCGTGTATGGTGCGGTGACACCTGTGTGTTTGATTGACAGGTCGCTCGGCGGGGAGGTCAGTCACGACGGCGACTTCATGATCTTTGAAGGCAATCGGTACAGCCGCAAAGGATTCCTGTTCAAGAGCTTCGCCATGTCGGCAGTGGTGAGCAGCTCCCTCCCTGCGTGACTCCAATCGTAATTGGTTGCTCCATTATTTTTATTTTTTTTCTTCAACCCAACTACGAGGGCTACAAGTAACTATTGTTTTGATAATTGCTTCATTGATTGCGAGGGCTAACTGGAGAAGATGAATGTTTGGGCTTGCTACGAGCTGTTTTGTGTAATCCGCAAATTTCCTGCCTCTGGACCACTATCAGTCAAGTGTCTCATTGCTCTGCTTTCATATGGAAATGACATTTCCCCAAAAGATAGCTCCGCAAATTGCAGATGAGACGGCTCAACAGTCCGTCGTCACCCTGCATCCATCCGCGTCATGGACTGACTGACTGACTGACTGTCTGTCTGTCTTTAATGCTGACCCACCCAGCGGTTTGGTCACGTGTCTCCTCTGACAGATCACAGATGGCGTGAAGCCCACACTGTCCGAGTTGGAGAAGTTCGAAGACCAGCCGGAAGGAATCGACTTGGAGGTGGTCACCGAGTCAGGTTGGCGGCGCGCGTGTTCTTTGCGGCAGGATGTGTGGGGGCGTGTCCCTTTGCCGCAAGCAATGGCACTTTGTGTCTCTGCAGGCAAGGAGCGTGAGCACAACCTGCAGGCGGGCGACAACGTGGAGGTGTGCGAGGGGGAGCTGATCAACCTGCAGGGGAAGATCCTCAGCGTAGACGGCAACAAGATCACCATCATGCCCAAACACGAAGACCTCAAGGTGCGCCTTTCTTTTGAGAAAGCCTCATTCCTGATTTGTGTTCTTCCCGACCCGACTGCTCACCTTGGGTCTCTTCGACGTGTCCGCTTGGAAGAAGTATGCCTTTATTGTCTTCACTTTAGGACCCCCTGGAGTTTCCGGCTCAAGAGTTAAAGAAATACTTCCGAATGGGCGACCACGTGAAAGTGATCGCCGGCCGATACGAAGGTGACACCGGCCTCATCGTACGCGTAGAGGAGAACTTTGTCATCCTCTTCTCTGACCTCACCATGCACGAGGTAGCCCCTCCCTCCCTCCCTCCGTGCGTCGTGTCGGCCGTCTGGATTTTGGATTTCATCGTCTGTGGTTATTTTTGTTGCCTGCCCGCAGCTGAAGGTGTTGCCCAGAGATCTGCAGCTCTGTTCAGAAACGGCATCTGGCGTGGACGCGGGGGGGCAGCACGAGTGGGGGGAGTTGGTCCAGCTGGACCCGCAGACGGTGGGCGTTATCGTGCGGCTGGAGAGAGAAACCTTCCAGGTAAAGCGCCAGGCGTAAACCACCACCTCGGTCCACGCTTGAGCCTCGCGCCGTGCCGCTCGTCTTTCGGCAGGTCCTCAACATGCGCGGCAAATTGCTGACGGTGCGCCACCAGGCGGTCAACCGGAAGAAGGACAACCGCTTTGCCGTGGCCTTGGACTCGGAGCAGAACAACATCCACGTCAAAGACATCGTGAAGGTCATCGACGGGCCGCACTCGGTGAGGGCGCTCGGGACTGGCTCGCTTTCCCCGGCGGGCGGGTCTGGTGGCGCTGCGTCCGGTTGACGTGCGTGTGCTCGCCCGCAGGGCCGCGAAGGCGAGATCCGCCACCTTTTCCGAGGTTTCGCCTTCCTGCACTGCAAGAAGCTGGTGGAGAACGGAGGGATGTTTGTCTGCAATACGCGCCACCTGGTGTTGGCCGGTGGCTCCAAGGTAAGTCCATCTGGGGAAAAAGCAGTTGAATGGAAGACGGAGTCAGGCTCCTTCCATAGTAACGACGGCGCCGTGTTTCAGCCCAGAGACGTGACCAACTTCACGGTGGGCAGCTTTGCTCCCATGAGCCCTCGCATCAGCAGCCCCGTGCATCACGGCGGCGGCGGCGGTAAGCGGCGCCCGCTGCCGAGACGAGCCGAACCGAGGCCTCGCGTCTGATGCCGCCGCTCGCCCCGCAGGTGCTCAACAGCGAGGAGGAGGAGGAGGAGGAGGAGGAGGAGGAGGAGGAGGGGGAGGCGGCATGGGACGGGGCCGAGGACGACGGGACAACGAGCTGATCGGTCAGACCGTTCGCATCTCGCAGGGTCCATACAAAGGTAAGCGCCCAAACAGCTTCAGCTCCTCATTCACTCCCAATCCATTGCAAAGCAAAAAAGGAATACAGATGATCCTAGTTTTTGTTTTCTTTTTCCCTTTCATGTGGTTTTTCATCCTAATGTCCGTCCGCTCGCTCGCTCGCTCCCCAGGTTACATCGGTGTGGTGAAGGACGCCACGGAGTCCACGGCCAGAGTGGAGCTCCACTCCACCTGTCAGACCATCTCCGTCGACAGACAGCGCTTGACCACCATGTAAGCCAGCCAGCCAGCCAGCCAGCTAGCCGTGGTTTTTGCTTTTGAACCGTGCGAGTGCGCCGCCGCCTTGCTGACACGGCGTGCCTTGCTGACATGGCGTGCCGTGCTTGGCTTCTCTCTCTCTCTCTCTCTCGTAGGGGTGCGCAGAAACACAGCGGCATGACCTCCACCCACGGGCGCACGCCCATGTACGGCTCGGGCTCCCGGACGCCCATGTGCGGCTCTCAGACACCGCTGCATGACGGTGAGCAATGGCGCTTCATTATTTGGAGCCGCTAGAAGGCAGGCGACACGACCCACCTTGTACACAACGAACCTTGTACCGCTTTCTGGCAAACAGGAAGCCGTACGCCTCACAGCGGCTCGCAGACGCCGTTGCACGATGGCAGCAGGACGCCTGGCCAGAGCGGAGCCTGGGACCCCAACAATCCCAACACGCCGTCCAGGTGAAGCCCACATAGCTGAAATGGATCTTTCAGGGGGGAATCGCTCGGCTCGGCTCGTCTCGTCTCGGGCTGACGCGCAAACGTTCACATTGCAGGAACGACGAGGAGTACGACTTTGGCTTTGACGACGAGCCCTCGCCCTCGCCTCAGGGCTACGGGGGGACCCCCAACCCCCAGACGCCAGGTTACCCAGAAGTGCCGTCTCCGCAGGTCAACAATACATACAACCCTCAGACGCCGGGCACGCCGGCCATGTGAGTGGAATCTCGTCGGCCCCGGCGGGCCTTTGACACGCTTCCTTTTTGCCGGACGCAGGAACAATCCCACATTCCTTCAGCATGTCATCCATTTGAAATGGTTCCATAGTGACTTGCGCTTCTTTTTCTTTTCAGGCCACATCATGTCATTGAAGCCTTTTTCTTACATGTGTGTGTCATGACCTTGTGTGCCCGTGCAGGTACAACACGGAGCAATATTCTCCTTACACCGCCCCCTCCCCCCAAGGCTCCTACCAGCCCAGTCCTAGTCCTCAGAGCTACCACCAGGTGGCGCCCTCGCCGGTAGGCTACCAGAACACCCACTCTCCGGCCAGCTACCACCCCACGCCGTCCCCCATGGCCTACCAGGTAACAACGTCCCTCCGTGGTTGGAACGGCGGGATTCGGCGCCCGACGCCGGCGGCTGTCAGATTGCGACGGCGGCAATCGTGGGCTTACGAGTTGATCTCTGAACATTGTCTGATCGTCACGGATCATCCATCATTCCGCAGGCCAGCCCCAGTCCCAGTCCGGTGGGCTACAGCCCCATGACGCCCGGAGCGCCCTCTCCCGGCGGCTACAATCCCCACACGCCGGGCTCCAACATCGAGCAGGGCGCCAGCGACTGGGTGACCACCGACATTCTCGTGCGGGTCAAGGACTCCTTCATGGACCTGATGGGACAGACGGGAGTCATCCGCAGCGTCACGGTGAGAACCGGGTCGAGTTCACCGTAACGAGCGTTCATTCAGACTTGTGACCGAGCCCGGGCGTCTTTTGCAGGGCGGCATGTGCTCCGTCTTCATGCAGGAGTCGGAGAAGGTGGTGAGCGTCAGCGGCGAGCACCTGGAGCCCGTCACGCCCACCAAGAACGACAAGGTAACCCGGCCGGCCCGGCTCGGCCAGGCCCGGCTCGGCCAGGCTCGGCCAGGCCCGGCTCGGCCAGGCTCGGCCAGGCCCGGCTCGGCCAGGCCCGGCCAGGCCCGGCCCGGCGCCTCGTACGCGTCCTGGGACTTGAGCGCTTTTGCCGCCCGCAGGTGAAGGTGATACTGGGAGAGCACCGGGAGGCCACGGGCACCCTGCTGAGCATCGACGGAGACGACGGCATCGTGCGCAAAGTTCTGGACAACCAACTCATGATCCTCAACCTGCGTTTCCTGGGATGTCTGGGCCACTGAGGCAGCCGCGAGAAAAACACCCATTTGTGTTTAGCTGTCAAGTGACTCTTTTACTCCAAATGCTGCTTTTCTTTTTGTTCTTCCCCGTTTTTCATTTTTTCTTAGTTCATCAGCACAATGATTACCAGCGCCGTCAGATTTGAGTGACGCACGGACGTCAATAAAGTATGAAACATGGGATTGTGTCCACATCGCTTTATTTAGGCAAGGAAAAGGAAAGAGCAACCAAACAAGAGCGCAAAGCAAAAAAAAAAAAGGGGGTGGGGCAAGGCTAGAAAGAAAAAAGCAAAGTTTGAATGGCTCAGCTCCAGCCTGGGCTGGGCTGGGCTGGCTTCACATTTTCTGATGCATGTCGTTTTGTTTGGTTTGAAGGAATGTTTGCTCAGCGGGTCGGGTGGGGTCGTGCCCGTCCGTCCGTCTGTCCGTCCGCCCACCTTTTAGTGGCAGAGGACCGGTCCGAACCCAAACGTCATCCGCAGGGACGCAGCGGGCGCTGCCGGTCGATGGGCAGCAAGTAGAAGGTCCCCTGAGCCGGGCAGGGGTGACCTATGGAGATAGGGGTCACGTCCGCGGTGCGCTCGCAGCCGACAGTCAGGTTGCGAGACAGGCGGATCTTCACCTGGAACCAAACCTCGCGCCCCTGAAAGATAAGAGAGGAGATAGCAAAGCAACAAAATGTCTGGCGGGAGAAGAAAGAGGAAGCCACCTGGTCGTCTTGGACGCACTGAATCTCACACGCGTCGCCGAGCAGAGGAGCGAGGACGTCCTGCACCTCAGACAGCTGCACGCAAGTTAAGGCAGGAAGGAAGGCCCACCGCATATTTCAAAGGCAGCGATTGCATTTGTGGATTGAGGAGCTTTGTTGCTGCTTTTGCACTTGACGTGTCGACAGTTACCTTGTAAGGTCGATGGCAGGATGGCTGGATGCCGGCGTCCTCCAGGGCTCAGTGGCACACACACGCACGCACACACGTTTGGTAAAAGCCGTTGTCATGATATGTCAGCGCTGCGCTGCGCTCCATGCTCGCTCACTTGTGCAGGTCGAAGCGGCCTCTGAGCTTGAGACACGTCTGGAAGTATCTGAGCGGAGAGTTGAGGCCTTCCACGCACGCTGCGCACGCGCCGTGTTTCTCCCACTCGTCCCTCCTGAAAGACACGCGTGTCCATCATCATCCTCCTCCGTTGGCTGCTTTTCATCCACTCTGATTGGATCAATAACGCTCAAGCCGCCGTCGTTTTCCATTTGAATGATTGGCGGTGTCTCGACTCTTTACCAGGACGGAGGTTTTTTTTGGTATTTTTTTTTTTCCCCCCTTCTCTGAGTCGTTCCCTCACCAGAAATAGAAGCTGGGTCGAGTTTTCAACAAGGACGGCCACCGCTCTTCCAGCGCGTCCTGCAGCTCCTGAGGGAAGCGCCCGCCGGTCACGGCCAAGCTTGCACTCAAACATTGGGCCCGCCCGCCGGCCGGCCAACGGCCCTACCTGCACGTCGGAGAAGAACATGGGCCAACACCTGCAGCATTGTTGCACCTTCATGGGCCTGAGAAGACGAGGCACAATGCAAGTTGAGCCAGCGCGTGGCCGGAGGTGGCTTTGGCCCGTGGATTGCCTTTGGAAGGCACCATTCAAAAACGGCCGCCAGCGCTCTGGATTTGAGTCACCGAATGAGACGCCGTGAGAGTTTCGCGCTTTACCACAGGCCGTGGATGGTCCAGGTGTCGACGTGCTCGGGAATGGTGCAGAGAGAAGCGTTGTCCAACGACTGGGGCAAGGCAAAAACAAAGACGCAAGGTCAAGCCAGACTATCCTTTCTTAAATCTCTGTCATTGGTTCACTTGATGACCGTCTTTCTTTCTTTCTTTCTTTCTTTCTTTCTTTCTTTCTTTCTTTCTTTCTTTCTTTCTTTCTTTCTTTCTTTCTTTCTTTCTTTCTTTCTTTCTTTTCTTTTTTTCTTTTTTTCTTTTCTTTTTTTCTTTTCTTTTTTCCTTGCTTGCTTGCTTGCTTGCTTGCCTCCTTCTTTGCTTCGCTTGTCAGTGTTTGTCTCCCACCTGGAAGGTTGTGGCTTCCATCCTCACCCCTAGTTGTTGTTGTATAGCAGTCGTACAACGACACTAAAGGCATGCTTTTCCTTGCTTCCTTGCTTCCTTGCTTCCTTGCTTCCTTGCTCTCCTTTCATGCCATCCCGCGTGGAAGGTCACCTGGCAGAAGGCCGCCGGCCACTGCAGCGTGAAGACGGCGCACGTCCACGTGCAAAACGTCTTGTCGCCGCCACCCGCTCCACGGTATCGGTGGCCACCCTCATCTTGCGGCAGCGCCGCGATCCTCACGCAGGCCAGCAGGGGCAGCAGCCAGCGCAACATCTTCAACCTCCTCGCCTCTCCAAACATGCAAAGGCGCCTCGAGATATGAGTGATTTTTGTTCCAGCGTCGAGTTCTCGTCTCGCTCCCGTAGCACTTACCAGAAAGGCGCCGACTGCTCACTGGCGTCGGTGCCCAGAAAAGAGAAGTGAAAACAAAACCTTTGACGGCTTGTTCCTCGTTCTAAACTTGCGTGCCACCTGCCGCTCGTCGAGAGTACGGAGAAAAAGAAGAAGTAACAAACGCTGGCAGATGGGTTGCAGTCGGAAGTCAAAACTCTTTTCAAACGCAAAAGATCGCCATCTCTATGGTTGTCAACCTTCTCTCAATAAAATATCCACCTTGGGAATAAATCAGTTCTCATTTCTGCTTTTGCTATTTTTGGATGCACGTTGTGCATCGCACTTGCCCACAAAATGGGAGGAATCAGGTCAAAGGTCACAACATTTGTCACCTTGATGTTGACCCACGGAGAGTGCACGATTGTACTTCCTGTGGCATGACTCAACAGTAGCAGGATACAGGAAGCGGCCAGTCGTGCCGGCGGATAGGCCGAGCACGTACAAAAGAGACACACACTCCGTGCGCAATCACACAGATACGCACGTTGACACAAACTAGACAAAAAGACATTTGCGCAGGCCAGGTCAAAGGTTATCAACATTCCTGTTAGCTCACTTTGGACGGCTGAATTCAAACACATGCAAACATGCACACGCATGCACAAGTGAGCGGAGCCTGGGCTCTTCCATAAAATTAGGCTTAGGATTTCAAAGTAGCCTTCGAAGCTAGGCTTTTTTAAAGCTAAGCTGAAGCTTTCAAACTAGGCTTTCAAATTAACCCTGACTGGGGAATTTTTGACCCACTTATGCATGGCTTTGCTTTGTTTTCTGGGAGGGCATTCATTTCAAAATACGCTTGTGTGTGTGTGCCGGGTTCTGTTATTGTCATCAAGGCGTCGGCAGCGGCGCTTTGCCCTCGTGACCGTCACGCCGACTCTTGGATTCCCACCGGGCCTGAGGTTAAAGGTCAGCAGAAGGCGGATGCGAAGAGGAACCAACCCGGCAGGAATGAAGAGGAAGGACAAGAAGGAAAAAAAACACAACGAGGGGGAGGTGAAGGTGAGCCCGAGCAAAGTCAAGACCGCCGCTGGGCTCTTGCTTTGTGTCTAAAGACGACGACATCCTGAAAATAGAAACAATGCGCGCCAGCTTGGTTGCGAGTGCCTGAACGGAAAGTGCCAGCGAGCATAGCCGCTGGCTTGAAATGCTAAGGAGGTGCCGAGAGTAGCTAGCCTGCTGTGCTAATAGTCAGGGCAGCGCAGCGTAGCGTAGCGCTTGCCAAATGCTCAAATGCTAACGCTCGGCACGCTAGCGTGACGCACGCGTAGGAAGCTTTCGGAGGTGACGGACATTTTTTACCCAGGGCACAAAGTCTTTTATGCGTGCACACTAATGGAACTGTCACGCACAAAAGTAAGCCACAAAAATGTACGCAGAAAAAAAACACAACACAAGCGCGCACACACACACACACACACACACACACACACACACACGGTTGAGAAGCTGGGAAAAGGTTTGGGTGTGGGTTAAAGGTTACAGAGGGTGACCAAGTGATGACAGGTGCTTGACTGTGTATTTTATGAGTGTGTGTGTGTGTGTGTGTGTTCTGCTTTCATGTGCACTTCCTCCTTCTCAGGTGTGACATATCCATCACTACTTCATTCCCACGCTCACACACAAGAAGAAAAGAAAGTTCAAGCCACAACAACTGGGCCGGCCCTACACAAACACATACAGTATACCAATTGGGATTGAAATGTGGCCTACAAAAACACCCAGACTTTTTCACTATGCTCAAAAATGGACAACTACACGCTAAGTATTTTGAAGAAGTTGCAGTTTGACGGCCAAGAGATAGTGGCCGCACACAAATTCCAAAGTTGACCTCTTACATGTTTGCAAACTTTTAAACAGGAAGTCAAATGACAGACACACTTAGTGGAGTTTTATGGGGCAGCTGTTGACCAAAAAGGGCTCTGCGGGAAGTAACAAGTTGACTTACTAAATGTTTGCAAACTTTTAAACAGGAAGTCAAACAACACACACACACACACACACACACACACAGAGTGCAGAGAGTTTGCTTTTGTCATTTATTTAGGAAAATAGACGCGGATTGCATTTGTTAAATAGGAACTATGTACACCTTGACGTAGAAATTAAATAAAACTGTACACACATTGCATGGTCTGAATTTAAGACCCGCCCACTGGCACTACAGACACAATTTTGGTAGCAAAAGATGACCACCGAGGCAAAGTTTGGTCGATTGGCGACGCTCGGCGTTAACGACGCGCTCGGCGAGACGGAGGCCCAGATTGGAAAAGTGCAAAGGGTGCGCAACATTCAGTCTTTGGTTTCCTCCGGCTTTTTCTCTCTTGGCAAAAGCAGAGGCAAAGAAAGGAGGAAAAGCTTTCATTCCGGCCGGCGGCTTCTCCTTTGGCGCGCTGGAGATCAAACCTGCGGAGGGAAAAGAAGACAAAGATGCCACTGATTGACGTGATGCGGAAGGCCTGCCCGTCGTCTTCGCCGGCCGTGCGTACGCGTGCGTCAAATTTGTTTTCAAGCCCTCAGTCGCCCGTTGTGTACCAGCAGCAGGAAAGACTGGGCCAAAAAGCTTGTCTTACCTGAAGCGGAATCCCTTATCTTTAGCGCTCGAGGTGGAAACCCTAAACGCTTTCGCTACTTTCCAAAAGCTACTTTCGCTTTGTTGTCTGGTGTTTTTTGCAGTTGTGTTGTATTGCTTTAACAATAAAAAAAAATATATATAAAAAAAATAAAAAGGTTTTTTAGTTGTAATGATTTTGTTTCTTTCACTCAGAGGAGTGTCATTGAAATGATCTATTGGTGGATGGATGGATGGATGGATGGATGGATGGATGGATGGATGGATGGATGTGGATGGATGGATGGATGGATGGATGGATGGATGTGGATGGATGGATGGATGGATGGATGGATGTGGATGGATGGATGGATGGATGGATGGATGGATGGATGGATGGATGGATGGATGGATGGATGGATGAGTGTGGATGGATGGATGGACGGACGGGTGGATAAACACACAACCGCACACACATGCATACACATGCATCCTTGAAAAACAACAGTCATTTGCCCGCCCCCAAAGTCAGAGGTGAGTTTGCGTCTCGCTGGGCCGCCACGTTGTTTCCTGTTTGTGTTGGAGAGGAGCCTGTTGAGTGCACACGGGTGCTGACTCCGCCCTCCGTTCCTTCCTCCTCCCCAAACGCCCAGCTTTTGTGTGTGTACCTCAGTGGCAAAGACGCAGTGTTCCATCTGCTCGGGCAGGGCCAGGACGGGCTGGTAGCGCACTTCTGCCAGCAAAGTTGCCGCCGCCGCCGCCGCCGCCGCCTCCTTGCGCTCCACTCTGATAGACAGACAGACAGACAGACAGACAGACAGACGGGCAAAGCGTTAGATTGCACAACACTGACACCGACGAGTGACGAGAAAAAGGTACCCGAGCACGTTGCCCCAAAACTGAGGGAAGGAATACACAAAAGAGTTTGGAAGAAAAAAATACGCTGACAAAGCTGCTGAGCGTGAAGAAAAAAAGCCCACCGGTTACGTCTTAGAAGAGCCACTGCGCAGTTGACATTTCAAGGCAGGGACCGCCCCGCCAAAAGCCACCGGGGGCACCCACCCTCATATTTTGAGCAGCAACGCAAGTGCAGCGAGCAAACACAATTGGCAAACTTTTGTTCAAATGTTCCACTTCAAATACAGTGTAGGGTATTTGAAAGTCATAAAATGGCCGGGGGGGGGGAAAAAAACAAAGCTTTGGAATTTTTTTCGGTAGGGTTAGGCGGGTGTTTTTTTACCTGTCCAACTTGTTGCTGATTTGCTCCACAGCCTGGTTGTAGTCAGTGGTCATTTGATTTTTGAAGACGGTCCCGCGCCTGGCTCCGTCCCTGCTCAGCTCCACGTCCTTATTGGACACTTTGACGTGTCCCCTGTCCTCGGCCACCGATCGGTTGTTGGCGGCCTCCAGGTTGTTCTTGAGCGACGCAGCCGCCAGCTCCCTGCCGCGCCGCAGTTGGCGCGCGACGAAGACGGCGCCCGCCGCCAGGAGGCTCAGCGTCACGGCGGCCAGCGCGCAGGCGGCAAGCGCGGCAGGGAAGGCGTCCTCGGAAGGCGGCGGTCCGGCGGGCCAGACCGCGTCCTCGCAGCGCGGCCCCATGAATCCCGGCGGACACTGGCACACGGGCCCGGAGAAGTGGGCAAAGCAGCGGCCGCCGTTGAGGCACGGGAAGCGGTCGCAGGGGCTGGAGCGCAAGGAGCAGTCCTTGCCGCCAAAGCCCAGCGCGCAGGTGCACGTGAAGTCGGCCACGCCGTCGGCGCAGGTTCCCGCGTTGCGGCAAGGGTTGCTGGCGCAGTCGTCCACGTTGGTCTGGCAGCGGGGGCCGGCGAAACCTGCGCGGCAGCGGCACGCCACCGCGCCCGCCTGCTCGGAGCCCGAGTCCACGCACTCGCCGCCTTGAGGCAAAAGAAAAGACACCTTGGCTTAGGGTGGCGGCCTAGCAGCCACATTTATTGGAAGAGAAAAAGGGAGATGGTTAGATGGCTGCTGATTGCTTTGCGTTGACATATTCATGTCATCTGCACTCTCAAAAGCAACAAAACACAAACTATCTTTAAGCACACTAGCGTAGCTCCCTAACCTTGAAAAGGCCTTCCAAACAGCACAGCTCGGCCTTAACGAATATCGACGAAAACCAGTTCATTGAGCACATTAGCCTTCGTGTTAGCTTCTAATGTTGGCCTTAACAAATATCTGGTTTTGCACTTTGGCCATCACAAACACATTCAAAACATTTGGGGTGATGATGATGAAAAAAACTTTAGCACGTCCACTGTAAGCAACAACTTCACCATGGGTTGCCTTTGCATGTCATCCATGCATCCATCCATCCATGCATCCATCCATCCATGCATCCATCCATCCATCCATCCATCCATCCATCCATCCATCCATCCATCCATCCATCCAACACCCCATGATATTGGAACAACTAACAAGCACTTTAACCACAACAAGTAAGCAAAAGGAAAGACAAAAAAAAAAAAAATAGCAGTGTGTTCCAAATGTAGTTATTTTCCTTGTCTTCCAAGAATATTAAAATACAACTTGACTAAAGGATTATGGAAAATACCCCTTGAAATTGGGATTGCAATTTGATTTGCCTCCACGAGCATGCGCTTGAAATCAAAGCTTCCTGTGTGAATGAATCTATAAAGACGGCCCTTTTGTCTGCAACAGATGTCCAAAGTTACAAAACAAAATGAATGAATCGTCATTCACATTGGAACAGCTTCACCGCCGTCATACAACGCTATTCATTTGAAAGAAAAACAAAGCGCAGGCGGGCAGTCCACGGCCGGACGGCAGCGTGGTGGGACGAGCTCCGACGGAATTGCGCCGCGCTCCGACGGAATTGCGCCGCGCTCCGACGGAATTCCGACGGAATTGCGCCGCGCTCCGACGGAATTGCGCCGCGCTCCGACGGAATTGCGCCGCGCTCCGACGGAATTGCGCCGCGGTGACAGTCAACAAGGGCGAATGAATGTCATGTCATGTCAGCAACAGGAAGCGGCGGCCGTCTCCACGCCTGTTTTGATGAAGCCTCTCCGGTGAAAGGGAACAAAACTCGATGGAGTCAGCGCTCCACCGTCCGCTTGGCCTTTTGGACTTGACGCAAATCACGCCAGGTTTTGCGTGCGTGCCCCAAAATGGCGAGCTGGTTGAGAGCAATTATTGCCGGGAAAAAGCACTCCGACACGATGCTCTCGTAGAAACAGATTGAACTGCTGCTTCCACCGAGCGCTTTCCTTTCAACACTGGCTCAGCTGTGATGGCAGCGCCTCCGAGCTAGGCTAAAGTCACTCGCCCTGGCTGGCTGGCCTGAGCGTTCCAGGCTGGAGTCAGGCCAGGAATCAATGCTACGCCTGCCTGTGTCAGGTCAGCGTGTTTGTTGACTGTCTTTGCGCCGGTAAACACGCCGCTGGCCCCACGTTTGTGCGGCCTTTCTCCTTCGCTGCTAGTCAGGCGGGAAGGCTTTGGAGATTGACGATAAGATCAACCCGCCCAAGGGGAGATAACCATCTGCTAATGCGGCCATTTCACGCTCTTGTTTGGGCCGCGCTGGCGCCCGCCGTCCGTCACTTCCTGATTAGCCACCGTCTTTTTTTAGCTTTAGCTGCAAGTCAGCCGTGTTTTGGCTGCGCTTTAGCCCTCCGGCAAGTATTTTTCCAAAATGACAAGACAATGTGATGTTGCTAATGTTAGCAACATCCTTGTTTCCTGCACAGTGGGGGGCCCCACAACCCATTTGATGCCATCCTGGACCCAAATCTACACTTAAGATATTCGAAAGCGGAATCATTATATCGTCAATGTTGGGAGTCTACTTTTTTCACCGTCTGACAAGCAGAAGAATACTCAAGACTAACATTAGCCAAGCTTAGTGTGGGGCAATTGAGTTACCGTTAGCGCAGGGGTTGCTGCCGCAGCGGTTGGCCTTCATCTCACAGTTGGAGCCGGCGTACCCTGGCGGGCAGCGGCACGTGTAGCCGCCGCCAGCGCCGCCGCCCGCCGCGCTCGTCTCGCACACGCCGCGGTTGAAGCAGGGCTCGTCGGCGCACGTCAAGACGCCGGCGCCGCAGTCGGGGCCGGAGAAGCCCCGAGGACACGCGCACACGTAGCCGTCCGACAAATTCTGAAAGCAAAGAAAGAATTGGACTTTTAGCACCAGCAAAAACAAACAGTGTGTGTGCGCGCGCGCGCGCGCTGGGCGCTAAAAAGAGCCGCTGCTCCAAAAAGGAGACGACCAATTGACTTTTGAATTGTGGCCATTCGTGTTTGGCCTAGCTGTCTTTGGCTGGATGGAAGCTGCCTCTGTGATCTCGGATGAGGCAGCCAGTCAGATGTATCTATCCATGAATGGAGAGGAATTTTCAATTCATTTATTTGGCCTTCATGGCCTCAGAATATCTTCCTACGTTGCAAGATGTTGGCTTTGTTGGACTTTTCGGGAGTGTTGGAACGCTGCCGAGTCAGCCCAAAGAGTTTCGGGACCGGCGACGACTCTGCCTGCTCTTCATCCACTCAATTGTACAAGGCCCGTTTTCGTCTTTTCCAAAAGAGGATGCCGCGTGTGTGTGTGTGTGTGTGTGTGTGTGTGTGTGTGTGTGTGTGTGGAATGGAAAGCAGACTGGAGCTATTCTGCGCTTTTTAGGGAGATTTGTTTTGATCTTTGCCATTCTACGTGAAATGTTGCCTTCACAGAATCATTGGCTTGCAATGGCATCCTATTGTAAAGCACCAGTTGGCTAGATTGACAAAATTTGACTGCTTGATTGATGGATTGATGGATTGATTGATGGATCGATGGATTGATTGATCGATGGATTGATTGATTGATTGATTGAAGATGTGGGCGCATTCTAACGCAAGGCCACCCTGTAACGTGTCATTGTTGCACCACTAACTTTGCTCTCCACCAAAGATAGCCAGTAGAAAGCCACGCTAGACCCAAAACATTGTCAAAACGCCCGACCGCAGATATATGTGTGCGTGCACATATACAAACACATACACACACATACACACTACACATACACATATATGTGTGTGTGTATGTATGTGTGTGTGTATATATATATATATATATATATATATAATATTTATTTATTTATTTATGGTTTTTGCTTTGGGGTCTTCCTAAATGCTAAAAATATTCATATAAAAAAATGTTTTAGTCTTTACTATGTTTGATGATGGCAAACATTAAAGTGTGCCAAACATGCAAAGAAACAAGACTTGCCCTGTGCCAGCAAGTGAGGGCCTAGTTTTGCGTCCCCCATTGACTGGTCTAAATATAGTCTGCCATTGACTGGTGACGGATCCATTGTTTGTGTCCCGGGACGTCAAGTGTGGCGACAGGGAGTTGCTGTTGTTGAAAGGGCGGGCCTCCATCCGGCCAGTGCAGTTTTAGGTCGCCATCTTCAACAGAAACGCAAGCGCGGCCATCTGGCCACGCCGGCAAATCTGCACCTGCGAGCGAGGTCATCCTCCAGCGTGAGCGCCCACGTCTTCTGGCCAGGTTGAAGGGGGATCAAAGTGAGGCTTACCGGCGGCCGGCTTCACCGAAGCGACGCAGCTGGCCAGGATGCTCCAGAAGCGGTCGCTGTCCAAGCCTTGCGCTTTCCTTGGGTCTGCTTTTGTGGCAGACGCTGCAGATCAGCGCTCGGTGGGCCGCTCGGGTGCCATCAGGGAGATCTGCCGGCGACCGTGAAGGAGAATAGCAGAAGAAGCCGCGCCAGTCGGCACCACTGGCGGAGGGTTGCCGACGGGACGCAGCCGGCTGGGTCCTTTTGAACACTTTGAGTTTCCTCCGTGTGGCGTTTCAGCTGGTCCGCATCACCTTGCCTGCGTCCTCTCCTCGGGGAGAGGTGGTGGCGGCGGCGGCGGCAAGAGATCTCGAGGCAGGGGAGCTCGCGGTGGCCAACGTCCAAGGAGAAGAGAACAAAGTCAGCATCGGCGGAGTATTGCTGACGGTGGGCACGGTGGCATCAGAGAAGGATTGCCGTGAGGCCAGATGGTCGGCCGGCGGGCTGGCTGGCCGGCGGGCTGGCCGCATGGCTGGCCGGCGGACTGGCCGGCGGGCTGGCCGGCGGGCTGGCCGCATGGCTGGCCGCAGGGCCGGTCGAGAGCCGGCCGGCCAACCGTCTGTCGTCATCCGAGACTTGGTGTTTCCTGACCTCATCAATCACCTTTCCTCAAGGAGATCTGGCAGCAGTCAATCATACTTGACGATTCTTTCGAGTGCGGCCACTGGTGGACAATGGGCTGGTCCCGTCCCGTAACAGCTGGCAGTACCCTGGAGTGGTTTGTCTGCATGTGGCCTGATATTGACTGGCGACCATTCTATTGTTTGTCGGTACGTAGCCCGACATAGACTGGCCAAAGAGCGGCAAATAAGCATCATCGTAAAAAAAACACAAGTAATACTAATTCTGACTTGTTCTGACAAATGTGCACACAAGTTAATCCGCCGTGCTCGCTAGCTAGCACTCTGCACGCATCTAAAAATGGGGGGGGGGGCCGCTTGTAAACAAGCAAGGCAAGTGGAAATGGCTTATATGGCAACATTTTGGGAAGACCAAGAGTAGACAAATATCAGGTGCAAGATGTGTTTTGCAAAACGTTCTATGTTTATGTTATGTCTTATGTTTGTTCTATGTCAATCAAATAAGATTGATTTTTAAAAAATATATATATATATATATTATTCTGAATGCAGTAGTGATCGGTCGACTACCCACTTACTACAGCTGAAAATGTGACGATGATGGAGAAATAAGAGGTATTGTATAAGACATTGACAAAAATATATATAGCAATAAAATAAAGCCGGTTGGGCTGACCTTGCAGCTGCCTCCGTTCCTGCAGGGGGTGCTGTCGCACAGGTCGTTCTTGATCTCGCAGTTGTTCCCGCTGAATCCCGGCCTGCAGGCGCAGGTGTAGCTGCCCTGCCCGGTGTTGGTGCACGAGGCGCCGTTATGGCACGGCTTGTGGTTGGTGCAGTAGTTGAGGTCTGAGGGCGGCAAAAAAGCCCCTCGCTCAGGCGGGCCCGACGGCTGGCCCCCCCCCGGGGCTCGGCGCCGGCACTCACCCTGGTCGCAGTAGAGTCCGCCCCAGCCCTCTTTGCAGTCGCACTGCCACGGCTGCCGGCAGGTCCCGTGCAGGCAGTCCGGGTGGAGCGCGCACTGGTCGCAGCGCTCGCCCTGCCAGCCCTGACGACACGCGCACTCGCCGGGGGACTCGCAGAAGCCGTGCTCGGCGCTGCAGCCGGAAGCGCAGATGGCTGGAGGCGGGCGAGGAAGGAGGGAGGGAGGGAGGGAGGGAGGGATGGATGGATGGATGGATGGATGGATGGATGGATGGATGGATGGATGGATGGATGGATCAGGGAGGGAGCAAAGATGGCAGCAAGTCAGCCAGGGCGCGTGAAAAAAATGATAAGGTCCAAACTATCGCTGGAACGTGTGCACACACAAGCACATGACCTCACGTGCACAAACGCACACCGGTACACTTACACAAACATGCATATGTATAACACTGTATATACTTGCATATGTATGAACACTGCAGAGCACCTTCGCATGAACACGCACATTAGCAGACACTACCACACGCACTTGTTAGTTCAACGTGAAGCCAAGCAGGTGCTCTGTGCCATCTCTTTTCATGACTGTGTCGGCATTGTTGGACAAAAAGAAAAGGAAGCGAAGGAGAGAACGCCCAAAGCTGGGAAAACAAGTCAAAGTGAGCGGCGGAGCGGCGGAGCGGCGGGGCGGCGGAGCGGACTCACGGCGAGCGCAGTATTGGCCCGCCCAGCCGTCCAGGCACTGGCGCTGGCCGTCGCGTCGGCAGGTGTAGTGTCCGAAAGTGTCGTTTCGGGGGCGGCAGAAGGCGGCGCAGGCGGCGCCGTGATAGTGCTGGTCGCACACAACGCGGTAGGCGTAATGCACGCGGCCGCGCTCGCCAAAGTGGACGTCCTGTAACCAATCCTCGCCTACACGCAGCTGTCGCCGTGTCGCCAGGTGACTGATCAGGTTGTTCTGCTTCTCTGAGGGAAAAGAAAAAGGGGGGCACACGCAGCCAAGGAGTCAACGACTGAGGCACGAGTCGACTGAGCTCCCTTCTTGAGCCTCCCTCGCTCACCCCCCGACCACCAAGGAGCCCAAGTAAGGTGCAGAGTACAAGCGTGGATTGGGGGGGAAGCAGCCATCCCCTGTTGGTTGGTTGGTTGGTTGGTTGTCTGCTGAAAATGCTCCTACGTCCAGTGAGGAGCCCTCGTGTTGTCCAATGCAAACCCTGTGGCATCTACAGGCAACCAACCGCAAGGCGCTATGGAGAGACTTCTAGAAAGGTGGCCCGCCGCCCCCACACTGAGGCACAAGCCAACCTGACGCCTGCTCGAGGCCCCACCATAAAGCGAGAGGCTTTGCGTGGGGAAAGGCCACTGAACGTACAGTACGTACAGCCTAGCCTAGCCTAGCCCACTAGTGGTGACCTACGTCTGGCCAAATTCAAAATGATGCAGCAGAAAACACTTTGAACAAGCTCGCCATCAAATTCTACGTTCCATTTGGTCCAGCTCCAGGTGCCAGCGAAAAAGGCTTCGATTGCACTGCAATGCTCAACGGTGCCACAAGAGGGTGCCACAGGGCTCTTTAGGTTCGAATGGGGGATGACTTCAAAGATTTAGCATGAGCTGCAACTGGTGAATGTGCGACTTGAGTGCGTGAAGGCGCCGCTCGGTGTAGAAACTGAGGTACTGCAGCAGAGTTGTACCTGCGGAGTCCAGTTGGGGAGACTCGGCAGTCCAGGCCTCCAAGATGAAAGAGAAAGTTCCCTGGAGGAAAGGAAAACGTGAAATCTCCATGAACAAATCAGTGGTGGGGTCGGCGGTGGGGCCTACTTACAGGCCACTTGAAGTGGAAGGGCACCCGAAGAGGATCGCTCCCGCCGATGGAGCCCGGCTCAGTGGCCAGGATCTCGGTGAGCGCGGTTCCGTACGTGCAGGGCGGCTTGGGGTCGATGACGTCCTGTGCGTGCTTGAGGCACACCCGGAAGAAGAGGTGGCACGCGCGCGACGGCGCTCGGCACAGCGGCGCGCTCGTGCTCGTGCCCGTGCCCGTGCGCGTCAGCGACTCGATCTTCAGTTCGAACACCCCGGACGACTCCGTCTGCAGGTTGACATGCACCATCCATGACGTCATTGGGACAAAAATGAGGGCACGGACGCGACGCAAAGAGACAACAAAATGGGGCTCTTGGCGGCTCAATCACGGCAATGCAAACACACACAAACTGCGGATTCGAGCTTCTTACAATCTAGTTGATTTAAAATATCGATCAAAAGACAAAGGGAGTCGACGTTAAAAAATAAAAGGCCGTCTGAAAATGATCATTCAGATGACTGCTGCGAGACAGCAATTACGTCAAGACGTTGAAGACATTCAGCTCTCGCTTTTTCTTTCGTGATGTTATCTAACTTAGCGGAAAACGCGCACACACGAAAATAAGTAGCAAGCCACATACATGTTCAACAAGTCTCAATTCACGAAACGACTCGAGAAGGAATTAAAAGTCAAAGGTCGCTCGCGCGCCCCTGTGCGTAAAAGCGCTCGAGGAGGTCGGAGGAGAGTCCAGTCAAGGAGTCAAGTCAAGACGACGAAGCGAAAGTAGACAAGTGGACTCAGTCGATTCGAGCAAAGTAAAGCAAAGTACTGACGGTGAGCGCTCGCATTAGGATGACGAGCAGAGCGGCCAGCAGGCAGCGCGCCATGGCGCCTCCGAGCTGCATCCAGAAGTTACCAAAGTCCAAAACGTGCGTCGCGCAGCCAGGCACGAAGACAGCCAGGCAGGCAGGCACGCAGGCAGGCAGGCAGGAAGGAAGACAGGCGGGCCGGCCGGCAGGCAGGCAGGCAGGAAGACAGGCAGCCAGGCAGCCGCGCTCCCAACGACAGTGAAAGAGACGAGCGCGAGCGCCAGGTAGGAAGGAAGGAAGGAAGGAAGGAAGGAAGGTGGAACACTGAAGACTGGAGCGCCGGCCCGGAGGGACTTTTTTTTTATAGCAGTTAGGAGGAGGAGGAGGAGGAGGAGGAGGAGAAAGGAAGACGGGTAGGTGGGGAAAGGGCCGAGGGGGCCGAGGGGGCCGTGCAGACGAGGGGAAGCGGGCTGGAGGGCGCGTCCACTGCAAGAAATGTCGCTTGCTCGCTCGCCCGAAGGCGAAAATTAATCCCTGTCAAACCGAAAGTGCTTTCAGGTGAATCGACGTCACTTCCGGCACAACACAACAACACGACTGCACTGTTAAGTTATTTGGAACAAGTTGGCACACAGAAACCTGCTGATGTCACTTCCATGTATGGGCATACCCACGTGACCTCTAGCTTTACACTTGCGAACACACTGGACAACTTCTCAATCCATTCGTGCACGTAACGCGTACGAGTCGACGTGAGTGTGTTCTTCAAGTCTGCTCTGATAACACACACAGGGACGACCGCTCCTCGCACGAGCAAACACATCAAATGAAACCTACAGTGACGTCGATGACGGTGTGCACATTTCAGGGGCGGCGGGCGAAAAGATTGACGCCACAGCCAAAGTGCGCTCGCACCTGACTGGCCGCTCCCGCCCCAATGATTTTTTTTTCGCCCTTACCAGGGCAGCGCGTGCCTCCAAGACTACCAGAGACGCACCATGCACGCTCCCGCGTCAGTGTGTGAGCGCGTGTGGGTTGTCGACACGTTCATGAATAGTAAACAAAAGTAATACACAACTATCCATTTGAAAGACAGACGCGCGTGCACGCCGCATCAGGAAGCGCGCCGGGCAAAACGAATGCATATTCGATCGCGCGCCATCTGCTCATTGATCACACGAGCCCATCCTACTCGCCACGCGCCCTCCCTTTTGTTCGCGCGTGAGCAAGTGGCTCGCGTGAAGGAAGGTGTCAACTCCATCCAGGCCAGGCCAGGCCAGGCCAGGCCAGGCCAGGCCAGGCCAGGCAAGCGGCGTGCATGCGTGTGAAGGCCTCGTGTCGCTTTGAGGAAGGGGGTGCGGGAACGGGGCAGCCCCGCCCTACCCCTCATTCCCACCTTTTCCTCCCGGCGGGGTGTCGTGGGAACGTCTGCGGAGGTGTGACCACGCGTGACGAGTCATAAATGTCAGGTGTGAAATCGACACCCGCAAACACACGGCAGTCTTTTTTTTTTTCATCTCGTCTGTCAATCAAGAGCAGGCGAAGAAAGACAAGCAAGTCAAGTCAACTAAGTGTTGAGCTTTTTGAAAGGTGCATGGCATCAGTGGCCATTGAAATGGAAACGTGCGCCAAACTTGACACCTAGTTCATTTCGCTTGATTCAAATTCAAACATCACATGCGCAAGTTGTAGGTCATCTTCCATCACAAACTTAACGCTTTGCTCAAATGCACAACGAAGTATTGTGAAATGTGACCAAATGTTGTCAACTTGGTTGATACCTTGCCGGCCGGCCGGTTCCAGAGGACGGACAGTCGTGAGGAGGACGACGGACAACGAGGCGAAGAGAGAGGAGAGCGGGATGCAGGTGTGTCGCGACGCCGCGCCGCGCCGCGCCGCGCCACGCCGCGCCACGTCACGCCACGCCACGCGAGGGAAGAAGCCCTGCTTGCTGCCGCCTAGGGAGCCCAACGCATGCGTGCGTGCGTGCGCGCGTGGGAGAAAGAAGGACGACGCGCGCCGTTGCAAACGGGCTCTGCATGCTTGACAATGCATTGAGTTGAGCCCCCGAAGATTTTGGGTTAGGAAAAGAGCAAAAGCATTTGAAAGACTCAAGCAAATTGCTAGGTGTGAAAGCGTGTAGGTGTCACATTTTTTTCTGTCGCTGCAGTTTGTCACCAGCATGACAAGTGTGTGCGTGTGCGAGGGAGGGAGGGAGGGTCAAATGGTCCTCAGTCATAAAGCATATGCCAGTGTTCCCAAGGATCACAATCAAGCGGTCAAGTGGCAGCGAGGCTTCTTTTCAAAACTTCTGAAAAGCTCCAAATAGCTTCAATTGCTCGTCGTGCCTGCAATGAGATCCGAGAATGACCTATGAAATGTCCGCACGCGTTCTCATGCATCAATTGAGATGCTCAGCTAGAATCTTGACGCCCCCCCCTCCCCTGCCCTGCCCCGCCCCGCCCCAAGCTGGAGAATAGGCAATGCAAACGTGTCGACTCCAGAAAGTTACGGTGACTTCATTGCCTGCCAGGATGACGATGAGCAAATGTGTCGTTGGCTAAATGCTAAAAACATCGCATTTTACACCCACGAGCTAATGTCTTTCTTTTTTTTCTGGGGCGCATGCGTGAGTGCAAAAACAAAATGCTAGTTGTTTTTTTTGTTGAGCACTTGGCCAACATTCTACCTATACATTCAAACAAAAACGGAGGCATTGTTTATCTGTATTTTTTTAATGTCTCCTTTGATCATAACGTGCACGTTTGCAAGTCAACGAGTTTGCCACTGAAAAAGGATGATTGGCAGCTGCACACTTGCGTCCATTCCCTTAGGACACGCTCAAGTCCAACGTGAGTGACGCTCCTTGTCCGACATGAGCATGAGCAGAAAGCCAAGTCGTGACATCATCGCTTACGAGCAGAACGCGGCCAGAGCAAAGCGTTTCGACATTCTTTTGCCTTTAACGGCATCCTTCGCACCAAACTTTACACGGCTGTAAAAGAAACCACATGCGCGAGAATGGCGGCTGACAAAACTTTACGGCCCAGAGAGCCAGCGGGATGCACGTACGCACGCACGCACGCACGCACGCCTTGGGTTCGGCAGGATTCCGGGTTGGGCTCCGCCATCCTACCAACCTGCCTGCCTGCCTGCCTGCCTGCCTGCCTGCCTGCCTGCCTGCCTGCCTGCCTGCCTGCCTGCCTGCCTGCCTGCCTGCCTGCCGGCAACCGTCAGCGCTGGCCGCTTCAAATCTGCAACGCCTTGTGCCACCGCAAATTAAGAACAAAAGGGACCCATGAAATGGAACAAAAGAAGATTCAGCAAATGTTGACATGAGCCTTCTGGCCAGACTTGACCAAATGAGAACATCAAAAGTTCCCACAGAAAATAAACGGCCTTGGAGTTTGTGACTCACTGTCTTTTTAAATGGATGTCATACACCATGTACAAATAAGTGGTGACACAATCTAAGCGGACACACAAAGATGACACGTCAAGTCGGTGTACAGAGAAAAGTTCATAAATAATAATAAAAAAAGAAACAAAAAATAGTGAGCTTCCGGCGAGCGAGCGGGCGGGCGCCTTCCTCTGCCACGGTGTCAGCCACCATCTTTGTGTGGATGGACAGTTTGTCTTTCTTGATGATTTGGCCGAGCTCGCTCGGGTAAGCTATGAAGGAGGGGCCAAGTTGGGAGCCCCGCCGATCCCATCAGACGCTGGGTTCCCTGGAAGGGGCGGGGCGGGGCCGGCCGGCCAGCCAGCAAAAGCTGCAGTGGCGCCGCAAAAAGCGTCTGATAGGAGGCCGCCAGTGTCCGCTCACGCTCACTGCTGCTTGGAACGCCAAAAGCGCGAAGCGATGGAGCCCAGAGACACGCCCGCTTTCTTCTGCTGCGACCATTCGCCGACGCGCTGCTCCTCCTCCTGCACACGCACACGCATTGCCGGTCAAAATGTTGGGAAGGAGAAGAGGGTTCGGCTGGCTTCTTCCTCTCCGCCGCCACTCAAACTCGCTAGCGTTTGCCTACCTGCGCCAGCTGCGCCTGTCTGCGCTTGAAAGCGTCGATGGGGTCGTCCTCGGCGGCGTAGTTCTCCAGCACCGAGCGCACGTCGTCCACGCCGCTCAGCGCGATGGCTGCCGGACGGAGAGCAAAAGCGGTCAGGTGGCCGGCTGGCTGGCGGGCCGGCCGGCTAACTCCCGCTAACGGGCGCTCTTACTCTTGAGGAAGTTGGCCAGGTCGTAGAGCGTGCGGTCGTCCGAGTTGCCGTCCCACTTCTTGAGCGCCACCCCGTTGAAGGGCTGCAGGCTGAAGGCTTGGCGCTTGCAGTCCACCACAATCACCTTGCTGCCGTCGCGGTTCAAGCACGACACGTCCTGAACATTGGCAGACGTGGGCATCGGCGCCTTTTCAACCCAGGCTGTGCAATCACGCGCGGGTGGAGAGGCTTGGACGGGCTCATCCGGTAGCCTCGGAAGGTCAAAAGAAAGCAAGCGGCTCCGCGCCACGTTCGCTGCCAACCCTTATTGGGAAGGACGATTTACGGCGGCTCTCGTTGACCTCGCGACAATCGCTGAGCGTGGCGCTTTGAGCGGAAGCGACCCAAGAAGAGCGCGGTTCATCAGCGCGGCAAACAATAGCAGGATACGGCGGCGGGCGCCCATCGCATTGAAAACGGCCCGGCGGGGGCGCCGCTCGCAAAATATAAAAGGTCGTGCACGCACCTTGACGTGATGTCCTTCCATGTAGCGCGTGGCGTCTCGAAAGAGGCGATACAGGACAAAGCCCTGTGGGTCGATGCCGTCGATCAAAGGGTACGCCGTCTGCGCGCGGGCAAACGACAAAGCCATGGTTGGAGCACATGGGCAAAATCAATGAAATGAGAGCCAGCCAGCCAGCCAGCCGGCCGGCCGGCCAGCCAATGTCTTCTCACCATGCCCGTCTCTGCGGTGAAGATGATGATCTCGTAGAGCGGCGCCAGCTGCTGGAACAGGTAGTCGATGCCCGGACGTTTTTTGAAGCGCCAGCCGGTGGCCAACTGGAAGCACACACCCCGTGAGCGCGCCGCTCCAAAGGTGGAAAGGGCGCGTGTGCACCCAAATGAGGCGCAATGACAAATAACCCATTGGACGCCCACCCACCAGAGTGAGGCAGGGTGCATTGGACTGGACCCCCCAACGGGCAAAAAAAATGGAAGGAAACCAAAACGCCGCCTAACCGGACGGACGCGAACGGAAGCGAGCTAAGGTGAGCGGAGCGCGCGGACGTACCGACCACTCCGGGTGTAGCAGCACGTCGGTGAGCTCTAGGACCAGCGTGTACGGAGGTTGGTAGTACGGCTCCTTCACCGGGTCCGGCAGCAATTTGGGGCTGGTGGGCTCGATGATCATCTGCAGACGGACGGACTGTCGCCATCAAAGTCTGAGGACCTCGGCCGCGGAGGTCGGCGGCCCACCCACCTGTCTGTAGTCCTGGAAGTACTTGACGGTTCTCTTGAGCTGCTGGAGCACCAGAGGCTCTGAAAGAGTTTGGGGAATATTTGGGATTGGACATCACTGCAAATAACCTGTCACACTTGCTCAAGAGGTGACCATTTGCGGCGCCCGCCGCACGGGATACGCCCTCAACCAAACGAGAGCCACGCGGATTGGAGTGGGTTTCTTAGTGCCTTGATATTTCTCAAAAAGGCTCCGTTTATGTAGGACTTGTGATTTAAAAAAACAAAGCCAAAAGTCACCGGTTATTGTGTAATCAAGTGAACAGGAAAAGAGGCAGCAGATGGAGAGAAAAACAAAGCAAAGACGGAAACAAGGGAGGGAGGGAGGGAGGGAGGGAGGGAGGGGCTGGCCAGAGGGAAAAAGATGAATGAAGGATGATAAACAGAAGGAATGCAAGTGGGAGGGGCTGAGGTGAGAGAGAGCAGGGCCACGGGCGCCAAAGCCCCACCCATGCGCACTGGCATGCGGGCTGAAGAAGGGGCTGGCTGGCTGGCTGGCTGGCTGGCTGGCTGGCTGGCTGGCTGGCTGGCTGGCTGGCTGGCTGCCTAGCTGGCTGCCTAGCTGGCTGCCTGCCTGCCTGCCTGGCTGGCTGCCTGCCTGCCTGGCTGGCTTCCCAGGCAGAGCTAAGGAAGCAAAGGGGGCGAGCACACCATCGGGGCGCTGCGCTCGGGCGCCATCTGCCGCCAACTTGGCCCTCCTTTGCAGTGCAAATGTGTGCGCGTGCATCATGTTTATGTTGCCCACATGACTAAGTGAAAACACACGGCAGGAATGTTCTGGAGGGAACAACAAGTTGAGCGCGCTGATGCAAACACATGCGCAGACACACACAAACAGTGGGTTTTTTTTCACTTTGTGTCAGCCCAACTGGCGGAAGATTTTCACACTCACCTGGGTCAAACTCGTCGGGAACCTGCGAGACAGGGAAAGGGCACGAGCGTTAGAAAAAAAATCTGGAGAGAACCCTTTTTCAAATTGTCTGCCATAGGCGCACGTGGGCCTTTTTGGCAAATTGCCGCAGAAGCATGTCCCCCTTGAGAATGCAAACCGGGGCAGGTTCTCAGCTTTGTTGTTGCTCTGTCAACAACGGCACGCAAAGTAGAAAAAAAATAAAACAGAGGCGCGAGCCAGGCCCTTTAGCCGTCGTCGGCACCTCCGCGACGCTCATCCCGGCCGGCCCCCGTCTTTGGCACGTCGGCTTAGGGAGAATGAGCTCTCCTCACTTCATTAGACGGAGCGAGCCTGACCCAAACACACCAGCGAGTCCAATTTGGGCTCACGCTGCGCGGGGGACGTCGACTGAGAAGGTGTCGACTTTGACTCGATGGTTAAAAGCGTGAAGAAGGTGGCGCAAAGCCGGCCGGGGTGAAACCGGCACGGCACGCTCCCACCAACCTGAGAAGGATTGCTGAAAAAGGGAGCGCTTCAAGTTTACGGCCGCAACCTTTGAAGCGGCAAATGGCACCGACACGCAGGTGAGATAAGTGTGTGCCGCCCAACGCTGGCTGGCTGGCTGGCTGGCTCAAGCACGCGTGACGCTCCGGCGACACGTGCTATAAGTGTGCCGAGGATGGGAAAACAATTGGCGGGAAAAAGCCACATGACGGCAATGAAATGGGATTTTCCGAGAAAGTCCAACAAGTAAATCGTCATATTTTTTGTCTTCGGGAATCTCGACGAGACGAGAAGATGAGAGAGAGAAGATGCGTTTTGACCAAGGCCCGCCTGGCCCCCGCGGCGGCAGCTTGAAAGCTGAGCAGGAAGCTTCCAGGGGGGGGGGGGGGGGGGTGCGACAAGTGTGCCCTTTGAAGAGCAGTGGCGCAATCAGGATAGTCGGGTTCTTTGATGCCTCCCGGTCCGACAGACGCGCCAATAAAAGTCCAGTCAGGCCAATAAAAGGTGTCGCCGTCACGTGTCGGCGTTGTTTTTACTTGCTCATTTTTTGGGACACTTCCCAAGTGGTGCGCAAAACCTACCAGTTTTCCTTGCTCGTCCACCGAATTGGACCCTGGAGAGGAAGAAAAGGGAAGGCGTAAATACATGAAGTGAATCCCATTCAAATTGGCTAGTGTCCTGGCGAGTGAGACCGAGTGAGGCTTGGGATTTTTGCAGCCGAGGCGACGCCCATTTTGTGAGCCACCCAAAAACAGATTCCCTCGCGACTTATCCACCCCGCTTTTCGCGCTTTCGACATCGGTGAGCGACAGCGCGGCTTTAGCGTCGGCGGCAGAAACAAGTCGAGGAGGCGCAGGTGCTCACCAAAAACGTAGACGACGGTGACGGCGCCGCCCAGGCCCATCAGCGCCGCCAACCTCAGCGCCATCTTCTTGGCATAGGCGGTGTTCTCCTTCTGCTTCTCTTCACCGGTCGCCCGCTCGCCGGCCGCGGCTTCGGCGCCCTCTGCGGGAGGAGGAGGCTGGCCCTGCGTGGCGACACCACAAATCCATTCATGTTGATCATTCACGCCGGAAAAGGAATCAACCCGACTTGAATCGCCACGTGCCTCCGATTGAAACTCGGCTTAAGATACAAAGTACAGCTACGACGATTAATCGACAATTGATCAATTATCAAAGGGGTCAATCGTTATTTGGATGAATCGATACTTTGTTCACTTTCAACTGTTTTATGGCGACTTTTTCAACTCTTTCGAATAAATGCCCCCAAAAAAGAGGGTTAGCGAGAGTGATTTTCTCTGAGTTAGTTGAACGTCAAGTGCGCCGAATGGGCAACAAGCCCAGACAAGCGATGCGGATCTCTTTGGAAGCAAAAGCTCCGTTCGATTGATTTGGTTTGCTTGATGGTGACGGTCCAACACAAAATGTCAAACGTGCGTGCGTGCGTGCGTGCGTGCGTGAAGAAGTTTGCCCTCTGCGGCTTGGTAAATGATTTTTTTGGACATCGTGTAAGTATTTCCTACAAAAAGCCATCTTCATTTGAACAGGTTTGCCCTCTGCGGCTTGGTAAATGATTTTTTGGACATCGACTAAGTATTTCCTACAAAAAGCCATCTTCATTTGAACCCCAACATTCCGGATCTACTGGGTCAAGGAGAGGCAAATCAACAAGGGTCTGCTTTCATTTGCTCCACGTTTTTGGAACCTTAGCGTAGCATACCTGAAGGAGTGGCGAAGAGAGGAAGGGGGCTGGCTGGCTGGCTGGCTGGCTGGCCTCTCCTCGCCTCGCATCTCCTCTGCTACTGACCTTCACGCCGCCGAACTCATGCGGGTGCTAAGACAACACACGCAAGGACCTCCGCGCATCACACGACGTTGCAATGTCTGTCGTCGCGCTGTCATTCATGGACAGCCATGAACCTTCCCTTTGCGTCAAGTGACAGCACTAGCCTACTAGCCTGCTAGCCCGCTAGCCCGCTAGCCCGCTCGCTCGAGGGTTCGTTCATTGAAACGCGTGAAATAAGCTAACGACGTTGGCATATCCAACGCGCCTCCCTCACCTGACTCTGCTGTCGGAGCCGCTCCTGGAGAATCGCCTGGGCCAGACCTGTCGTACCGCCATGCCCGGCCGGCTGCTTGTCCGTGGACAGTGTGCGAGCGACGTCCGCCGCGGCGCTCCGAAAACTGAAGAGGCCCCGGCTCGCTCGTACACACATGGGGAAGACACACGTAGCCGACATCTTGGATGGCAGTTAGCGCCGCGAACGTCCTGCCCTCCCCTTCCCTTCCCTTCCCTTCCCTTCCCTTGCCTTCGCTTCGCCTCCTTACTTCCGTCGCAAAAGAAAAGGTCAAATCCACACGATTGGCTGCGGTTGTGAGTGACGGGCGTCACCACCTCTCAGCGAGGGCAAAGCGCTCAATGGGGCTTTACTGCTTGCTTTACTGGCCAATCAGAAGCAAGAAGGAGTTTGCCCTTCTCTTACGACACAATTCGGCCATGTTGGTTGAGGGCGAATCCCCAAAGTGATTACAGTGTTGCTTAACTTCGCACACTTCATATTATTATTACTATAGTACAGCAATACATTGATATTATGATCAAATGTCAATTTCTATTACGGGACTATTTATTCCTTCCTGACGGTCTAATTGTGAATCCAAAATAAAACCAGAAATGATCCTCTCAGGCAGATGATTGGTTTCTTAAAGCGACACCAACAAACCCAACTGCTCGCTACTTATGTACAGCCAGCCAGCCAGCCAATTGTTCTTCTGGTTATGACGTTGTACGTGCACGTCACAAGTTTGTTTCTTTACATTCTGTCAGCTCATTTGAAGAAAGAGAAAAGCTACTGAAATGCTTACTTTTCAATATATATTTAAGAGCGAGTGTGCGAGAGAGCGAGAGAGCGAGAGAGAGAGAGAGAGAGAGAGAGAGAGAGAGAGAGAGAGAGAGAGAGAGAGAGAGAGAGAGAGAGAGAGAGAGGGACCGAGAGTTCCAGCATCATCGCCATTCACAACCATCCTCCTCCTCAGCATCATCATCATCATCATCGTTGTTTATCTGACCGCGGATCGTACGTCACGTTTTGGCAGCAAGTGGCTTGTCTTCAGGTAAGATAAAGGGATAAATCGATAAAAAGAAAAAAAAAATCAACTTGATTTTTTTTTATACATATCTCTTTTTTCCTTAAATTCACTGATTGGTGTGCGCCTTCGGCATGTTCGTTTGCGCGGTCACGACGATGGAGGGGAACGCAAAGGTGTTGATGAATGGCAAAAAATGTCGTTGCTTTCGCGTCTTGTAAAAACAACATTTGTTCTGATCATATCGTCCGTCGTCCGTGCGTGCGTGCGCAATTGTTTACCAGCTGCGCACGTTGGCCTTCAAAGCGTCTCGTTTACAAATGTTTTGTTCGCCATCGAAATCATAAACTGATGAAGATGACAAGTTTGCACTCGGATTTGTGCGAGCGATGCGCTTTTGTGTTATTTGCTGCGACGTTTTGTGTGGATGCAAAATGGAGGCTGGCTGGGGGGACGGGGTGTGTGTGTGTGTGTGTGTGGGGGGGGGGGGGGGGAAGCCACGGCCTCCTTGCTTGTGGACCACAGATAGCTACCGACATTACACACAGGACGCGCATATGAATGTCTAATAATAAAATAATAATAATCTGCACGTGATCCACCTGCTTTGGTATCCATTTAGGATGCTAAATGCAAGATGGGTTGCTTGAGGCTTGGGCTACACGTGACCTGACGAGTGTTTCGAGATACGTTCGTCCATTTACATTTTTAGACGTTTGCTATTTCTATTTATTTCTTGCTTTGACTTGCCTATGCAAACTTGCCAGGAACTGAACGCTAGCAGTGAAATCATTTCAACTCTTTTCACAATAAGCAGCAAATTGGTGAAAAATGGTTTTCTCAAAAATGCCTTTAAGATGTTTAAAGACACTCCCTGCTGAAGTTTAGTGTTAGATGTAGATTGCACCGTGGGCTGACTCCATTTGCTAAGTGCACTGCTGACTTCCAACGAGGAGCTGTAACAAAGCTTTCCAACACTGTCGTAGGCGGTCCATGATTCTTCAGCTTTTGCCGCCAATCTGCCAATTTTGGGGCCGATCGGATTAAAAAAATACTCAGTGACCGTGAACATTCCAATTGAAAATGAAAAACTGTCGTTTGAAATGTGTGCTTAGCTGCATCGGAAACCTTTGATCACTAGAGGGTGCTAAAACGCTGGCCGTCTCGAAGTCGCCAAGTGCCGCTTTGACTTGCTTTTAGTCAGACTTTTTGGAAGCCAAAGCAAGGCGCCGTAAATAATGGCAGTGGACAATGATGGCTGACGCATAAGATGATGAGCGGTGCTGACTTTTGTGTGGCTCGCAGCCATGACCAAAGAGGAGAACCTGGAGATGCAGGAGAAGGAGCGGCACGACCGTGACGAGCAGGAGGACGACAGGGTCCAAAGGGAGGAGGAGGAGCTGACAGAGGAGGAGGAAGAGGAGGAGGAGGAGGAGGAAGACGAGGAGAGAGCAGAAAATGAAGACGGGGAGAGAGCAGAAGATGAAGACGAGCGGGCCGAGCAGCGCCGGGACGACGAGGAGCGGGAGGAGGGAGGACAAGGACGGCGGCCGGCGGCGCTCCACGAGTCGCCGGCCGGAGAGCCCGACGAGAGCCAGCTCCAGTCTGTGTCCGCGCTCCAGAGTCCGGTCCGCGAGACCCGACGTCGGGCCGTGGTGCACCCCTCGGCGCAGGCGCCCCTCCCCAAAGACTACGGTAGGCCCAGCTCAGCACCTGCGTCGGTTCCGTTGCCTTAAGCTAAGGCCGAACGAAGCGTGGCGCTAACCTCCACTTTGCCTTTCTGGGCCGTCCAGCCTTCACCTTCTTTGACCCCAACGACCCGGCCTGCCTGGAGATCCTCACGGACCCCCGGACCAGCATCCCGGAGCTCTTTGCCATCGTGCGCCAGTGGGTTCCCCAGGTGCAGCACAAGATCGACGTCATCGGCAACGAGGTGAGAGTCCGCCGGCAAAGTGGCCCCACTCTGGGCTCTTTTACAAGCGTGCTCGTCCGTCGGTGTGCCTTTGTCAGATTTTGAAGCGGGGTTGCCACGTGAACGACCGCGACGGTTTGACCGACATGACGCTTCTCCACTACAGCTGCAAGGCGGGCGCGCACGGCGTAGGTGGGTGAAAGCAGGCCGCTCGGGCCAGGCCTTGAGCTCGGGCGCTTGCTACTTGGCCGTTTTGGTTGCGTGCGTGCGCGCAGGCGACCCGGCGGCGGCGCTGCGCCTGAGCGACCAGCTGATTTCTCTGGGCGCCGACGTGAGTTTGAGGAGTCGCTGGACCAACATGAACGCGCTGCACTACGCCGCCTACTTTGACGTTCCGGAACTGGTCCGAGTCCTGCTCAAGGCCGCCAATCCCAGAGGTAGAAGCGCTGCGACTCCTCTTGCGACTCCTCTTGCGACTCCTCGTGCGACCCGCGCGACTCCTCGTGCGACCCGTGCGACCCGTGCGACGCCTGCGGGTCAGCGGGCTAGCAAAGTCCTTTGTGCGCCAGTTCTCAACTCCACGTGCAGCGACTTCCACTACGGGACGGCTCTGCACATCGCCGCCTCCAACCTGTGCCTGGGTGCGGTCAAGTGTCTTCTGGAGCACGGTGCCAATCCGGCCGTCCGGGTCAGAACCTGATCTTCTGCTCTTGATGCAAAAGTCCAGACGAGGCCAAAGGCGGCAAGGAAAAAGGAGTTGTCTTGTTGTGCGCAGAATGAGGAGGGG
This sequence comes from Syngnathus leptorhynchus, assembly GCF_054491065.1. Taxonomy (NCBI): domain Eukaryota; kingdom Metazoa; phylum Chordata; class Actinopteri; order Syngnathiformes; family Syngnathidae; genus Syngnathus; species Syngnathus leptorhynchus. Next base: position 240,452 of record NC_141201.1, on the reverse strand, counting down.
CAGGTCCCCGCCGAAGTGGTGCCCGACCCCATGGACATGAGTCTGGACAAGGCCGAGGCGGCCGCGGTGGCCAAAGAGCTGAAGCGAGTGCTTCTGGACGCTGTCCCGCTGAGCTGCCACCTTCCCAGAGCCACGCTGCCAAACTACGACAACATTCCCGGAAACCTGATGCTGTCCTCGCTGGGCATGAAGCTGGGCCAGCGGGTGGTGCTGGATGACATGAAGGTCAGACGCCGCCAGCCAGAGGGTTAGCGTCGCGAGACCGGCCAGCGGGCGTCCTCATCACGGCTTGCGCTTTCAGGCGGGGACGCTCAGGTTCTGCGGTACCACAGAGTTCGCCAGCGGGCAGTGGGTCGGCGTGGAACTGGACGAGCCGGAGGGAAAGAACGACGGCAGCGTTGGCGGAGTTCGCTACTTCATCTGCCCGCCCAAGCTCGGTCAGAGCTTTCGCCCGCCGCCGGCGCCGCCGGTGACTGACTGTGGCTTGACTGGCCTTTTTTTTCCTCTCCCTTGTACAGGGATCTTTGCGCCGGCGTCAAAGATCTCCAAGCCTGCGGAAAAGAACATCTCCTCCGTCACCTCCACCCCTCGGACCCCCCGCCGGGACCTGGCTTCGCGCCTCGCTGGGAAGACCAAGAAAGACAAAGACAAGAAGGAGAAAGGCGAGAGCAATAAATCCGCTCTGGAGTCGAGCGGGACCGATAAACCCAGGTGTGCTTTTGCGCTGTGCCTCGGCAGCCCGCAAGAAGAAGGCGTCGGCCGTCGGTCCCCGAGCGGAAGGACTGGACGCCCAGGTGGGAGATCGGGTCCTGGTGGCCGGCCAGAAGAACGGCATCGTGCGCTTCTTCGGGAAAACCGACTTTGCGCCAGGTCAGAAGAGGGGACTTTGGGGGGGGGGGGGGATTTGCTCAATTTGCACAGTTCACTCCATTTTCACTCGGCAGGTCTGTGGTTCGGTGTGGAGCTGGACCAGCCCACGGGCAAACACGACGGCTCCGTATTCGGGGTGCGCTACTTCAGCTGCCTGCCCAAGTACGGCGTGTTTGCGCCGCCCTCCCGGGTCCAGAGGTGAGCTGGCAACACCCGCCTGCTGTCAAGTCAGGTGCGCTGACTTTGTTGTTCTTCAGGATGGGAGGACCTAAAGAAAACTCACAGAATGAGGAGATGTCCACGGTGAAGAAGGTCCACCAAGTCACCAGTGAGTATCCCGACTCGTGAACCGACTGGTCTGGCGTGAGCGCCGCTGACATTTTGGGCCTTTTGCCGCAGTGTCTCAGCCCAAGCGCAACTTCAGCGCCGTTCGCTCGCCTAAAGATCTGACCTCCGAGAGCTCCATATCCAGGTAAGCGCGTGGGAGCGCAAAGCCGAGGCACGGGTCGCTCCTTTCAACGTCCTCGTCCGCTTCAGGTTGCTCTTCTGCTGTTGGTTCCCGTGGATGCTGCGAGCCGAGATGCAATCCTAAAGGCGTGCGTGCGTGCGTGCGTGCGTGCGTCCTCCTACCTACGGCTGTGGTGGTCCGTCCGAGCAGCCCAAACTCCCGTCCCACGCTGTCAGCTCACGTGTCTTCTCCAGTCTTTCCTTACACTCTTCTTGAGTGCCTTGTCCATCGGATGTTGTGCGTTCCCGCTGAAGAAAGTCTCGCTGCCGCCGGCTCGCACTCGGCTGACGACTTTAGCTCGTCACGCCGTTTTTCTTTTGAGCTGCAAAAGCGGCCGCTCGCTGGCTTTTGTGCTTTGCGTTCATCTCTTGTAGCTTTTGTGGTCTTTCGCTCTGCTTCTGTTTGTTTTTCCAAGCCATCTCACCGAGCCGCGCCATACTTTGAACCGGGAAATTGTTTGCAATGTGACAAATCGAGCAAATTGTCGTTTTTATCTGTCGGACGGCGAGAACGAGAAGGTTGTCGGCAGCTCCGTTCTCTCCATCCGTCAGATTGTCGATGGCGGAAGCGTTTGTAGACTTGATCCAAATGGTGTTGATGAGCAAGCAGCAAAAGTGCAAAGGGAGCCCAAACCTTCTTTCAAGCAGTCTTTCTTTGGAACATTGTCAACTTGGAGCAATGCCAATCAGCATGTTTCTGAAGGCCCCTCCTCGTTTGCGGCTGTGGGGCGACGGCACACTCGGGTCGGCCGGCCACACACTTGGGCTTCCGTATTGTTGCACATTCACTTGCGCTCGGTCTCCAACTAAATCCACCTTGCGACCTTCGAGTGGACACGAGTTTGCCTCAAGAAAGCGGTCAGTTGGACAAAAGCGCTCCCGTGAATAATTGTCAGCGAGTATGGATGAGCCGAAAAGCCGCGGGTCTGGTCCGACTAAGCTCAAAACGACATCACCGTGACGTCACCAAGTGTACTTTTGGCCGTACTTCTGCATGCTGTGTACTGTTGCCTAGATGTTCTTTCTCATCTTGTCATTAGCATGGAAATGCATCCCATAATAGGAACAAGTGCTGTCTGTCATTTGGTCTATAGGATACAAAATAAAACATTGGATGTTGGGTTTCTTTTTTATTACCTGTCACTTCTTTTGGCTTGTTTTGGGCGGGCGGAGGCCCGGGGCGGAGGCCCGGGGCGGAGGCCCGGGGCGGAGGCCCGGGGCGGAGGCCCGGGGCGGAGGCCCGGGGCGGAGGCCCGGGGCGGAGGCCCGGGGCGGAGGCCCGGGGCGGGGCTGGCTGACGATGCTGTGCCGGCCGAGCGAGACCAGACGAGATGAACGTTGCCTCCCGGACGGACGGCTTTGCTTTGCTTTGCCTTGCCTTGCCTTGCCGAGCGGACGTTCACACCGGCTTCTGGGAAAAGGAACTCGTTCATTCAACTTTGAAGGAAGGCAGGCAGGCAAGCAGGCAGGCAGGCAGGCAGCCACGCAGGCAGGCAGGCAGGCCATCCAGTTCGGGTTAGGCCGCTGCGTTTGCTGCGTGATTGCGTGTTGAGCGCGGGAAGCGTGCCTTTCGTGCCGCGCTCACGTGTCTGCGGGCGGCCTCGTCATCCCTGATACCGTTAATACATTAAGTGGAGATTAACTCGGCCCACCCTTCCTTTCGCCTGTTCCGCTGCCTTCCTTGTCGCCATCCCGTCCGTCCGTCCGTCCGTCTCGCCGTCCTTCTTTCCCACTTTCTCGAAGCCAGTCCCCATCGATGAGGTATCGGAGGAGGAGTTAATCCCGGCTCAAGGCCTCCGCTAATAGCCCGACGGCCTCGGCCAATCACGGCGCGGCTCGACCGGCCGCAGGTGCCGCACGGCCCGAAATAGAAGGCACGGCAATTAACCGGCGATGAGAGGACCAAGGGGCGGAGCCTACCCCGGTTCATCCAGTGCACCAGTGCACCAGTGCAGAGCTGTCAATCACAGAAGCGCTCGTCTGTGGGTCACTTATGGAAGTTGTCGAGTCACGTCACGCTGAAGCAGGTGGCTCAAGTGGGACCCCCCCCCCCCCCCCCTGGCCGGCTTTGCGACTCGGACCTCCCGCTTCAAAGGGCCTTCCGGTGCATTTTAGCTGGTCGAAGCATAGAAAGGTGGGCCTTGCCTTGCCTTGCCTTGCCTTGCCTTGCCTTGCCTTGCCTTGCCTTGCCTGGCCTTGCCTGGCCTTGCCTGGCCTTGCCTGGCCTTGCCTGGCCTTGCCTGGCCTTGCCTGGCCTTGCCTGGCCTTGCCTGGCCTTGCCTGGCCTTGCCTACTTGCAAATGTGGCTGATTTGCATTGGCTGGCTAACAGCATTGCGATCAAATCTTTCAACTGGGTGCAAACATCTCTTCATTTGAGTTCCTGAAATTGCAAGCGGGCACGCGTGGGTCCATTTGAGCGGACGCCACGACCCGTTTGTCCATCGTCGACCGGTCAGTTTGCTGAGCGGTCGCCATCTGAGCGTGGCCCCGGGTCAATTGGCCTTGCTTTGCGTCTCCTTTTCCCGCAGCTTGTTTATGGCCCACAATGCTCCGCTTTGGCCTACTAACAGAGCAAACCCCCCCACTCCCCTTTAATTAGCTGCCATTATTGTGTGCGCGCCTCCACATCTGCCGTGCGTCGACATCACTCAACCTTTTCCAGTTGACTGGTTGCGTTCCGTCCGCTGCCCTTGGTCTCGGGCTCACGGTCATCCGTCACTACGACGTTAACAGTTAACTAGATTCAAAGTCCCGATTCCCAAATCTGAATGCAAAGGTCTTTGGCGCCGCGCTGCACGTAGGCCTGCCTTCCGACCTTGTTGCTACGGCAACCTGTCCGAATCCCAATTGGGACACTGGCACAAAACGACGTGGACAGTCAGCCTTGAAAATGGCACGTGAGGCACAGCCGGCGTCCCGCAACGAGCTTCACGACCGGCTGGTGAAAAGCGACGCCGGCTCCCGTTCGTCGGCTGCGATGTGGACAATGTGGGAGATTCTTCAGTTCCCGTTTGAAAGGGTGAGAACCTCCCTCCCTCCCTCCCTCCCTTCCCCCTGCCCTCCATTTTCTTAGTCAGCCTGATGCTTTGCTCCCATTGTTCAATTGTGCACACGCACAAACAATGGCGTCAATGGAGAAGCCATAGTGGGGAGGGGGGGGGGGGGGCGCTACAAAGGCGCGACGCTATTCTCCAGACAATTTTTTTCTTCTTGTTTATTTTTAGCGCGCATGTGGTAGATTACCAACCCTTCATTCCTCGTTGTCCGTATGGGCATAACGTTCAAATTGTTGAGGGGCGGGGCCTCCGGTGGTCTTTGTCGTTGCTAAGGGCAACCAGAGGAGTGAACCCGTGCGTGCGTGCGCGTGCACGGGTAGGACTTGCCCATGTCCTGCTGTGCGGGCCCCTCACGCCTATTCAGAGACACACGAGGGGAGGGGGGCGCAGACGTACAAGAGGGGAGGGGGGAGGGGAAGAGCGGGAGCGAGAGAGAGAGAGAGAAAGAGAGAGAGAGAGAGAGAGGACGACGTCTGGGCGGATTTGGCGCCGGTGGCGTCTTTGGCAGTCCAACACACAACAAGCTGCTTATTAGCGAGCGAGCGAGCGAGCTCTCAAACGGATTTATGCGCACGGAAGCAGGTGAGTTTGCCGCTTTTATTTTCATTCCGTCATCTTTCTCGCACCTTCCCATAACCCCCCCCCCCCCCCCTATTCGAGCAGGTGAGGCTACAGGTCCTCCCTCTCCTCCGGGGCGACAAAGCAGATACACGCACGTCTTCTGATGCGAAGCGCACATTTGGGGACGGGGGGGCGGGGGTTCAGCGGTGTCTTTGGTGCGGGTTGTATGATTATGATTTGATTTTTCTAATGGTCCTCATTTTCCAGCGCACGTGTGCGTCTGTCATACATGCGTGTGCTGTGTGCGGTGCGGCGTGCACGACGAGACACAAATCCCTCACGCGCACACGCATGCACTTGTTTACATGCCTCGACCATAAAATGCAACAAATAAAAGCCGGAATGACAGCGTGCGCGCGCACAGACAGACAGAAGGGAGCGCGGTGGGGGGATGGGGGGGACGTCTCAGCCATTTTCTCTGACCAAATGATGCAAATTTAGAAGGGAAATTGGAATGTGATTCTGGCCTAGAGTATGCACACATGCGTGCGCGCGTGCGTGCGAGACAAGGAGGCTGCTTGTTGGGAATTTGGCGCTTCACTTGTTTTGTTCAATGAGAAATTCACCCTCCCATCCCCCAAAGCCACTTCCCGCCCATTTAGCGGGGACTTGTCTGCCCGTCATCGATTATTTCTTTTTTTTTTTGGGGGGGCGGGGGGGGGGGGAGGGGGTCTGGGCGCGATTAATATTATTGTTTGCGTCATCAGATTTGGACTTTGATGGCGCCCAAATCGCTCGAGTAGCCGGAGCGATACTCAAGCGTGACGACGGCGTGTCGGATCCTGGCCAACGTAGGCAAATTTGTGGCTGACCAATTTGGGGGGAGCCAGCATAAGAAAGCAAGCAATCGTCTGTTTTGGAGCAGAGCGATCAAATCGCCTCCCGAATTTGTCGCACATCTCAAATGACGCCTGCCTTTGAGCGCGCGCGCGCGTATCGCTTGCGCGTATCGCTTGCGCGATGATTCAAACGTGCTCGACTGCATGGCGGAAATTGGCGAAAGCCACTTGATTGTGTGCAGGAAGCGCAACGCGCGCATGTTCCAATCAAGTCGTTTTTTTTTTCGGTGCACTTCGTGTCGTCCTCCCTCCACTCGGTGCATGGAATGGCGCAGCGCGGCGCGGCGAGCGTGCGCTCGCTCCAATGCTCGTATCTGGAGACCAGAAAGCGTCTTTGTCGCCTCGTGAGTCAGGGTGCCCGCCAAGGCGTTTTCTGTGTGTTGAAGAGAGTCCGAGGACGAAACATTTTTTTCAATTGGTGTTCCTTGGCCACCTTGCGTCGATGAGAATGTTTGGCTCAAATGAAGGCAGCGCCTCTTGCCGCGCAAAGGCATCCCCGGATCGGTCGCCCGCTCGCTCGCCCGCCCGCCATGTTAGAAGTTTGCTGCGGCCCCAAAATGGAGGAGAGGACACAGAGTGTGTGTGTGTGAGGGGTGAGGGAAGGGGGGCTTATTAGAAATGCAAATTCGTTTTTTTTTTCCCTCTTCAGTGGGACTGGAGCACCTGCTGTCTCCAGCATGCCCCTCCCCCTTTTGCCCCACTCCCCCCAAAACTGTCACATGAGGAGGAGGAAGCAAGGAAGGAGGAAAGAAAGGAGTTCAGAAAAGGAGGTTGTTGTAAACATGTCAGCCGCAAAAAAAAATCCATACAGCTTTTTGGAGCTAGCAAAGAGCCTCTGCTAGCTTTGTGCTAACATAGGGGGGGGGAGGAAACTTCAATGGCACGTGCACAGGCTAACTTTTAGCATTGATGCAGCCGGCGGCGGTGTTACTCCAAACACACAAACGGTGCTGCAGCGCTTGCAGACAGACAATACAGCCAGGAAAAAGTGTGACAAAACGCTTTCATCATCAAATTTCATTCTGTGTTCGGTGGAGGTAAGGCAGCAAAAGCTGGCTGGCATTCACGAGGGTCTGCCGACGTTCACCTAACAGGTGCCTCGCTGCCCAAAAAAAACAATCTCCTCAAGTACAAGAGCATTTTGCATCAACGGCCACACGACTTTGATCCCGGCAATCATTTGATTTGATGGACAAACGGCCAATCCATACGAGGGCACGTTAACGACAAACAAAGGAGCAAGTTGCGCGCTCCGACGAGGAAGAGATGCTCCTTTTTGTTTTTGGGGGCAGCCTTTTGCCCCTTTTCCCCCGGGCGGAAACCACAAAAGGGGGTCACGCGCACGGAGAAAGGCAGAGAAAGAACGCTCTGTGTCCGTCAAGGGAGCCCGGAGAGCACGAAGGGGCCTCTGTTCGGCCAAAGGCGCACCCGACTCGCTTTGCGATTCCTAATGAGTCATCGCCCGCCCGCCCGCCCGCCGTCACTCTGTAACCCGCACGTTGGCCAAGCTTCCCTTTTTGAGTTGCCGTTCTTAGGGTGGCAGGTGTCGGTATCCGTGCGCCGTGGTGTGTTGCCTTCGGGTGCGTGCGTGCGTGCGTGCATGTGTGCGCGTCTTGTTGTTGTTGTTGTTGGATTTGCAAGTTGAATGGTAAGTGCGAGTGCAGACCTACTCAGGTCATGGACATCTTGGAAGCTGCAAGGCGCTCCAGGAGAAAGGCCAGAGGTCATGGGGGTGGAAACCACAGGATGTTTGTCAGAGAGGGGCTGGAAGCTCATTTTTGGAGAAAGCTGGGGGGGGAGCCCGCAACATGTTGAAGGGTGACATTCGTTTGAAGTCAAAGTGGCTCGACTGCAGCGAGGCAAAAAAGCAGCAGCGGCGTTTCCAAAATCAAAAGGGATTCCGAGCGAGGATGCGCCACGTGGACCCAAAGTACAACCTTAACGGCCATCGCTCGGTTGCCGAGGAAGCAATGGCTGACCTTTTCTCTGTGCTAACGGTAGCGCGGCCAGCCGGGCGGGGCGAACGGCGGCGTGGCCAGAGAGGAAGTCAATCCCCTTTCCGTCGGCGGATTAGTTTAGCGCGTAATCGGCTGGACGGCGTCGGGACGACACGTTACGCCCCAGCTGCGCGTTCATGTCAACAATTAGCGATTAAAAAAAAACATGCGTTACCTTCATCTGCCGCTTGAACAAAGCTTAGCTGCGGCGGCTGCGGAAATCCCAAACAGATTGACAACATGCACACAAATGGCGCAATCTGTTTTTGTCAAGCCTCCCTCTGAGCCATATTATCCAATTTGGCAGCAGGCACGTTTATGAAAGTGACCAAAGTTTCAAACCAAACTGCGAGCCGTGACTGAGATTTCATGTTGGCCGCCAAACGGGATCCCTCCCTTCCTGGCCTAGCACACGTGTTGAAAATGGCTGAATGAAGAGCGAGCGAGCGAGCGAGCGAGCGAGACAGCCAGCATCCACTGGCTGTCAATGTGGCAGCGATGACTCATTGGTGCTCGGGGCCCGTGCTAACTCTTTGCCACATTGTCCTCCTCCACAGGGGTAGTAGAGGATGCTGAGTATCTTGCCTTCACGCCGCCACCCTTGCTTTCCATGAGCTGAGAGCGCCACCCAACGGGAGGAAGCAATCAATCGCCAGCGCCAGAAAGAGGAGGCTTGAAGGAAGGCAGAGAGGAAGGAAGGAAGGAAGGAAGGAAGGAAGGCAGGTAGGTAGGCAGGCAGGGTGGAAGGCAGGAAGCCAGGCAGGAACACACTTTTTGGGGGGCTGCACTTTATTTCCACCTTGGGAAATGGCAGCAACAGAAGCCAGCACGGCACCTGCGGTCCAAGAAGACGCAAAGACTCCGGAGAGTAAGCAGACAGAGGCGGAACAACCCAGCCACAAGTCAGAGAGTGTCCAGAGTCAAGCGGTAGACAAAGATGGCAGCAGGGTCAACAGCGGGGTCAACCTGACCAAAGAGACCGTCGACGACACTTCGGTAGAAGCGGCGGCGGCCAGCACCGACCAAGAAGAAGAAGCCGCAGCGAGCGGCGGCGAGGCGCCCGCCCCCCGCGGCTCCGAGAACCACGAGCACAAGACCTCCCTCCTGGACTCCTTCCTGAACAAGAGCGGCCTGGGTAAGGTGATGTCGGGACGAAAAAAGAAAGAGGCCGGCTCCAGTGCCAGCGCCGCCTCGGAGGAGGGCGACGCGGGAGCCGGCTCGGAGGAGGCCGACGCGGGAGCCGGCTCGGAGGACCCAGAGAAAGCCGCCGAGCTGCCGCCATCCGAGGGGGGAGCAGAAGGAGGCAGCCAGGGCGAGGAAACACTGGAAAATGACAAAACACTGGAAAACGAGAAGAAGTGCAAAGAGTCCAAGTCTTCTGTTCGAGATCTGATCAGGAAGCCGGTGGCCAAGATCTTCTCCCATCGGAGCACAGAAAAGAAGGAGGGCAACGACAGCGCAGAATCTCCCAAACAAGTCCAGGTGCGCTCAAAGTCCCTGGACCGCCTGGAGGATCCCCAAGCACTTCACGCAGAAGACTCGGCCGCCGCCGCCGCCGCCGAAGGGGCTGCGGAGGCGGATCACAAAGCCTCCACCAAGCACATGAAGCGTTGGCACTCCTTCAAGAAGCTCATGGCCCAGAAAGCACACAAGCGCAGCGCCGAAGACGGCGGCGAGCGAGAAGGAGGCGGAGACTCCTCCACATTGGACTCCAAGGAGTCAGGCCAGAAGAGGTGGAAGCTCAAGCGCTCCTGGACATTCCAGGGCCTCAAAAGGGATACGTCCATGGTGGGCATCAGCGGCAAGACCAAGAGCTCCGACAAGCCGGAGGAGGCGCCAGACGCCGAGCCCGCCGCCGAGCCCGCCGCCGAGCCCGCCGCCGAGCCCGCCGCCGACCAGGCCCGGGCCGACGGTGACCGGGAGAAGGCGGAGGCCAGCGAAGACGACAAGGTGAGCGGCGGAGCCAGCGTCACGCAGCACGCCAACGAGATTTGGACCTCCTTCAAGAGGCGAGTCATCCCCAAGTCCAGGCGCGCAAACACCGAATGCCAACCCGGCGGGGACGAGGACGCCGCCGCCGCCGCAGGTCAGACACCCAAACCTTTTTAAGACTTGTAGCTTTAGCTCTGCCCCCCTTTAAATCGTCAACAGCTCAGCTGAGAGACAGTTGTTTGTTCAAGTTTTGGGAGGGCTTTCTTGTGATTTCGGTCCATGTCCTTTCTCATGCTGAACTTGCAGAACATTGGCAGAATAGATGATAGACTAGATGAACAATTCAATTCGGGAACTTGATCTGATCCTTAATGTGATTTGGTGCTTCAGGCGAGGCGGACGGCGCGGCGGACGAGGGAAAAGATGCCAAGTCCGCCAAGGCCAAGCGCTCCCACTTTGGCCGGGCCGTCTCCCTCAAGAACTTCATCCTGCGCAAAGGCAAGTCCACCAGCGTGGACATGGGCGACGGCGCCAAGGAGGAGGAGGACGAGGAGGCCGCCACTGGCACTGGCACCGGCACTGGCACCGGCACGGCGGCCAGCGACGCCCCCACCGCCGACATCACCGCCAGCGCCACGGACAGCGCCGCTGCGGAGGAGGACGGCAAAGGAAACGCTCAAGCAGACGGCAAGGGAGAAAGCGACCCTCCCGCCGTTCAGAGACAGGAAGCCGAGCCCGAGGCGCCGCAGAAGACGCCCGGCCTCGCCCCCGTCACCAACGGCCAGAACGGCTGCGAGAACGGAACCGTCGAGGACGAGGCGCACAATCATCGAGAGGCTGACGAGAAGAACGCCAGCCCCGTCAAGAAGAGCAAGGAGCTGGCCGCGGCCAAGGAGGAGACCAACGCCAAGGTCATCAACACGGCGGCGCCACCTGTGAACAGCGGTGAGTTACTGCACCATAGCAAGCAGCTGAGGGGGGAGGAGGAGGAGGAGGAGGAGGACCGAGAAGACCAGGAGGTGAGCAAGAGGGAGCTGCGCCACGTGGCCGTGGCCATTGTCCGCAGCGTGATGTCGGCCGCCGCTGACCAATTAGAGCGCGGCGAGCTGTGCCGCGGCGAGCTGTGCCGCGGCGGCGCGCTCCACGCCGGCCCCACCTGCTAACGAGCTAGCGCCAGGTAGCTTAGCGCACAAAAATGATTTCAAAAACAGCTCCATTTTAACGGCCGAGCCCAGACCCAAAGTCGTCCAAATGAAACCTTGACGGTAGCCGTGCCACGAGTGGCCGCCATCTCTGTCCCCCAAAATAGGAATGCACAAAAATCCTCCGTGCAATTGATGAATAAGCTTCCAATGTTGACGGCGCTTGGGAGGTTAAAGGCTAGTAGACTTGGTTAGCTTAGCACAGAGGGCTAGCACGACGGGAAGACGCTAGCGACTCAATTAGCGTAGTCTTTGGCCATTGAACGCACGTTAGCTTTAACAGCGCAACAAAGAACATTTTGTTTGGGCGACTCTATCACGTTCAAACGTGACACTCGTCTTTCTGGCGCTTGGGTCGAAACGGGGGTCCCGTCCGCAGCCAAGTTGGAAAGCAAGAGCTGCCCGTGGCCATTGTTTTGTTTCAACTGACGGACAGAGGGAGGGAGGGAGTTAGGGAAGGGGCCGTTGTCGATTGGCTGACGACCACGGCGCCAACATGATGTTTGTTGTTCTACTAAAAATCATCTCTTGCTTTTGACTGTCTTCTGTTATCATTCAGCAGACAAAAAGGCGGGAAGCGCGTGAGGCCACGCAGAGGATTAGAACTTGCCGGGATTCGCTGAGCAAGGAGGTCTGAGCCCCCCCCCCCCTCTCCCCCCCAGCTCCATTTATCGCCACCCAAAGGCCCCCCCCCCTCCTCCTCCTTAAAGGAGCAATCACGTGTTAGCAGGTCGCCGTGGTGACAAAGAGCGATCGGCTGGGAGAGGTCACGTAGATGAGAAAGCGGTCAAAAGAAGAGAAACTCGGAAAGCAATAAGCCCCCACCCCCTGATTCCATTTTCTTTGCTTGTCTGTTCCATTTTATATTGTCTACAAGAGAAATGCAATGGTAGATGAAAAAAAAAAATGCATTCCAGAGGCCACCCCCCCCCAAGTTTTCTATTGACAAGCGTTACGCTTCGTAGTCCCTGACCCTTCCCATTCATTGTCCATCCAAGTCTCGTAGATTGGACTCCAGTACATAGACTCCCCCCCCCCTCCCCACCAACACTGCAATGTCTCCTGCTGTGTGTTTAGACTGTTTTGTCGTGAACACGATGATGTGAAAACAAAAAAGGGAAAAGAAACCCAAGCTGATTTTGTAAAAGCACATCCTGTCACCGTTTGTTCCTCTGCAGTCATTGACGCGCGCGCACCATGATGTCGGTCATGTTTGGTTGCTGGCAAAAAAAAAACAAAAAAAAAACAACAACAACAAAACCCAAATAGTCCAATAAAGAGAAAAGTCTTACAAGTCAAGCGTGGCGTGTGCCGAGTGCTGTTCTTTTGGGGGAGGGGGGGGGTGGCCGCGGTGCCATTGGGTGCTCATTAATCCACGTATGGATAAGCTCATCCGTTTACGTAACTGGTGCAGCGTTCAGGCCTTCGTTGACGCGTTTTGACCTTCATGTTTGCTTTCAGATCTGCTAAGGTCGACCAGCCTTGATTTATTCTCAAGTGTCGTGTGTCAGTATCGTGGTTTGAAGAAAAAAAAAAAAAAAAGAAAACTTCCAGGATGAGATGGGCGCGCCAAAGAGACCCCCCCCCCCCGCGAGGTCACGTACTCGACTCACCGCCACCCCCTGCGGACGTCACCCAGGGCCTCGGCGTGCGCTCGCATGCGTGCGTGGTCGGTCCTCGCTCTCCGGTGAGCAGCCACTGCGGAACGTCAACGGCAGAAATGAGGACAAACATGTCATCTTCACGCCGGCTCGGCATCTCACCTCGGCGTCGGGGCTGCCGCTCCTCCTCTGGCCCGCTGGGGCGACTTCTTGCGGCTCGGTCGGAAGATCTAGAAGCTGTGAACTCCGCTCGCCCGATGACACAAAGTCACGACGCAACGGCGCTTGACGCAAAGTATGTCGGGAATTTTTAATGGTGTACAAAAAAGCACCTCTCCTAAAAAGGTAACGTTGGCTTTTGGACGTTGTTTGAATCCCCGGCCGGCGCAATCCTTTGCACAAAAGTGCCAAGAAAAGAAATCCGCAGCGCTTGCCAAGTGAAACGGCTTCCAGCCGTCCAAAGGCCGTGCGGTGTGCTGTCGTGGCAACGGCCAACACGAGGTGGACACCGTGTACGTAATGTCACGCAAATGTGAGAGCCACAACGGAAAACCACCATCAAGCGACGGCTGCACGCCGAGCCCGGTCGAGCGAGCGAGCGAGCGCTTGTCCAACGGAGGCCAGAAAGCTCTCTCTCTCTCTCTCTCTCTCTCTCCCCCGCGGCATCCCTTTCCCTCACTCCATCTTGGACATCTCCAACTGGGTGCTCATACGTTCCTGCCGCACACAAGCACAAGTCGGAGGTGCCGACGTCAACCTTCCCGACCGACATTTTTCAGATTAGAGGAGGCACTTTCAAAATAGCGAGAGACGGACAGATGGTCAACGTCCGCCATCCTCCCACAATTCCAGACGGACTTTACGGGAGAGGCCCAATTTACGCAGAAAGGCCAAAGCAAAGATTTTTCCGTTTTTGGCGCTCACCTCGTCCGAATCGAGCAGAGGCGGCAGGGCGCTGTTAAGGAGGGAAGGAAGGAAGGAAGGAAGGAAGGAAGGAAGGAAGGAAGGAAGGAAGGAAGGAAGGAAGGAAGGAAGGAAGGAAGGAAGGAAGGCAAAACGTGAGCGTCGTGGTGCGCCTGCCTCTCAAAACGTGCCTCGCACACACTTACACGTCAGCCATGGATGAGGGGATGTTCTCCTCCACCCATTTCAGATCTTCATCCTGCATGTGCAAAAGACAGCCCGTGAGGCCCCACAAAACATTTGGAAAGCAAAGGTGGCGGCCATCTTACGCTGCCGTTGCGTAGCATTCCATTGAAGGCTGGCTGTTGGAGGCGCAATCAGAGCAAACATTGACTTGACTCACCAGCACTTTGTTGGCTCTGGCCGCACCGTCGCTGTCGCTCTTCACGCCTCTCATCTTCATGCCTTCTACGCGGGCAGGCAGGCAGGCAGGCAGGAACCGACATAGTCACTTTACATCTCGTGCTCTCTTTTGTTTGCAAGACCAAAGAAAAGCGCTCTGACCAAAAGCTTCGTTCACCATGAGCTCTTCTTCCTCCTCCTCGTCAAAGGCATCCAGACCAAACTAGAAGGTAAAAAAAAAAAAGACATCACTTAGCCCAAAGACTCGTACACGCTGGTGGTGCGCAGTTTGCGTGTCTCACTATGTTGGGGTCCACGCGTTGCTGGCAGGAGATGAGCGGGTACTGATGGAAGACACTTGTTCCTCCCGGATTCACCTCGGGGAACCTGAAGTAGCTTTCTGCTCGCGCCGCCTGGACCGACCGACCGACCGACCGACCGCCACACGTCAGTCAGTCAGTCACTCACTCACTCACTCCAGCGCCCACACGACACCAACATGCAAGGTGAACGCGCGCGTCTTACGTCCAAGCCGAACACTTCATCGTAGCAGTGAGAGCTCCTCAGGTACCACGACACGTTCAAGCGCACAGGGGAAGATGCGTCGCAGCTCCACTCCGCCACTGGCACGCAGCAAATGTCAAATCATATGGACCGACCGACCATGTTGCGACGTGGAGTGAGTGAGTGAGTGAGTACACGCACATTTCAGATGGATGACGCTGTTGTTGAAAAGAGTTTTAGAAAAGACGAAGAAGTTGTGCTCCCTCAAAGTGTCCTAAACATGGAAAGAAAGCGTCAAAGAAAGTAAAGCGAGCGTCAAAACGTGCTCAATGTCCATCCAAGCGAATGCTACGTCAAAGACTTACGCTGTCAACGTTCAGGATCCATTTTCCCGCTTCCGACAGCACGCAACTCGGTCGCTGGAAGACGGACAGCACCAGCACCAGCACCAGCACCAGCACCAGCACCAGCACCAGCAGAAGCAGCGTTCTGCTCCACAGCGCCGAGCGGGGCCGCTCGGGACTTGCCCTGGTCGCCATCACAGCAGCGAGCTTCCGATTCCTTCGAGTCGGAGCCAGCCCGCCACTTCCTGCTTCCGTATACGTCAGCAAACATGACATCTTGATTTAAGAAGTTCAAACACGACCAGGAGGTGACTACTGAGAGACTAATGAACCCATATCGTACAAAGAGCACACAAATACAAAGTTTGGATGGCTTTTACATTTGTGTCCAATAGTCCAATGCCGTGTTGTTGTTGTAGTTGAGCATTGCGGCCGCAAGAGGGAGGGCAAGCGACGAGAGTCGGAACGTCACCGCTTGAACCGGTACTGGATGTGCGCTAGGACCTGGGGAGCCGGAGCTGGAGCCGAAGCCGACCGGGCCGGGCCGGGCCGGGCCGGGCCGCACCTAATTCCGTGCGCCTTTGGGCGGGCGTGTTGATGATGCACCGAAAAGGAACTTGGGTAGCTCCTTGAAGACTCGCTTGTTTTTTTCTCCACGCACTTTGGACCTTTTGCCTGCTGCTGCTGCTGCTCGCCTGCAAGCAACTCTGTAAGCAACACACAGAAACGCACACACGCGCCAGCCAGCCAGCCAGCCAGCCAGCCAGCCACTTTTGTTTTGCCGTCACGCGTGCGATCGCTGTGGAACTCGATACCGTGGCCGAGCGTCTTCCAGAAGTTCGAGTTCCAGTCATCCTCAAGTGAAGACCAATGCTTTTTATTCATGTGCATGAAATGTAAACACTCCATGACGTCATTGGAGTTGAGGGATCAGCAGTGGCGTCGATCTGTTTTGATCATGGCTCGATGCTTGTCAGACATTGTTGAATGCAAAGCTGTCCAAATGAACATCATCTATCTGTGCGATGATCATCTGGCCGTGTTAATAACAACCAAATTGGTGGAATTTGAACAAAGGAGCTCCCTCGTGGAAACCATCAAGTTGATGTTTGTGCTGTTGTTTTTTTCAGAAAATGAATTTCGCCAAGCACTTCATCGGCGGCATTCTGAATGTGGTCAGGTGAGAATCCCGTCCAACCGGTCCAGTTAGCCGCCGTTGTGCTCAAAGCCAGGCTAACGGCCGCTCGCCTTCTTCTCTCGGCAGCAACATCGATCCGGCCATCTTTGTCCCGTCGGATCCAGTAAGTGCGTCTGCCGAATGGATTTCATTCCACTCTGTATGCCAAAAGAAAACAAATTCTTTTGGAGTTGAATTCTAATTGCAAACGTGTCAATCAAACGCTGCCTTTCAATACGTGGCTCAAAAATGCCGCCATCCAAGGCCACGTCCCAAAGGGATGGAAAATGCACTTCAATCTCCCAGAGTTGCGTTGCGGGCTCTTCTTTTCCTCAGTCAAACACAAAAGCGCCCTTGTTGGTTTTCACGACCGGGTGGACGAAAGCCATTTTAAGAAAAGGACGAGGAAGGATGATTGGTTGGAGATGTGGTGTTTTGAAATGGAGGCACGCCAGATGGGAAAGATCTTGCTAGCGCTTTTGTGCAGCCTAACAGCGACTCCTCTGTGCTCGCGTTGCAGCCCCCGCCTCGCAGACCTCTGGCGTTCGAGGAGGCCCACGAGAACGATGAGGAGAAAGCCTTTCGCCAGGCCTTCAAGAAGCTGGCGGGAGATGTGAGTCGCCGGCAGCGGCAACATTATTACTTTCTTTGGCCGTCGCCGTCCTTCGACAAACTTTGGCGCCGAGTTGTCTGTCGCCAGTCGCTTGTCCGTCGTGTGTCCGTCCGTCATCGCGGACGACGCCCCGCCCCGCCTCGGCTCGCCTCACCTCGCTCGCCGTCACGTTCTGCCGGTTTGTCTGCTTTCCGCTGGGGCGCGGCCGGCCCGACCGGGAGCGAAGGAATCCGTGTCGCCGAGTTTGTCCACCAGGGGGCGCGCTGAAAAAGATCGGGCATGATCAGTTGGGACAAGCGACAACAACTCGGCCCAATGGCAATTGTTGCTGGCGCAGGAAAGATGACGAAGAATGTCGCTTTGTCATTATATGTGCGTGTTTATTTCTTTCAGGACATGGAGGTGAACCCCAAAGAGCTGATGCACATTCTCAACCAAGTTCTCACCAAGCGTGAGTCAAACACACGCGAGTACGCGGACGGTTACGCCTTAATGTTTGAATCTCGGAGAGCGAAACGCTCCGTGGTACGCTAGTCAGCTCGCGGCGCTAATTTGCGGGTGCCGCTCCGTGCTTATGTTTTGTGTCAGATGGCAATTTGAAGACGGACGGCTTCAGCATCGAATCGTGCCGCAGCATGGTGGCCGTCATGGATGTATCCTTTTTTTTGGGGGGGGGGACATGGTGGTGACTTGTCGGCGTTGCATTCCACTTTAACGCTCGCAGAGCGACAGCACGGGCAAGCTGGGCTTCCACGAGTTCAAATACATGTGGAACAACATCAAGAAATGGCAGGTGAGGAGCGAGCCGGCCGGGCTGGCCGGCCACCGACCGGCCGGGCTGGGCCGGCCACCGACCGGCCGAGCTGGGCTGGCCGGCCACCGACCGGCTGGCTGACCGGCCACCGACCGACCGGCTGGGCTGGCCGGCCACCGACCGGCTGGCTGACCGGCCACCGACCGACCGGCTGGCCACCGACTGACCGGCTGACCATCGACGTGGGCCAATCTGCCACCTTTTGCCTTTTGTCAGGGCATCTACAGGTCTCATGACGTGGACAAGTCGGGAGTCATCTGTAGCAAAGAGCTCTCGCGCGCCTTCAAGGCGGCAGGTGCGTATGAGCGCCGCTAGCGGCTAGTACCAGCGCTAGCTCGCTCACACCCTGTGCGTGGCGCGCGCAGGCTTCCCTCTCAACGACAGCCTGTACAAGATGATCGGCCGTCGCTATAGCGACGAGCACGGCGACATGGACTTTGACAACTTTGTGGGCTGCCTGGTGCGACTGGACGCCATGTGCAGTGAGTTGCACGCACGCACGCACGCACACACACACACACACACACACACACACAGATTGCTTGCTTATTTCGCCCGTGTGTGCGCAGGAGCCTTCAAGACTCTGGATAAAGGAAACAACGGCTCAATTAACCTGGACATCAAAGAGGTGAGAACTTTTGCAAACACCTCTGCAAGCGCACATAGGTCTGATGTCTCCCCCCCCACCCCACACAGTGGCTTCAGCTGACCATGTACTCATGAAGCTCAGACGCTGTCGTCACGCTAACGGGACCAAAAGGCAACAAAAGCAAGTGAGGAGAAAAGGCCCAGCTGCCACGTCCACGTCCTGCTGCTGCCACAACACGTGAAAATAAAAGCATCTCAAAGCACGCCTGACCATCGTGTGTGTGTGTGTGTGTGCACCTTTTTTGATGCTTGTCTTGGCTTCCTTCCTTCAGCTCACATTCTGGACCTAATCCTTCTTTTTCTTTTCTCTCCTGGTTACTTTCCTGTCTTGTTCCTCAAAGTCCACGCTTTTGCGGGTTGTTAGCACACATATGATGAGATGATTTTGAAGATGGTCGTTCCCCGCCGGCGTCCTTACTTCCCGCGCGAGTTCCTCGGACAGTCGTCAGCGACCGCAGCGCCGGCCGCCGATGATTGACGCTCCTTAGGTTGTCGCGGGAGGGAGCGACGGGAGGCGGAGTCGTGGCTAGCGGATGGGCGAGTCCTGGGGAGAGAGAGAGAGAGAGAGGACAGGAGAGCGTCACAAAGAGCTTTGCGCTTCATTTTCACAATGAACCGGTGACAGGTAAGACGTCCGCTCCCTTTCGGGCGCTCAGAGTCTCCCTCGCCGCTAGTTGACGTCCCAAACAAAGAAATGAAAATGGGACGTAGCGCTCGCAGCGTCTCGGTGACGACTCCAGAGCACCGACGGGACTCGCGTCGGGATGGGTCGGCCAAAAGTGCGGCGAAAATGAGATCGGAAGGCTCAATTTGACGTTTTCTTCTTTTGTTTTCATTCATTTGTGTTTTGGTCATACTCTTAAAGAAGATAATATTGCAAGTTTGTGTCCAGGTGCTGACAGGTCGTGTTGTGAACATATGATGACGTACGTGCGTGTGTAGCGATGATGATGTCATTGTGCTCTGCAGGTGTAAAAGCGCCTGATGCTTTGTGCTAATCTCAGCACCTGCCGCTGAACACACATTCGCACGCACGCACGCACGCACGCACGCACGCATGGCGTCCGAGCCATCCGCCGCGAGTGGGCAGGAGGAGCTACAAAGGAGAGCCAATCAGGTGACAGATGAGGTGAGGTGAGTCTTCTTGACGATGTCTCGCACACGCGCGTCCAAGTCGGGCCACCTGGTCATGCGTGTGGAGATGTACACAAATGTGTGTGCGCTCCCCCCAAGGCGTGAAGGGGACAGGCAGGCGGGGCTGGTGGGCGGGGCTGGCTCTCCACCTGCCTCACCTGGTTGCCATGTAGACGTGCGCCGCCGCAAAGGCGCAGCGGCCTTGGATGGCTCGCTCGCTCGCACACGGTGCAGCCATGCACAAAGATCCTCACTCATTCTTATGGTCTTGGTGCAAACATCAGTCTCCTTCCTTGCACGTGTGTGTGTGTGTGTGTGTTGCAGTCACTGGAGAGCACACGCAGGATGATGCAGCTGGTGGAGGAGGTACATGCACGCACGCGCACACATGTGCCCTCTTTTTGCATCAGAAGCCAACGCGTCGCCGGTGTGTGTGTGTGTGTGTGTGTGTGTGTGTGTGTGTGTGTGTGTGTGTGTGTGTGTGCGCGCATTTGTCTCACTAGAGCAAAGACGCCGGCATCCGAGCATTGGTCATGTTGGATGAACAAGGAGGTAAAAGTTGGGCGAGAGCAAAGAGCGCGCAGTGGTCCACGCTGCAGCTTGAATCTGGGAGAAGGCTTGGCACTCAGCTTCTATCCATTTGCCCGTGTGTCCTTCCTGCCTGCCATTTGGCACCAAAGTCAGCTGGAGGAAGTGGCAGCGAGCTGCTTGTGAGCCATTTTTTTTTCTTTCTTTTCCTGCCGTCAGAACAGCTGGAGCGTATCGAAGAAGGTTTGGATCAGATCGACTCGGACATGAAAGAAGCCGAGAAAAACCTGACCGACCTGGCCAAATGTTGCGGCCTGTGCGCTTGTGACAAGTACGTGCGAGCCAGCGAGCGTCCATTAGCCCGACAAGGTCGTGGCCCGAGGTGCCGCAGGAAATGTCCTTCCCGCCGCAGCCGCACCATTTGCCCATGAAGTTGCGAGGCAATGTGGTCAATGCAGCGCTCTTGCGCTAATGCGCTTTCAATGTGTACTTTGGAAATCCAAAGTACACATTGAAAGATGGGGCTGGGTGAGGCGAGCAGCTCCACCAAGGCCCAGGCGCCAGCTCTTTTGGCTTTGACGCTTGTTCTGATCTTCGACTCGGCCCATCTGGCTCTCGCTAACGAGGCGCTCCCGTCCCGTCCCGTCCCGTCCCGTCCCGTCCCGTCCCGTCCCGTCCCGTCGTCTGTGCTCGTCAGACTCAAGTCCTTGGAGGAAAGCGCCGCCTACAAGGCGGTTTGGGGCGGCGGCTCAGGAGCGGACGGGGTGGTGTCGGGTCAGCCGTCGTCCCGAGTGGTGGACGAGCGCGAGCAGATGATTATGAGCGGAGGATACATTCGAAGGTAAGCGTTTTGTTTTTTTTTGCTCTAGCGGCGGCGGTGCCGACCAAACGGCTTCCCTCCGCTGCCGCCCCCGCCTTTGTCCCAATCAGGGTGACGCAGGACGCCCGCGAGGACGAGATGAACGACAACCTGACGCACGTGGGCAGCATCGTGGGCAACCTGAGGTGCATGGCGCTGGACATGGGCAGCGAGATCGACTCACAGAACTTGCAGATAGAGCGCGTGCGGACAAAGGTGAGCGGCGGCGGCGCCGACGACGCACGATTGGATGGCCCGTCACCATTATGCTGAGGGAAGAAAGTCAAACACACCGTTTGAGGAAGATGAAGGATGAGACCGACTCGCCCATTTGTTTGTTGGCCTTGACCTTTGTGCAGGCCGTTGTAAACGTGACGCGCATCGACACGGCCAACCAGAAAGCCAACAACCTCATGAAAAGATGAGGAGGAGGAGGAGACGACGACGTCGCGGGAGGGCGGAAGGGCGGGACGTTCAACGTTCGGCAAAGACGACGGAGCGCCGTTGACAACGTTCTCTCTCACTCTCTCCTTCAGCACCAATAAAGCGCACCCAGCGAGACTCTATGCGTGTTTGGCTCGCTCTGCCCTGGGGTTGAAATTGCGGCCAACATCATAGCTGACATGCACCGCTTGCTTGCGGGCGGGCGGGCGGGCAAGCTCATTTTCACCATCCCGCCGGATTTTTAAGCACATTTTCAAATGACATTGCGGAAGACATTTCCAAGCTGCGCCTGCCTGTGCCAGTGCCTGCACCTGACTTCTTCCCTCCCAACGCCAACTTCTCACAACGACCAGCATGTACACGCACGAAAGGATTCTTTTGGAAATGACGCCTAACTAAATGGACACAACCAATCGAGATCGGAAGCGACCAGGCTAACGTCAACCTACTAGAAACTGCAAGTTGCCACTGCCGGTCGGGAAAAGTCCACCGGCCGCTGCAGCAACTTGTACTCACTCGTCCGCCGCGCCGCGCCGCGCCGCTGCATCTTTTTGTGGCGCTTTCACAACTCGTCCGTTTGTGAAATGGGGGGCGGGCGGAACAACACCCGACCGCCACACGTCGCAAATCATGCAAATTGAAGGATGTTCACCCATTCGAGAAATTGCTCAAACGTCGTGCGACATTTCAATAGAATCGAATCGAACCAAATCGACGATTTACGCGTCACGATTGCAGTTGTTTCTACTATTTGCTTCGTGGCCACCAGGAGGCACACCTGGTCCGAACAAGAACAGGCCGCTCAGTTAGTTCGCTGCTATTTTGAGTCGTTCCCCGTAGAAGAATCTTCTTCATCACCACGAATAAGTGGCGCGCACATTAAAAATGGCCATTTTTTATTTTTCTGTCGCAACAAAAGTAAAAAGGCGCAAGCTTGGCGGGATAAAGAATAGCAGCCTTTCTGTGAACAAGAAAAAAGGTGTACAAATGCCATGGGTCCACTTGTGCCGGTCTTGTCTACTATGTACGTCAAAGCTGCCACGAGCGCATATTTGTGACCTTGCTAGCGTTAGCATTAGCGTCTGGCAGGCTTGGGCATGATGAAGACTTTGACGGCCTCGCTGAAGGCGATGGTTCCTTCTACGGCGCGCTCGGCTGGCGGGAGGCCGTCCACGCTGTCGCTCCACGCCAGCTTGGAGTCCCTCGCCGCCGCCGCCGAGCTGTAGGCCAGCAGTAAGCGCACCTCCACCTGAGAAGGCTCTGAGACGGAGGAAAAAGGAAAATACGCATTCTTTTCAGATTGGCAATTTTGATTTTTTCCCGCGCACAGGATTGTCCGTCGGCCACCTTACCCGTCCAGGCGCCGTGCGATAGGTAGACCTGCGTGATGAGCCTGTGGCGGTGCGGTCCCGGCTGGCGAAAGTCTCCCGGTTTGGGGTGGATCACGTGACTCTGGCCGTCGGGATAAAGGACCTGAGGAGAAGACCTGAGGCTTCAAGGGCGCCGCGCGCGCTTTGGAAAGCTCCGCCCGGCGTGCCCTCGGCATTGGCCGGCCAACTCCGATGACCGTCGTCGCCTTCTCCTTTACCGTACCCGCGGCATTTGCTTCGACTCGAACGCTTCGGTTCTCGGTCGCCTTTGCCGGACGGGCAAGGGTCCGAGCCAAGCGATCAAATCAGCGGTGCGGAAGCGATCAAATCAGCGCTGCGGAAACACCACGCGGGGCGGCGCCTTTTGTCTCACCTCCACTTTGACCGAGTTGTGCGGGTCGCGGACGTGCTCCAGAGTGGCGTCCACGTCCAGCGCCACCACCAGGCCCGACGTGAACTTGAGCGGGTTGTCCGACTCTCCCGTGGGCTCGATGATGTTGGCCGTGGCTCGGTGGATCTGCGCAAAGAAAGCCTTTTGCCATGGGCAATCCAACAGGCGGGCGGGCAGGCGGGCAGGCAGGCGGGCAGGCAGGCAGGCAGGCAGGCGGGCGGGCGGGCACCTGAGGCGGGAGGCAGAGACGCAGCAGGGCACTCTGCCTCAGCGACGTCTCCAGGATGCGGAGCAGCTCGGCCGGCTTGCGGGACGCCGGGCGCGGCGGCGTGGCCTCCGCCAGCTTGTCCGCAAAGCTGTCTTGCAGGTGAGGGAGCTCGGCCGCAAATAGCCTGCAGGGGGCGCTCGTTCGTTCACTCATAATCATCTGCTCGTGAGGCACAACTCACCTGTGGAAAGAGTCCAGCTCCTGCAGGAACTTTTCGCAGGCACCGGCGAGAGCATCCTGCCTGCAGACGGCAAAGCGCCGGCCGGTGAGACAGACGGAGGGACGGACGAACGAACGAACGAACGAACAGACGGCCAGCCACCGATTAGCGCAAAGTCAAATGGAACACACAAACTACTTTGAGAACAAAGTCACAAGCAAACTGCTCGGAAAACGAACCGAAACTACACGGCCAGTGTCATTTGAGCAAAAATCTCTCGCTTTCGGACACGATATCCGGCGAAGCGTGAGCTGCGACGAGATCAACGCGAGCGCCGACGGAGGGCGTGCGACTGACCCGGGCGCGGCGCGCGCGCTGAGAACGAGCTGCAGCGCTTTGGCCTGCAGCCGCACGTGATGGATAACGGCCACCTGTTGGCTCTCCAGACCGCTGTACATGAACTCCAGCTTGTAGGTCTCCTCCAAGACCTGCAACGCACACACACACACACACACGTGCGCGTGAGCAGCCGGCCGCGCATCAAGGGCCGGCGTCTATTTAGCGAGCGACCTGCTGGGCAGCCGCCACGGCCGTGCCGCTCTGCCTCCAGCAGAGAGCCACCGGCATCTTGCACAGCTTCTCCTGCAGAGCCTGAAGGCACACAAGACAAGGCAACACTGCTGGGCGCGGGGCCCTTTCAACGGCAAAACCAAATCAAGAAATAAAAGGCAACACGTCCAACAACGCGAGTCGGGCTGCAAATGTGGGCAAAAGCCAGGATTTTTGTGCACGGAGGCCGCAACGTCGGCTATTTGGCGCTGGGTGACCTTGATGAGCAGAAGCTGGCAGCGCAGGTAGGTGGCGCAGAAGTCGGCCGCTCCGGCGAGTTCTGTCTGCAGCTGGCCCAGCCTCTCCAAGTCACTGGCACACGAACGAGAACGAGGTCAAAAATCTGCTCCCACCCACGCCCGGTGGCAACCTCACAAGTACCGTATGGTGAAGATGAGCAGGTCCTGAGCTCCGGGCGCTTCCAGGTTCTGGATGGTGCTCACCCGCTCCAGACTTTGCTGCAGAAAGAGCCGCGCCGACTCCACGCCTTGACAGTCGGCAGAGTCCAAAGCGTGGAGCTGCTTCCTGCCCGGCAGCTGAAAGCGGCAAAGCGGCGGGCGCGTCACGGCCCAGGAGAGGAAAAGGCGGCGCCCGTGCGCAATTCTGACCCGCAGAGCCGGCACCAGGTGCGACAGGCTGTCCCTCAGGTAGGCGTAGTGTCTGAAGGTGTGGTCGGAGAAGAGCGCCGGCATGGTGGGACACGACTTGGCCGCGTTGAAGACCAAGACCAGGACGGCGATGTCTGACCTCGCCGTCAAGAACAAACAACCCCACCGGCCGGACAGAGGCCACGGCGGGAAGGGAGGTAGGCAGGAAGGATACAGGCCGGGTCGTCCATGTCGGGTTCCGGCGTGTCAAAGTAAGGGTGCGTGCTGAGGAGTTCCGGGACCAGCGGCAAGACCAGCATGGGGTGGCGCGCCCCCATAAACTTGAGACACCTGCGGCCAACGAGATGAGCCTTACGAGCGACACGCACGCACGCACGCACGCACGAACGGAGGGAGGGAGGGAGGGAGGGAGGGACGGCCGCCTGGGGAACTCACTTCCAGACCGAGTTGCGGTCGGCGGGATACTTGTTGAGGTTCTTGAGCAGCTCCAACAGGGCCAGCTGGACGCACTCCTTGGTGGACACGTTGGTGTAGCACAACAGCTCGTGCAGAGCTTCTCGGATGTCGCGAGACGAGTCCTGAGCCACCGAGCCAGCGACAAGAAAAGAAAAGAAAAATGCCTTTTGGGGCTTGTCTGTCTAACAATAGACAAATACAACAGACGACACGGGACAAAGCATCTTTTGCTTGGCGTACCTCCAGAACTGCCAGCACCGTGTCCAGCTGGTCCTCCCGGAGCGTGATGTGCGTGGAGATCTCTCGGAGCACGTGGATGGACTGCAGCCGCACCTCCTCGATCTCGTCGTTGAACATGTCCACCAGGAAGTCCAGACACTTCTCGGCGAAGCCGGCCGACGAGCGGGCCAGCCGGCACAGAGCCTCCACCGCCGCGATGCGCACCTCTGCAAAACATTCAAGGTGACCGCCCGGGAGGGCAAAGCGTGCCGCCGCCGCCACGTACCAAACATCTCATCCTCCAGGCCGTGGACAAAAGCTCCGCAGGCACCCGAGGCGATCAGGTTGACCGTGTTGGTGTCTACTTTCTCCTTGGGGGCGTCGTCGGCCCACTTCCTGCCGGACGAGAACTCGCCCGAAGCAAAGAGCTCCTTGGCGCGCTCGTGGGCCGTGCGCTTCCTCTGAGAAAGTGCGAGAGCAGAGGAGCAGTGGAAGGAGAGGGCCGGCGGCTCAAAGTCACTCGGCTCAATTTCAGCCGGCCGGCCTTGACTCACCCTCAGATCGGACATCAGCTTCTTGTCCAGCGTCTGCTCCAGGAAGTGAGGACTCACCTGCGACATGGAACCCTGGAACGGGACAAAGCCAAGTGAGGAGGAGGTGGAGGACAACGCAAAGAGCGCAGCAGTCGGCGGCCGACGCAAAGAACGCAGCAGACGCAAAGAACGCAGCAGACGCAAAGAGCGCAGCGGCGGCGGACGCGCCTCACCAGCGTTTTGGCGGCCTGCACGCGCACCATCCACGAGCCGTCGCTGACCATGTGACTGATCTTCCCGAAGGCGTCGTCCACCAGCCGGACCTCCTCGTTGGACGACGGGATGGGCACGATGCTGAGGGAAGGCAGAAAGGGTTAGGGCTCTGCTGCTTTGTCATTTGCAGCCAGACAGCTCTGAGGTGGCCGGACGCCGCACGCCACGCCACGCCACGCCACAAGTCTTCATGAATGGCGAGAAATGAAAAGGAGACGGCGTAGGCACGCACCTCTCAGGATACAAGACGCTCAGCACCCAAACCATTCCGACGGCGGCCGAGCGAACCTGCTCGTAGTCGTCCGCCAGCAGCCGGCACGCCTGCGTGCACGCACGCACGCACGCACGCACGCACAGACGCACAGACGCATCAGAGCTTGCTTTTGCCGCTCCCGAGTTGGAGAGTGAAAGCCTTTTCCAAAAATGGGCCTCACCTGCTCGTAAATCACCTGCTGAATCTTGGTGCCTCTCTCGTGCAGCTGCAGCTGGAAGACACGCAAGTCAAGAGTCAAGGGACGCGTGGGCCACGCCGCGCCATGCCGCGCCCGCTACCATGGCTTTGAGGGCCGCCGTGCGCACTCTGGGGTCCTGATCGCCAAAGAAGTCGCTGATGACGGCGGGCGCGTCGTCCCGGGCCGCCCCTGAGCAAACAAAGCGCCGTTTCAATCCCGGAAATGGAGGGAAGAGCCGCTGTTTGCGAGATGCGTGGCAAAACACTCCATCTCCCACCTGCGGGCGCCTCGCCGTCCGCGGCGCCCAGACGTCCCAGCAGCTGCAGACATTTGATCCTCACTCCGAAGGAGGCGTCCGACAGATGCTGGCGGGCCACCTCCAGCAGCCGCCGCGCCGCCGCCGGGTTCTCCGCAAGCTGAGCGCCCGCCGTCAGAAGGCTGTCCAGAAGCTGCGCCAGGACCTGATGGGACTCTGGCAGGCACACAACAGACAACCATTTGGGGGGGAGGTGAGGACAGACGGCAGAGAAGAGGGCGCCCGGCCGCGCCGCTCGGCTCACTCTCGTTAGCCACCGCCGCCACGACATCCTCCACGATGCAGTCGGGACTGAAGCCCGGCGTTGTGGACAGGACGCCCAGCAGGGACGCGATCTTCAGTCGCACCGAGTTATCGGTTTCCTGCACCGGCAAACAACGCAAAGTGAAAGTGACAGCGCACACGTGGCCATTCCTCGCGCGGGCAGCGGACCGGCTGACGGCTTTTGCTTTTTTTCCGCCCGGAACCCGGCCTGCTCAGCGGTACCTTGTAGTAGTGCTCCAGGAGGATCCTGACGACACCCTCCACGCTCTCGGCCTCCACGGGCTTGCGGGCGAAGTGCAGCAGGAAGTGCAAAGCGTCTGTGGCGTTGGCGGCCTTGCACAGATCCACGTGGAGAGCCGCCGACTTGCTGGGCTTGCACAGACGAAGCTTCTTGGACGCAACTTCTTCGGCGGGAACCTGCGATGGCGACGCTCCAAACGTCAGGTTCCCCGAGCACGCTCGCGACTCAAAACATCTGTCGAATCGTCTTCAAATTTGGTGTAAAATACCCAAGCCGGCCCATCTCTGAAAATATCCCAATCCTGGCTCCGATGTCATGGATCTTATAAAAGTGAGCCAAACCTCCGTAACCTCCATGCCCACGTCAATTTTCGAGACATCTTCTTACGGCTTCAGAAAGAGTCAAGTGCATAAGATCCAACACCACATCGAGGCCATCAATTTGACCTTCTCAGAGCGCGATGTGAGCAACGTGATTGTTGGTGATGAGCTTACTGACGCTTTTGGAGATGAACGCTTCGGACTTTGCATTTTTAACGCTTTTAAAGAATCTTAGCTTCTTCCTATTCGAACGTGATGACTCTAACTAACTCTGGAAGTGTCTCGGAAAGATCTAATCACATATAGGAATATCAAACAAGCCGAGAGGGGACCTTCCCGAACTTGTTGATATTCTCATGACGTAAAAACATGGAATTGGATTGTCAGCCTTATCTTTGGGGGGAGGTTTTTATGTCAGCTTCACTTGTTTAGTTAGACTTTGACGGAAGCACAGTGCACACGACTCGTTGTTGTCTTCGCCTTTTGTTCTTTACTTTCACGATTTCGGAGGCACGAAGACCAGCAACGCCAGCCGGTTAGCCACAGCTAACTTAGCAGTTGAGCAGCCGCGTCGTAGTCGTCAATTTCCTTGTCAGCTCTCGCCCAAACGTTCGTCTACCAATCGCCCCAGAGCGGGTGCGAACGAGTCTCACCTGTACGACTCTGGAGAATTCCTCATAAACTCGTTTCTTTAGATGCGCCGCCATGTCGACAAAAGAACAAGTAGCGCTTAGCAGCACGCGCACTTGTCCCACCGTGCTTTCCGTAGGTACGGCAAGCAAGTCAAAACAAAAAGCGATTGCTAGTCATCCAAAATTACAAGTAGCGCGCTTGTCCCACCGTGCTTTCCGTAGGTAAGGCAAGCAAGTCAAAACAAAACGCGATTGGTAGTCATCCAAAGCTAGCCCGGTGGGCTTGACTCAAAAACGACAATGTTGCGAAACAAAGCATTTACAATTCATTTTGTGAAAAAGCCACGTATAAGAAACACAATTTTAATCATTTCATAAACTACGCCACCTGACGCGAGGCCGACCTTTCAGATGTCGGCCAAAAGGGCGCGTGTGATGCGGACCGTGACCTCGTCACCACCAGGTGAAGGTGAGCGTGTGGAAAAAGTTGTAGCTGCGCGCCAGGAAAGTCTTCTCCGTGACGTAAGGTCGGACGTGCACCGTGTAGCCCTGACTCTGGATGTCCCTTTGCACGCAGTCCAGCAGGTCAGCGGCCGTGGGCCCCGCCTTCCAGGGCCCGAAGGTCACCACCGAGTCCTTGTTGGCCCGCAGGCCGCTGAGAGCGTTGTCGTAGCAAGCCCAGTCCTCGTCCGTCCGCAGGACACACAACACCACGGTGGAACGGCGGGAAGCCACCGCCTCTGCCCGGGCGATGCGGATCAGAACCTGCGCCGGGACAACACCGACAACAGCCGACTTAGGAAGGAAGGAAGGAAGGAAGGAACAAACTGCTCCGAGTAACTGAGCACACACCTCAATGTTCTCCTTGTAGTGCGGCACTCTGGCCAAGAACTGCTGCCTGCCCACCATCTCGCCAAAGAGCACGGGACTCTCCTCTAAACGCTTTGCCAGCGCCGTCACGTTGTAGTGCAGCGACTCCCGGTGAACCTGGCGAACACGGGTCGACCCGCCGGTTAGCCTTAAGTTAATTGAGCTGTTTAACAGTCGTAGTCGTCAATTTCCTTGCTGGCTCTCGAGTCGAGAAACATGTGAAGAGATCCAAAAGGAATCAGAGTGAAATCAAAACGCCAATACGACCTCCCGAAGCCCCTTCATAACACGCGGCGGCACCTGCGGGATGTCGTTGTCGGGCAGCCGCTCAGAGCGGAGGAACTCCAGGATGGCCCCAAAGTGCTCTCCGTGGCGGTCCAGGAAGAAATGCCCCTGCGCGTCCTTGGGCAGTTTGGGGGGCCCGTCGAACCACTGGGCCAGCTTGGACTCGGGGTACTTGGTGAGCGTGGCCACGCTGGTGCAGAACCTTTGGCCGCCCACGTTCAAGTGGACCACGTGCATGTGCTGAAGACAGACAGGCAGACAGACAGACAGACAGACAGACAGACAGCATCAGTCAAGTCGATATTGATTTATGATACTTCTTTGTGGTTTTTTATGACACAATGACTAGCTGGTGAATCTGCCTCAAATTCAGGTCAGCGTCGCTATCCATAGCGACCGAGCTCTGAAGCAGGCCGAGAGATGCTCTTCCGGATCGCCGAAGGGGGCGAAACACAACATTCCACGAGACTTTTTCTTGTTGTTGTTGCGGTGCACGAAATGTGCTTGTTTGTCTTCCTGCATATTGGAGAGGAAAAGTAAGGAACGAAAAGAACAAGACGTGGCTTAACCGTCACGTTCCTTTCCACGCCAGCCACAAGTTGTAGCATTTGTTGATGTGAAAGGCTTGTTGGCGTAGCGTAGCGTGGCGAGAGATCCGACCCAAAAGAGCGCCTGCTCGCGGAGTGGACGCGTCTTTCATCCAACAACGAACGAACGAACGAACGATTTTTTTTTTTCTTCTCGTGACTCCAATTTATGTTGAGCAGCAAACGATTACGAGTCATCTTTCGTGCGCTTACTGGAGGCGTGTGTTCCTCCACGTCCGCCAAGTCGACTTGGTTCATTTTTGCTTCTTTTTCTTCCTTCGCGTCGAGCAGGTGAGGCGGCGTGGCGTGGCTCGGCAGGGCGTGGCTGGCGCGGCTGGCTGGCTTCTTCCGGATGCTGACGTCAACTTGGGCAACAATCATAAAATCACGCCGCAATCGGCCCGTCTGCTTTTTTAATTCAGCTGCAGTCCCAAGCACACAAGAGTCCTCGGATATGTCTTGCATTCGTTTAGCCCATAAAATTGCTTTATCCAATGTCATTCTTGAAAGTGAGTCAATATTCATTTGGATAGCGAGCGAGCGTTATTTTCAAACCATTGGCTAATATTGAAATGGACACTAACTGAGCCACACTTTTCTTGTTTGTACAAGTGCTGCCTCCCTGCCCAAACTGGACATTTGGCAAGATTTTGCAATCATGTCAAATCACATCCACGTTTCACCACCTTGAATTGCAATTTGGCCAGCCGAGCCAGGGAGGGAGCATCTTTTGCTCTGCCAGTCGGCCAGCCAGCCAGGGAGGGAGGGAGCATCTTTTGCTCTGCCAGTCGGCCAGCCCGCCAGCCAGGGAGGGAGGGAGCATCTTTTGCTCTGCCAGTCGGCCAGCCGGCCAGCCAGGGAGGGAGGGAGCATCTTTTGCTCTGCCAGTCGGCGTCCCCGCTCCAGGTGCCCGCTCGCTTGCTTCTCCTCACCGGCAGGACAAAAGCCAATCCAAGGCACACAAGAGCTTCTTTTGAATATTTTATTTTTTGTACACAAAACACGCTCTTTCTGCTGTCAATGTGAAGCCCTACCTGTCTGCAAGGGAAAAACAAAAGGGCACATTGTTACTATGCAAGCGTGACGGACGTTTTCTTCCAAGCTCGTCATTCAGTTGGGCCTTTCTCACCAACGCCGAGCAAAATATCCAAAGCCAGAACGAACCACGTGTGTTTCATATTGGTGACCTTTTAGAGGGAGGCCATTTCCCTTTCAAAATTGTCAAGGATATCCAGCTTTTGCCTTTAATTGTACAATCAAGTCGCAATTGGCCAGTTGGCAGGCAACGGCCGGCGCGTGTGAGAATGCCGAAGCTCCGCCCACCCCTACCCACCTTGCTTTAGGCGTTGGGCACGGGCGCGGCCGCCTGAGGCATGACGGGCACGTCGGGCTTGGCGCCCTTCTGCTCCGAGATGGGCGTGGTGGGCAGCGGCTCGTCCTTGGGCTCCACGATGCTGACGTGGTCGGGGAGGGGCTTCTTGGGGCCGATCTTGCCGCTGGGGTCCCACGGCAGCATGATCTTCACCTTGATGCCCAGCACGCCTGCTCGGGCAAACACAAGCATCAGCCGGCGTCGGGGAAGCCCAAGCTTTTATGGCTCACTCACCCTGCCTGAGCAGAACGTGGCGGACGGCCGTGTCCACGTAGTAGTTGACGGGGTCTCCGCTGTGAATCATGAGTCCGTCCACAAACTTCATGGACTTTGCCCGCTGGCCCCTCAGCTTGCCCGACACCACCACCTCGCAGCCCTTGGCGCCGCTCTCCATGATGAACCTCAGCACGCCGTAACAGGCCCTGCGAGGATTAGCAAAAGGGCTTTTTGTGGCTGGCCTGGCGAGCGGGCGGGGCAGTCCGCCGCCACCGACGGGTTTCGTGATGCCGTCTGCGGCATCGCTAGCCATTAGGCGCCAGCCATCCCCGTGCTTTAAACGGCAACGTGTGCGCTAATGCCCCCTTTGTCCCTCTCAGACAAATGCCTCAGCGTCTTCAGCGTGAATGCGACCACGTCGCGGCGGCCGGAGGAGGCCCGAGCGGGAGCGCAGAACGCGCCCCGAGCGGCCGCCTCGCGGCCAACGCCGTGCGCGTCCGACTCGTCATCGTATCATCACCGAGGGAGCGCCGATCCAAAACAAAAGCCCCATTTGAATGCGGGCGACGCGGCTGCCTCACCTGCGCACGGCTAAACCTCCCAGCAGCTTGTAGCGCAGAGATTCAGCCTGAGCGATGGCGCACAGGCCGCGGGTGGCCACCTTCTCGGCGTATAGCTGCAAAACAAGAGAGGGACGACGTGAGGCCGGCGAAGGGCAAACGGCGGAGGCGCTCCTTTCGATTCCCACCCACCTCCACCGTGCCCTCGGGGAAGCCGAACCTCTTCTGGACCACGGCCGTAAGCTCTCGGATGCGGCGGCCTTTCTCTCCCAGAACATTCTGGGTCCTGGACAGAGACGGATGGACAGACGATCGTAAGCATCGGGCAGGCAAACATCGCAGCGACGACAGCGTCCCGAGAGAGAGAGATAGCTCAACTTTTACGGAATGTTAAGAAAAGCCGCTCGGCGGCCGGCCAGCCGCATTGAAAGCGCTGCCACGTTTTCGCCCCTCTCAGACAAATGCCTCAAGCGTCTTCAGCAGGAAAGCAACTTTGCCGGCCGGGGCAAACCGAGCAGGAAGGCAGAACGCCATCCCGAGCGGCCGCCTCACGGCCAACAAAGTCCGCGTCCGACTCGTCATCGTATCATCACCGAGGGGCGACTCTTCTATTGGCCCCCTTGGGTTGCTTTGGGCCGAGCACAAAACCGCAAGCGCTCAATGTTTACGGCAGAGAAGGGAGGATCGCGGAAACGGTGAAGGGAAGGCGGCGCGAGGTCCCGTCACTTACTCCCAATAGCAAATGGACTCGGTCGGAGGCGGTCTTTGGCGCCACCG
Source organism: Syngnathus leptorhynchus (assembly GCF_054491065.1). NCBI lineage: Eukaryota > Metazoa > Chordata > Actinopteri > Syngnathiformes > Syngnathidae > Syngnathus > Syngnathus leptorhynchus. The sequence goes on along the minus strand of NC_141201.1, from coordinate 207,676 downwards.
GGTCCTCGGAAGGGGCGGGCGGGCGTCTTACCTGGTGGCGAGGATGATGATCTCGGTCCTGGTCGGGGTAACGCGCACCTCCACGCCCGAGTAACCGTCCTCGGCCAGCTCGCGAGTCAGAAACTCATTCAGCTCGGCCTTGAAGATCCCGTCTGAGACAAACTGCAGACAAACGGGTGAGCTGCGGTTAGCGAGCATTTTGACCTACACAGTAAGTAAGTATTTTCATCAGGTCACGCCAGTTGTAAAAGGCCAGTGCCAATATTCAAGAGGGAAGGGAGGGAGGGAGGGAGACAACGATACACGGCAATTTGTAAATGCATTTACTAGGCCTCCATTCCAAACACATTTGCTTTCCCACCCCTGCCTTGAAATAAAGCCTTTTTTATCAAGCCGATTTGGATCATCCGAACTTGCTCCAAAGTGTCAAGTGACTCATTTCCCAGGACGAAAGCACATGTCACCTTTAAATTGGCACCTTGCACGTTTTGCACCCCTTCGGCGAAACAAAGCTGCCTTCGTTCAAGTCTTTCGACAAGTTCGCGTGCCGTTCGACTTGCGGTCCCGACGACAAGTAACTTTAGCGGAAGCTCATGCTAAGCGCGTCAATGTGCGCGTCTCGAAACGCTCCACTTTTTCATTATGCGCCAAAAAGGCCAACTCGAACGTGGAGCAAGAAAAAAGGCAATGAAGCGTCATTCGGTCGCTGCACATCACGTCAAGTAAGTCATCGTCAATGCGGCGGAGGTGGCGCCGCCATGTTAGCTCGGCGCTGGAAAGCGGCGGCGACCTAAGCTGGCAGCATCTCGAACAATCCTGGCCGAGCAGATGCCGACTGCACGTTGAGTTGTGACAGCGGGCACAAAGGCGCTTGAGGCCGGCTGGCAGAGGGGCTATTTGGACGCAAAAGCTCCCGGCGAGCGATGAAATGACACCTACTTTCCTCTTCTTGGATATCTGCACCGCCATGTTTGCACGGGCCGTACACAGGAAAGGCCGCCCCGGCGATGCGGAAATGGATTTATACTACGTGTGATCACTTCCTTTGACGTCACGCGCAGACGACGTTTGCTGGGTTTCTTTTTTGAATTTTTTTAGGAGCATGCGCTCTTCTGCGTACGGCAAAGCAAGAGTAACAAAAAGTTACTTAAAGCGAATCATAAACAACTGCTTTATTTAAAGTTCTTTTTTTTTTATTTTGATCAAGTTTACAGCTCAAAAACATCCCTCAACTCGTTTCACAGCAACAAGAGCAATCGTAAACGTCCACACAAACTTTGTTGCCATCACATAATAGGACACCTCATAGTTACGATAACAGGATGCAATGAAAATGATAGCCAATAATAATAATCTCTGCATTGAGGCAGATATCGGGACTAGGCCTCTCACCCTGCAAGCGTACGGTTGGGGTCGGCAGAAGTGGGTGATGTCTTTGTTCTTTATCAACGACGAGTCGGAGGAAGGTTGACTTTTTCCCTTCGCCTCACGACGGCGCCACAGGACTTGACCAGAAATAAGCCAACGGCAACCTTTCACCTGACGCAAGTTCACCATTTATTTGCAGTGATGGCTTTCATTCTTGATTTGGAACCAGATTTGATTTCCCACGTTTTCTAATTGTAGAACACTTTGCAAGTCGCTCATGCACTGCATTAGGCAACTAGTTTTTCTTACACAAGTATGCGCTTAAGAAACATTTCAAAGAAGTAACTTTTTGAGTCGGAATATTTTGAACTACAAAAGGTAAAAAAAACAACAACAACAACTCGGTGTGCTACAAAGCCAATCAAACGGAAAACGAGGCTAAGGCAAAACATTCGGAATCGCCACTATGAGACCGATCGAAACAGTTGATCCCGCGCTGGTGGAGAGGTGCGGAACACAGGCACACGGGAACGTTGGGCGTCTCAACTTTTTATTGTTTATTTACAAACAACAGCAAGCTGCCGGAGAGAGGCGGCGGCGCCGCTCACACTCGGGAAGGGTACAACATCTGAGGACAAAAAAGAATCACACATCACCGGTCGGTCGGTCGGTCGGGCTTGCGCCAATGGTGGATGGAGCGCGTGCGCATGCGTTGCATCCGTACCACTCGTATGCGATGTCCAATGGCTTTGGCGGGCAGGTTGCTGGCGAACTTGGCCCTCACCATGCCGCTGTTGCCGTGGGCGCGCATCACCTTGCCCCAAATCACGCGCGTCTTGTTGGGCTTACCGCCGGGCGTCACTGTGTTCCTGAGACAGACACACGCACGCACACACTTAGTACATGTTTCCAGATGAATGTGAAAGGTCATCGTTTGCATCAAGCGGGCGACGGCGCCAAGTGCCCGCACACTTGCAAGGAGGGGGGGAGCGGCCAATGAAGCGGGCTTCGCTCGGGTTGTTTCTTTCAAGAGCGAAATTCACCAAGTGAGACTTTGGCCAGTGTTGGTGGAAACGGAAAAGCCCCACAACAATCTCAGAAACAACGTTTTGCCCGCCACAAGCGTTTGTTTCTTTTTTAAGGAGGAATTGCCAGTTATTGGTCTGGTCGTTTTTTCCTTCTTTGGCCAGTGTTGGTGGAAACGGAAAATCCCCACAACAATCTCAGAAACAACGTTTTGCCCGCCACAAGCGTTTGTTTCTTTTTTAAGGAGGAATTGCCAGTTATTGGTCTGGTCGTTTTTTCCTTCTTTGGAATCGACTTGGGCCCTCGGGAGTCACGCCCTATCTTCGGAAGAAAGGAAGACTGACTTACTTCTTGGCCTTGTAGACGTAAGCGCATCGTTTGCCCAGGTAGAAGTCGACCTCGTCGCGGCTGTAGCAGCCTTCCAGCTTGAGCAGCGCCGTGTGCTCGCGCTGGTTCCGCAGGCCGCGCTTGTAGCCCGTAAAGATGGCCTTGCTCCACAGCCTGCACACACACACAAAGCACCATTAGTGGAACCTAGGGCCGGATTCTCTCGCAGCCGTTTCATCCCCGTTTTGGCGCTGGAGCCCGGGCGCCATCGTATTGGCCGTCAAACAAATACCGCTCGAGTGAACTCTCCCAACCTGGGAGCAAGTTTTCAGTGGGCGGTATCGTCGGGCCGAGCGCCAGCGACCGGCCGGCTCCACGAGCCGGCCGAGCGCCAGCGACCGGCCGGCTCCACGAGCCGTCACCCCGACGTCCCAGATTCTCCGGTCTCGTCCAATTTGGTAACCAATGACGTTTGACTCGGAAAGCGAAATTTCGACCCAAGTCAAGTAAGAATCAACCTTACCTTCCTGGCATCTTGGCTTTTCTTGGTTGGAGAGCTCACCTGTGCACACACACAACACGCGTAGACAATTTAGATCACATTGTGACAATAAAGGTTCATGTGGAAACGGATAGCGTTGAAATGTTAAAATGGCACGATGCAGCTCATTTCACGTCCACAACGTGGAACTCAATTCTACACGGAATGTTGCAGTTTGCGATCACGTGCTCATTGACAGCGGCGTCCCATCCATTAACGGTTGGTTCCACACCGTTCCGAAGTGCAGACTTGCGGCGAGAACAACGCGATAGCCGTAAAACGAACACGCAGAGAAGCGCCACTCGGAGCGCCTGAGCTCGGTGAAAACGGTCGGAGACAGCCAGCCGGAGATCAGATAGCTAGCACTAGGCGGCAGAATCCGAGCTCAATCGGGGCCATCATCAAGTCCGCAAAGAGCCCAAGTGCGTACGGAACGCCAAGATGGGACAACGGCGAATAGCCAGCACAAATGAGTCACATTGGTCAAAGGCTTTTGGACTTTTCTTTCAGACATGTTTAGCTTCCTACCTGGCCGCTAGCTCCAAAATGGCGAAAAAGACTGTGCGAAAAGAATGCTGGGAAATTATTGCCAAACATGGGTGGCCGAGGTGCGCCTGCTCAAAAAACACGTTTGTTTGTTTGTTTGTTTGTGTGTGTACCTGGGCCAGTCCAAACACCTCACCACCCATTTTGGGGCCTGAGAATCGCCACACACAGAAAAAATAAATAAATTGCCAGTTATTGAGGGGAGTGATTTGACATGCTTACATACAGACGTATTATATAATCAAGTTCCAATCAAGTGTCCCTTGAAATATACGTTTTTCTTAGTCCAATCCACCCAAAAACGAATTAATATTCATTCAATAAATGAAAAATAATCATCAACAGCAGTCTTAATATACCACTTATACATCTTTTTAAATTTTCATGACAATATTTCTTTTTTGTGCGTTCGTTTTTGTGCTTTTGAAGAGGAATACAAGTTTGAGGTCAAGTGGAAACAATCAAACATACAAGGATATTCCAATTTCAATATTTATTCGACAGACAACCGAATTCAATTTTTTTTAATAACAGTAAGAGACATGAGTGAAAACGTGTCAAACATTTTTGGATAAAAAAAAAAAAAAAAGAAAAGTGTACTTTTCCAGAAATCCGACCGTTGCTGTGGTAACCAACTCATATGAAGCCTGTGAGAATCACGCAAGTCATTTAGAAAGGCCGCACTGTCGTCTCCATATCTTTATATACACAACTACACAATCTTTGTATTTACACAATACATTTGTACACAAATGGGCAGCCGGCGCAGCCTCATCAATCTAATGTCGCGGAATGCAACGGGGGCCTGCCGCAATCAAATGACTGCCGAGCGTGGCCGTGTGGGGAACATCGGAAGTGAACAAGATGAGAAAGACACAAGGTGCAAAATGAGAGACACAAACGTGACAGGGACACACACATAAAAATAAAACACAAGCCGACACATCCGCCTCTTACCAAACGCATAGTTAGCAAGGCACCAATCAGACACGTTTGGATGTTCAAAGTTCCCATGCATTTCAAATGCTTTTGTTTTCTTCTAATCTGCTTCTTTCCACATATTCACATGAGCTGCAGTTTACTGTGAACAGCACGCCTACCATCTTGGCACACGCGACACGTCTATCGGGACATAATCGACAGCAAAGCATCAGTATTCTTTGCTAATTGTTGCAGAAGGGTATTGCCGCCACCGAGAAAGAAAAACACTCGACGTCAGTTCATAACGTGATCAATTTCACGTTTCAATGTGATGAATTTCATGGCAAAAGAAAGGCCAACCGTATTAACGGTCAATCAAGGTCCTTTTTGGCTTAGGAATCAAAGGTAGCAGCTATGCCATCATTCTTGTAAATGAAAGAAACTATTCAACGTGGCAGTACTAAGAAGCAATGTAAAAAGGTTATTAGCAACGATCATAGCCCAGGTAGGGTCACTCACGTGTCAGTCACGTGATGGTTTTTCGGACTAGTGTGTCAGGTGGAAAAAAAGAACAAGTGCGCACGGAATCGCGCGACCTTTCCGATGGGCTGCTGTCATGATATGCTAACGCGAACGCAACTGGTGCATAGAGAGGGCGGGCGGATCTTTACGTGTGTTGTGACTACGCGGCGGTGGTGGCTACATGGCAAGCGAGGCTCCGGACGACGATGAGGTCATCGTGGCGCCGCTGGTGGCGACGGCGTGTCTGGGCGGGGCCAAGCGGAGAAGCGCGCTGACGGTGGCCGCCACCAGGGGAAGACCTTGTTCCTCCAGGATGTGAAGTGGAAGACACAAGTCACTCTGGACACACACGCACGCACAACGTGGAGGGAGGGAGGGAGGGAGGGAGGGAGGGCAAAAAGACAACAACGCAAAGATGGATCAACACAAGTGAAATGAGGCAAACGCAAAAAGGGGCAAACCAGGACGGACGGGACGGAGGATGGGATGGACCGCGCCGAGCCGCTCTTCACTCGCCACGTGGGACGGACTCAGCGGGCGCCTGTTCTACATGAGCGCCGCAATCGATTTTGTCTACGTGCGTCCTCCCCAATGAGCCCGCAGCGGGCGAGCGAGCCAGCGAGTTGAACATTGGCTGTTCAAATCGCTGCTAATAATGACGTCGCGTAGCGCAACGGTGGCGAGGACCTTCGCCAAAAGCTGGGACGTGATGATAGGAAGGCGGCCGCCTGTCGCGACATGAAATCACTTCTGAGTACGTGCGGGCAGGCGGACGTTAACAAGGAAAAGGAAGGAGGGAAGTGGGAGGACAAGAAAAAACACACAATCGTTAGGGAAAAAGAGGCAAGCGAAGAAAGACGGACATCCATGAATCGTCGTCGTCATTGAACACATCGCCTCCCGGGTGGATGGAGTGCCAAAATGTCAACACCGCATCCCTTCAGAATAAAAGTCGGGAATCCCATTCACTATATCGCCATACGTGTATCGTTCAGCATCAGAGAGGGCTCTAGAAATTTGTACGCCATATTGCACAAAGAATTAGCGTGACCCAAACATACTTGCCAAGTTGCCGACAGGTCCCGATTTGCACGATGTCATTTTGGCACCCTCGCCAATGCCGAGCGAGCACAAGCAGCGACGGGCGGCGAGTCGCTTACCTGAGCGACGCCGATCCTGCGACACGCCTCCAGGAAGTTCTCCACGTTCCTCCGACATTTGGCCATCGTCAGTTTAGGCTGGGGACACACGCGGGGCGGTTGGCATAGCAACGGAGCGGAGGGCCGGGACTCGACCGGTGGCTCGCATAGCCACTGTGGGACTCACCACGGCGGGGGAGGGCACGTGTATGCTGGGCACCGATCGCGGCCGCACGTGATTGGCCAGGTGACACAAGACCACGCCGTCCGTCAGCGCCGCCCCCAGGTCGCTCGGCAACGACACCTTCAACCGCCCCTCGATGTTCTGACAAATGCAACAAACGATCAACGTCCGGCAACGGGTCTCCCTCCCGATGCAAAATGGGCTCGCTCTTTTGCTATTTGGCTTGACGAGCGCCGATGGAAATAAGGCGTCGGGCGCCGTCGTGGACGGAACTTGAACCCCCGCGGCCAACGGAAGCGCCCGCCGCCCTCACCGATGCATTTCGATCGAGCCCCAAATGTTGGTGGCTGTGTGCGGCCCGACGAGTCCAAACACAGCGCTGCCATCGAGCACGGCGCTGCCATCGAGCACGGCGCTGCCATCGAGCACGGCGCTGCCATCGAGCACGGCGCTGCCATCGAGCACGGCGCTGCCATCGAGCACAGCGGATGGCACAGCGCTGCCATCGAGCACAGCGCTGCCATCGAGCACAGCGCTGCCATCGAGCTAGCTGTCCTTTGGGGAAAACGAGTTGGGCAAAATGAAGATGCGTCCGTTGTGACACCGAGCGCCCAAAGAGAGAGCCCTCCCCCGGCAAACACGCTGCCTTATCTGGTGGAAACAAACATTTGGGCCACCTTCCTGAGCTGCTCCACCAGCTGAGCGTCGTGTCCAAGGACGGCGGGCGGCGCTTCCTGCGGGTGCTGAACGGAGGCCGGGGCATCGCCTAGACAACAAAGTGTGTGTGTGTGTGTGGGGGGGGAGCACAGGTCAAGCTGAACTCACTGGCACGGAGCGGCGCTCGCTCGCTCGCTCGCTCACCTCGCCTCTTTTCTTCACGCTGGCTGAGACGATACAGGAAACTCTCCGGGCGCACGCCGAGGCCGCGACAGGAAGCGGCGTCCCCCGAGCCGGGATTGCCTGGAGATACAAAGTAGGCCGAGTCAATGCGGCCGCACGAGCCCACGACAAAGGCTTTCGGCGGGCGGTCCCGTCTTACCGCTCGGCGAGAGGCCGCTTCGCTCTTCGCCCTGCTGGCACAAGCGCGCACGTTAGCGTGGCTGCCGAGACGCGGTCATTTTGCAAAGACGGCGCCGAGCTGTGGTCACGTTGCAAATGCCACGAAGAAGAGGACAATTCTTACCATGAAGAGTGCAGAGTCATCTGTGTGGGTGGAGCGTCTCAAGGGGTAGACGTTCTGCACGCACAGACACACACACACAGCCGCAAAGTGAGCGCTGGATGTTAAGAGGCGGGACGCCAGAAGGATGCCGGCCGGCGGGCTTTGGGGCTTTGGGGCTTTGGGGCTGGCTACCTTGCAGTCCGGGCTGGACTTGTTAGGACTCTGCGAACAAATAAATGCCGGCAAAGCGGTCAACTTTCACCGAGCACAAAAGGTCGGGTGGGCGCCAGGCTGCTTTTGCCCGCACGCTTGGAATGAACTTGGAACTACTTTGCAAAAGTGCAGGTGAGAAAGGACTTTCAATTGTTTTGTAAGCACGCTCATAAAATGCAAGCGAGTCTTCCCGGATGGTGACGCACGCCGGTCGCTACCTTGGCGTCGGGCTGCGGGGGGCACGTCTTGTGTCGCTCCTCGTCGTACCTGAGGGCGGCCAGCTGAGCCTCTCGCCTCATCCTCTCCACGCCGGCGCCTCTCTGAGCGACACGCGGGTACCACATCAGGACGAGGTCCCGCGGACGTCGACAGCGGCTGACGTGACCTTACCTGAAGGTGGCCGCTCGCCGCCGCGGGACCGCCGTCCGCCACGGTCCTGTCGGACACACAGCGAGGACACCGTCTTGATCGGGAATAGGCGCTGTGACGAGCTAGATGCTAGCGCGCGCGCGTACCTGGCCGGTCTCGGTCCGGAGTCGTCGATTCTGAATAAGCTGCCTTTACCCGGAGAACCCTGAACCGGCAGACAAAGGCAAAGTAGTGAAAAACCAAGACACAACATAACAAGCGGCGCTCTCGTACGTACCGGACCGCCGATACGTCTCTCGATGTAGGCCATGAACTGCGAGCTGAGGCTGGCCCGTCCCGCCGCTCCTCGTGCCGCGCTCCTCGCCGCCGCCTCCTCCTCGTCCTCCCCGCCGTCGATGAAGTCCATCTGCTCCGGCTCGTCTGCGCACGCCATCGAGCGACCGTGTGACTTGCCGGCCTGCCTGCCTGCCTGCCTGCCTGCCTGCCTCCCTCCCTCCTAAAATAATAAAGCCCGAGCGCGCTCACGTGTGCCGTTGGCCAGCAGGTGGGCCGGCGGCGGCGCTCGCTTCGACTCTTTGTGGACATCCGGCACGCGAGCGGGACCCTCAGACAGGTCCTTGTGAAACACACACGCGTGTCACAATGTCATACATCTTTGGTGTTTCTGGATTTTGTGCAATATTGTGAGCTTGTCTGACCTCATTTCCTGACCATCTTTTGTCTCCACTGTCCACACTGTTGAAGCCCGAATCCAAGGCTCCGGAGGGACGACCAGAGTACAGCTCATCCGTGCTAACACACACATAGACAGACACGCCGAGTGAGCGAGTGGCAATGCGGACTGAGCAGCTCCGTGCGCTCGCTCGCTGGGAAATGATGAGTTCAGACCAGGAGCCAGAGTTGAAAGTGGGTCTGTCGTGCTCTGGCAGGTCAGGGGTCGTCTTGCTGGCCTCCGTGTTGAGGAACTTAAAGATGTGAACTTTGCCCTTGATGCAAATCTACACAACGCAAGCAGATTAATGACGAGCGAGTTCCGGCTGAGGTCGAAGCGTTTAGGGAAAAAAAATCATCTCTTCCGGACCGCGACCGGCTCGGGTCCCATTCTCGGCGACGCGGTCCCGTACCTGCGCGGGCGGCGTGTGCAGCGGGTTGTTGTCCAGCACCATGGTGTGCAGCTGCGACAGGCGCGTGTAGCACAGCGGGATGGACGTCACCTTGTTGCAGGAGAAGTCGAGACGAACCAGCGGCAGCCCAGCCAGCTCTGGAAAGAGACCCGCGGCCGTCACCGCGTGTCGCGCAAAAGACGCCCTTTTTTGTCCTTCTTACAAATGATGAAAATGGCTTTGACTCCTGGACCGCACAAATGGTTTGACTGACTGAAAAGGGAGGATTTGGGGGGCCGCGGATGGAAAACGGACTCAACGTAAGCCCAAAAATAAAATCCAGCAAAGTCATTCAAAGGTCGCTAAAAGAAAGTGAATTTGAAAAACAAAAATGATTGACTAGCAAATTCAACTTCAAGCAAACTCTTCTAACCTCGACGAGTGCGTGCGTACGTACCGGGAGGAAGGGCGACCAGGTGGTTCCTCCTGATGTTCAGGTCTCTGAGCGCCTCCAGCCGGCCAACCTGAGAAGGCAGCGTCCGGATCTCGTTGCAGCTGACGTCCTGCAGGGAGGCGGCAACCGTCAAGGCTTGGCGCCAAGGCCGACTCGGTCGCGCCCCGCCCTCTCCCGACGTCTCCGGCTACCCACCAGCTCCGTCAGGTGCCTCAGCTGGCCCACTTCTTCAGGCAGCGCCACCAGCTTGTTATTGCACGCGATCAGAACCTTCAGCGGAAGACTGCACAGGACCACCGGCAGCGCCGACAGCTGGTTGCGACTGACGCAAGAGTACGGTGGCGGTGAGTGACAGGCGGCGAGGGGCGGGAGTTGTGGTACATTGGTACCTGAGGTTCAAGTAGGTGAGAGCCTGCAGGTTGATCATGTGATCGGGCAGAGATCTCAAACAATTCTGGTAGACGTTCAAACTCTCCAGAGACACCAGCAGGCACACCTCTGCCGGAAGATCCGACAGGCGGTTCCGAGACAAGTCTGCGTACACGCATATGGAGAGAAAACGCACGGGCCGGTTGCATTAACACACTTGGTTTGCCGGTACAGTAAGAAAACTTGTGACTTGACCCCCAACAATGGCCTGCGTGCGCGCGCGCACTTGTCCGAGGCGAGCGCTGCGCTTGAGGCGGCAGACGACATTGACGCCGACGGCATCATTTGTCCACGTGCCAAAGCTTTGCGCATACAGAGTCACGCCGAAATCGGTTTCCCTCCAGCGACTCGGCGTGGCCATCTTGACGGTCGACACCGTCATTTGTATCTGTGACGACCAACGGAAGTTTCTTCCCCCCGGCAAACTCCATCAATGTCGATGCTGTCATGTGCCGATGCTATTTTCCCATCTGGACGGATCCGGATGCATGCACAGTTTTGTCGCTCTTGAATTGTTTCGAGAACTTAATAAGTTGCTTACTAGACGGCAAATACATAGATTGCCCTGTAAGTATCAATTGTGTTTTCGACCAACTTCCAGACTGTTCCTCCCTTTGAATCAAGACATTTATGTACTTTGCAGGAGGATTATGAGAAGCATAAGATTTGTTGTTAATTATACTTTCTGGAGAAATTTGAGCTGTCATCTTTTTTTTTTTTTTGGGTTGTGAATCCAAGGAGGTTGACACCGCCGCTTGAGCGCACTTGAAACATTAGCGGGATGCTAATACGCGCTAACGTGCTAAACTGCTAGCACCACCAAAGTTGGCTGTGTCCAGCTCTAAAGTGGCCGAAAGTGTACCAAAGCTCGCGTTGTCGCTTGAACACAACAAAGACGACAGCGAGCGAGGTAGCGAGCGAACGTCTCCAAAACTCCGACTGTTGGAACGAGTGCTGCGCTAGGGGCGGCTGAAGCAACATGTTGTTGTCACTTGGAACCGAAACGACACTTGTTCTACGAAGTGGCTCGGAAACGTCACCAAACTACTCGGAGAACATTTGGACGACGGCGAGGACTCTCCTGCCCGGCCTGGACTCACCGGCCCTGGTGGTGTCGGTCAGGTCGTGGTTGGCGGCGCCGCGGGGGAACTCCTTGAGCTTCCTGCCGCTGAGGTTCAGACAGCCGGTGGCCGAGGCTTCGTCCAGAGCCCGCTCCAGAGAGCGGTTCCACGGCGCCGGGCCCGCCGCCGACGTCAGCCCGTTGTTACCGGCCACGAGGACGCCCCCCGCGCCGGCACCGCCGCCGCCCCCACCACTACTAACCGCGAAGCCGAGTCCCGTGTTGTCCGTCGCAGAGCCCAACAACACCGAGGTCGCCATTACACTGCGGTCTGTTGCTTAGCCCGCTGTGCTAATGCTCATGCTAATGCTAACATCCCACCCTAAACTTTGGAGACAGGTCTGCGCATGCGTACAACGCGGGCTCCGTTGCCGCAGAAACTTGTACCAAACGCTTGATTATGTTTGGTATAGCTTTTAAATGGATCTCTTTTGTAAAATTGTTTATAGTGACGAGAAAACAGCTCAAATTATGAGATTTATGCACACGTGACTGTCATCATTGTTGCTCTTGATGAAGAGCGCAAAAACAATCTGCTCATAAAGAAGTGCAAAATTGGCAGGAAGTTTATCCTCGAGTCGACTTTCGCCGTTGCACAACGCCAGAAGAAACGTTGTTTGAAAGACTCTAACTCCCACAATTCCACGCGGCCGTCGTCGCCGCTTTGACGCATGCGCGCGTCGCGCCTGCTGGCGGCTGAGTCGTGGTGTGACTGTCATGGCGGCGACTTACGAGGAGATCCTGAGGAGCGAGTTTCCTGACATCGACTCGGAGTTGTTCGACTACATTACAGGTGAGAGGGTGGACCACTCGCCGCCTGTCGGCTGGCTTTTTGTCGCCGGTTTCTGTTTTTTCTTTCCTCCCTCCGTGTCAGAGTATGGCTGGCTGGCTGGCTGGCCGGCTGGCCGGCTGGGGCATCCTGCTAGCGGCAAGTTGCTAAGCAGTTACCCGGCGTGGCTCACAGGGATGAGCGAGTTTGGCGTTGGCTTGCCGGCTACGAGGCTCCATGTCGGTTTTGATGGAACCAGAAATCGCTTACACTGACATTTTTTTGTCTCTTTTGGCATTTCGAGCTTGATTCAGATAAGACGAGTGAGTATGACAAGTATGAGATCTTTTCAAAAAAGGCTCATTGATTGACATCAGCATGAGCAGATACATTTCTTCAGGACGAGTGCAACCATGTGACGTGTGACTTAATTCGCATTTAAGAACGGCAACGACCCAACGCGCAGCAATCTCTGGCCCGCTTCTCAATACACCTGACCAGTTGCTAATCAATAAAAGAAACGAGTCATTTCTTCAAAGTAGGGCTCTTACCTGAAACCCATTTGAATCATCCATTGTTAAGTCAGGTCGATTTTCTGAATTCCTCTCCTCATCATTTCCAAGTGGCTGCACACGTTCACCTGTTTGAACTAGTCTACGTTTGCAGAAAGAACTTAGGAATGTCCAGGAGATGGCAGGCCGGGGCGCTATTGTCATTTGACTTTGGGTTCACTGACGTTGGTTCGGGTCGTACGGGTTTGCTAGCGTTTTATCAAGTTGCTTCCCTTGTGTCCGTCAGGCGTGTTGGACGGCTGCGGGGCCGACTTTGAAGACGGCGAGGAGGTCTTTGAGGCGGTGGGCGGCGTCCTGCAGGAGGTGTCGGCCGACTCCAAGAATGAGGACGACGTCCGAGGCATCTGCCTGCGGATGTTCAACACGCTGCGGCTGTGAGAGCACGTTCACTTGCACGAGTCGCCGCCACCGCGCTCGCATGTGTGGCGTGCGCATTTGTCGAAGGCGTGCGTGATGCGTGACGCCTGTGTGTTCAGGAGCGGCTGTCCCGTCTCGCAGCGTCAAGTGTTGCTGGACGCGCCGGTGCAGCTGTCCCAGATGTCGCCGGACACGAGTGAGTGGCCGCCGATGCGCGCCGCCGTGCCTTTTGCGTGGCTGACGTTGGTGTTTTTCCTGCTTGCTGTTTTCTGCCGCCGCGCGTAGCCTTGGCCAACGAAGACGTTCGGGGCATCTGGATGATGAAGCGTCCTCAGAACACGGTACGTGTGGCTCCGCTGCTCTCAAGCTTCAAAGAGACTCTCTTGTGTCCAAAGATTGGCAACGCGATGCCGACCGACGGTTTGGCGCGACTTACGGACTCGTGTGTTCCCAGATGGTGAACACCAAGAAGCTGGAGAAGGCGGAGGCCAAGCTGAAAGCCAAACACGAGCGACGCAACGAGAAGGACTCGCACAAGGCGTCCGCTCCGCTGTGGGTTTCTGGCCTTTTTGCTCGCCGTCCGTCCGTCCGTCCCGCTTTGCCGTTTGCCTCGCTCTGACCCGTGGCGCCCTCAGTGTCCTGGAGGAGGCGTCGGCCAGCCAGGCCAGCAGCAAGAAAGAAGGACGAGTGGACCCGGCGGGAAAGAACCGCAGCTACGACATCCGAATCGAGAACTTTGACGTGTCCTTCGGTGAGAGGTGAGGAGCCAGCGGGCCAGCGAGCCAGCGGGCCAGCGAGCCAGCGGGCCAGCGAGCCAGCGCCGCGCGTCGGGCTCCTGGGGTTTCCACTACGGTGCCTTTGGTCCTCAGGTGTCTCCTCCAGGGCGCCGAGCTGGCGCTGGCGGCGGGCCGGCGCTACGGCCTGATCGGCCGCAACGGCTTGGGCAAGACAACGCTGCTGAAGATGCTGGCCAGCCGGAGCCTGCGCGTCCCCTCTCACATCTCCATCCTCCACGTGGAGCAGGAAGTGGCGGGCGACCAGACCACGGCGCTGCAGAGCGTCCTGGAGAGCGACGCGCTCAGGGAGGGCCTGCTCCGGGAGGAGCGACGCCTCAACGCGCGCGTGGCCAACGGCGCGTGAGTGGGCGCCGGCCGATGCCTTGCACTCGGGTCAAAAAGGCCGTCCCGACGGAGCTTTGCGTCTGGCTTTGGCCAAACGCTGTTCTGACACGCTTGTGATGCGTTTCAGAGCCGAGGGGGCGGAGAGCGTGCGCCTGTCGGAAATTTACTCCAAACTGGAGGAGATTGAAGCCGACAAAGCCCCCGCACGGTAAGCGAGCGAGGCATCCGGTAGGAGGCTTTGATTGACATCTGTTGTCATCCAATCAGAGCCTCCATCATCTTGGCCGGTCTGGGATTTTCTCCCAAAATGCAGCAGCAGCCCACCAAGTGAGTTTCCGCACGCACGTGCGAGCAAGCAAGCACGCATTCAATTTCATGTGTGTGTGCACGTAGAGAGTTTTCAGGAGGCTGGAGGATGAGGTTGGCGTTGGCAAGAGCTCTCTTTGCTCGGTGAGTTTTTTTTTGCCACCCACCTCAATCACACCTGACTGAAGTCGCGATTGTCACATCTTCCCTTGTGTGTGTGTCATTAGGCCCGACCTGCTGCTACTCGACGGTGAGTCACATGACCTCAGCTGTACTCTCAACACTCGCGGTGTAGTGGTATAAAGCCGTAGGAGCAGTGTCGCTTTGCTAGCCAAGCCACCGGGTTTTGTCTCCACCCCCACCCACCCCTGCCGAGGGCAAAAGAACGTGGAAAGAAAAAGTTTGCCGTATCAAATGAGAATGCAGAAGACAGAATTGTGGTCCCGTTGCTTAGCGTTCCAACAGCGAGCGACAGAATGTGCCTTCCCGACGCCAATTGTAGCTTGCGGCACAAAGCAAAAGTGGACCACAAGGTTAGGTAGCGTGTGCGTAGCGCTCCGCAGTGCTCCAGCTAAACGTGCCGTGCGTGCGTGTGCCTCTTTCCTTCCAGAGCCCACCAACATGTTGGACGTCAGCGCCATCCTGTGGCTGGAGAACTACCTGCAGGTCTGGTTGCGAGCGACGACGGGTCGCCGCCGTCCGCGTAAGCGCGGCGCTGGTGTAAGCGTGCCGCTGGTGTAAACGGCTCCTTCCCCACCCCACCTCAGACGTGGCAGTCCACCATCTTGGTGGTGTCCCACGACCGCAACTTTCTCAACGCGGTGGTGACGGACATCGTCCACCTACACTCGCGCAGGCTGGACACTTACCGCGGCGACTACGAGAACTTTGTCAAGACCAAAGAAGATCGGCTCAAGAACCAACAGCGAGAGTACGAGGCCCAGCTGCAGTACAGGCAACATATCCAGGTAAGCGCTCGGCACATTTTCAAACCGTGCCGGCCGGGACGCTCGTATCCGTCCGGCCGTACTTTGGATCGGGCATTGTGGAACGGAAATTGAGGTGCGTGCACGTGTGTGTGTGTTTTCAGGTTTTTATTGACAGGTTTCGCTACAATGCCAACCGAGCGGCTCAAGTGCAGAGCAAACTCAAAGTGCTGGAAAGATTGTAAGTGCGTAGATGGCGGCGCGGCGCAGCGTAGCGTAGCGCGGCCCTTAGAAGGACCTCCATTCTTACCGAGGACGTGTCGCCACGCTGACATTTGCCTACAGGCCCGAACTGAAGCCCATCGAAAAAGAAGCCGAGGTCACGCTGAGGTCCGTACGAAGCCGCGCCAGTGATGCGCTCCGCTCCAAAAAGTGCGCTTGAGTTGACTTGAATCCTTTTGTCGTCGCATCAGGTTCCCGGACAATTTTGAGAAGTTGTCTCCTCCCATCCTGCAGTTAGACGAGGTGGAGTTCTACTACACGCCCGACCAGCGCCTCTTCTCCGGACTCAACCTGTGTGCTGACCTGGAGTCTCGCGTCTGCATCGTATGTCTTCCAAAAGTCTGTCGGCCAGTGTGTGTGTGTGTGTGTGTGTGTGTGTGTGTGTGTGTGTGTGTGTGTGTGTGTGTGTGTGTGTGTGTGTGTGTGTGTGTGTGTGTGTGTGTGTGTGTGTGTGTGTGTGTGTGTGTGTGTGTGTGTGTGTGTGTGTGTGTGTGTGTGTGTGTGTGTGTGTGTGTGTGTGTGTGTGTGTGTGTGTGTGTGTGTGTGTGTGTGTGTGTGTGTGTGTGTGTGTGTGTGTGTGTGTGTGTGTGTGTGTGTGTGTGTGTGTGTGTGTGTGTGTGTGTGTGTGTGTGTGTGTGTGTGTGTGTGTGTGTGTGTGTGTGTGTGTGTGTGTGTGTGTGTGTGTGTGTGTGTGTGTGTGTGTGTGTGTGTGTGTGTGTGTGTGTGTGTGTGTGTGTGTGTGTGTGTGTGTGTGTGTGTGTGTGTGTGTGTGTGTGTGTGTGTGTGTGTGTGTGTGTGTGTGTGTGTGTGTGTGTGTGTGTGTGTGTGTGTGTGTGTGTGTGTGTGTGTGTGTGTGTGTGTGTGTGTGTGTGTGTGTGTGTGTGTGTGTGTGTGTGTGTGTGTGTGTGTGTGTGTGTGTGTGTGTGTGTGTGTGTGTGTGTGTGTGTGTGTGTGTGTGTGTGTGTGTGTCTGCCACAGACGTGAGTGAGGCAAAAGTGATGTCACAAACGCAGCATCTCAGACATTGCGCTGGAGGCACGTCTTAGACGACGCTTCTGCTCTTGCCGCAGACGTGCTCTGAACGCGTGCGTCGGAAACATTTCTCGGAAGCGTCCTCGACTAAGGTCTACTACACCCTTCTCAGGTGGGCCAGAACGGCGCCGGGAAGAGCACGGTCCTCAAGCTCCTGATGGGCGAGCTGACGCCCGTCAGCGGAATCCGCCAAGCTCACAGGTGAGACGGCCGCCGGACGACTGACTGGACTTGGTGAACGTCGCGTAGCGCTCCATCCTTCGTGTCAAGTGCTTTCAAGTGATTTGACACGTTCAGTGGAGAAAGTTGACAATGTGACGTCGGCAGGAATCTGAAGATCGGCTACTTCAGTCAGCACCACGTGGACCAGCTGGACCTGAACGTTTGCTCCGTGGAGTTGCTACTCAACAAGTTTCCCGGTAGGTCACTGGGCGCGAGCGTGCGCCGCCGCACCGTTCTGACTTGCACGCCGGTGGCGGCAGGTCGGACGGAAGAGGAGTACCGCCACCAGCTGGGAGGTTACGGTATCACGGGAGAGCTGGCCACCAGGCCCGTGGCCAGCCTGTCGGGAGGGCAGAAGAGTCGGGTGGCCTTCGCCCAGATGACCATGTCCTGGTAAGGCCCAGCACGCTGCGCGACTCGTGGAGTCATCTGACGCGGCCTTCCCTATTCCTCTGCCCTTTCAGTCCCAACTTCTACATCCTGGACGAGCCCACCAACCACCTGGACATGGAGACCATCGAGGCGCTCGCCAACGCGCTCAACAAATTCAAAGTGAGTCCAGCGGCGGGCGAGGCCTTTGATGACATTTAAGTAGCGCAAGGGTTAGGCTTAGCAACCCTATCGCAAACGCCAGCCAGAGTCGATTTGAAGGCCGTGTGCGTGCGTGCGTGCCTGCGTGCGCGGCAGGGCGGCGTGATCCTGGTGTCGCACGACGAGCGTCTGATCCGTCTGGTGTGCCAAGAGCTGTGGGTGTGCGACGGCGGTAAAGTGTGTCGGCTGGACGGCGGCTTCGACCAATACCGAGACGCCCTGCACGAGCAGTTCAAGAAGGAGGGCTACCTGTGAGGCGCCCGCCGGATGACCTAGAATTCATGTTGTCTTCTTTTTAGCGCGCAGATGTTCTATTTACTAAGAAAATAAACGTCACACACCACACGTGCTGCCTTTTTGGCTTCCAACCTTGCACCGGACGGAACGCCGCCTCAGCCGTTGCATTTTTCAATCGTTGTCTGGAACATCTTCAGAGCGTCAATTGAATAAAATAGGAAGGTTTTTGATGGCCGCGACATCAGACTCCCTCGCTATCGGGTCGTTAAGGTCCACCGTAGAAAAGTCGGGTCGTTTGGGACGAGGGAACGAGCGAGACATTTGATTTTTCTCTCTTCCGCCAGATTGCAAATGTTGTGTTCTGCTCCTCAATTTGAAGACACTCTTTTATTCTTAGCAAAAAGTTTTCAAAGAAGGAAAATGAGTCAAAACGTTGGTCGCGCGGCCGTCCACCTGGCTGTCTGTCTGTCTGTCTGTCTGTCCGGCCTCAGTACTGGAAGCTTCTCTTCGTCTGGATGTCATCCAGAATCTGCTGCAGCTCCTCGTCTTCAAAACGTCCTTCCAAGCTATATTGGATACACCCAACCCAAATCAAAGAATCACCAAATCAATTGGATTGGATTGGAGCGGGAGGTCCGCTGCTCACCTGGGGATCAGGGCCTTGGCTTCTTCGGCCGCTTCGGGACACAAGTTGGCCAAACTGGCCAACTCAAACTTGTGAAGCTTTTTCTGGAGGAGAAGGCTGCAGGCCCAGAGCAAAGCAAAACATTCACAACCTAATTTTACAGACGTCAGGTCAAAAGAGGCCGGACCGGACCGGACCTGCGCACGGCCGTGATAGTCTCTCGATTCTTGAAGCGGCTGAAGCGCACGGTGTAGTTGAGGGTCTTCATGAAGACCTCGGAGAGCTCCTCCTCGTCCTCGGCGCTCTCGTTCTGCTGCTTGCGGTGCTCCAGCAACATGCGCACCTCCGAGTTCAGCAGAGTCTCGGAATTCTCAAACTCTGAAACGCAGAGACAGCGATGGACTCCAACTCGTGTGCCTTTGCCACACACAGTCAGTCTCTCAAGACCCCATTTCAAATACAACAATGGAAAAAGATACGAGCTGACGACTCGGAGCGAGTCACTTCAACAGTGTCTCATTGGAGCCTTGTTGTTTGGCATAAGCCTCACGAAAAGAGATTTCCCCCGCAAACAAGAGGAGCAAAGAGGACGTTTCCACGGCACGCACGCACGCACACAAAAGGAGATGCCGAGTTGTACGTACCTTTAGGAAAGAGCAGCTGCGAGGCGTCTTCTTCTACATCGCCGACATGCGGCGTTGAACCCGCGGCCGCCATCCGACGAGGAGCGGCGCTGATCGGCCGCCGGGAGAGCAATGAGCGAGGCCAACGTGGATGTGCAACAAGAAGTAGCCTTTCGTAGTAGCTGGAGGGACGCGTCCGCCGGTAGCTGGCTGAAGAAAACAAGCGGAAGAGCCGCTCTGAAATCGAGCTTGGCTTCCGCCTCATCTCTAATGCAGTAGCGCCATCAGGCGGCCGGCTGCCCACCACACTATAACCTGCATGAATGAGAATAAAATAATGACAGGGACGTAAATACAAATGAAGAAACTTTGAAAACAGGGGAACCCAATTTCAAAGTTTTAACATCTTTATTTTTTATTATTTGTTAAACTCTTTCCACAGATTTCATAAACGCCCCAAAAACGACTCACGCGACGTCGCGGAAAAGGCGCCCCTCCCACCAGCGCCAAAATGGATCAGAAGACACATTGAAACCATTCAAATGGGAACCTAATTTCAAAGTTTGAACAGTTTGGGAAGTTTTTTTTCTTTTTCTTTTTTTCTTTTTGAATCACTGAATGTCTTTCCACGGCTTTCGTAAACGCCCCCAAATCGACGTCATTTTGACGCGACGGCGCGGAAGAAGCGCACCTCCCACCAGAGCCAAAATGGATCCGAGGCGCAGTAAGCAAATTGAGGGAAGTCGTGTTGACTCGCAAACAAAAGGGAACATTTTGACGGGCTAAAGAACCCAGTTAAACAACTTCTTTAACGACGCAGGTAAGTTTCAATGTCGTCTGACGACGTCGAAGGTTATTTGTGCTCCCGGAGGATGTTTGCGGCTACTTAGCATGCTAACTCGTTGAGTCACGTCTCTTTGCGTTCCCTTTTTGTCGAAAGAGACACCAGACACACGCGCCTCCTTGTCATGTTCGTTCTGAACCGTTTCCATTTTTCTTAAGAATTTGCTTGACCTGAACGTGACGTCAACAAAGTTCTGCTGCTCCCACAACACGTGACAGTCAGACATTGTGCCAAACATCTCAAGTCGGAACGTCATCTTCTGCCGTCGGTAGTGATGGGCAGAAAGTATGAAGCGACGTACATTGACAATCGAAGACGCATTTCAGCCGTGTTTTCAAATTGCAATGTTTCCGACTCTCTCCATGAAGAACGCTCCATCGTGTTTGTGCGTTCAGGCGGCCATGGCGCAGCGACGCGGCGCCTGCACGTGGAAGCGACACATCTGCGAGCAGCTCAAGCTTCGCGACCGTCTGCAGCGGCACGGCTTCGAGGAGCTCGTCCATCAATGTGAGTGTCGTCGCCGAGCCGCAGTGTGACTGACGCCTTGGATGGCTGCTCAACTCAGACCGCTTAAATACGTGCATTCCCCCCTTTTTTTTTTTTTTTTTTTTTGCTTTGAACAATTGGTGATTGTTTGAGCAAGTATGGTGGATTCAGGTGGAAAAAAAAGGCAAAAGGCAAAGCACCACGATGGGCAAACGTGCTTCAGCATCCATGTTCGGGCTCCTTTTAAACTTTCAAAGATGACTTGACTCGCTCTTCACGGCAGATGGCTTCAAATCTATGAAAGGGCAAATGTGACGTTGCGTTTGCTCACTGTGTGCGTGCGAGCGTGTAAAAGTAGCAGCGGACAAATGCCCGTCAAATCAAGTCATAAAGTCCTCGGCGCCCGTTTCAGACAATCGTCTGCTGGAGAAGTCGGACCTGCGCGCCGTCCTGTCGGAGCGCTACCAGGCGGACAAGTACGAGGTCGCACGAGGACACGATGCCACGTGAGCGCCGCCGTCGGCGACCAAAGGTGTCCCCCCCCACCCCCTCCCTTGTCGCCGTGCCCGTTTGTTTGGCTGAGCGGGTGTCTGGCTCGCTCGTTTGCAGGGGGGCGACGGACGGGGGGCGCGGCGACGCGCTAGTGCTACAGCAGGAGATGGCCGACATGAGGATCCGCCATCAGGAGGAGCTGACCGAGCTGCACAAGAAACGAGGAGAGGTGGGTGGGGTTGTGTGCGTGGACGTCGAGCTGCTTTTAGTCCTAGTCTTTGGAATAGCCTGCTGGTGCCCTCCGTTTTATTTGGATTTTGCAAAGCCCACTCAAAATTGAGTTTGAGTGGCGTGTCAAAGTGCAATCCTAAGTGGTTTCAGGCTGCCTTCAGCTGCCAGTGCAGCGCCGTAGCGGCCCAGCTCAGCGCGCTGCCGTCAAAGGCAATGCTAGCTGCGGCTTTTCCATTCCTTAAGCTGTTTTTTGCGTCCCGCAGCTGGCGCAGACCGTCATCGAGCTCAACAACCTGATCCAGCAGAAGGACAAGGAGATTCAAAGCAATGAGACCAAGTCGGTAGCCATGCGCCCCCCTAGGAACCGACCTGACCGCCCCTGACCGCCGCTGCCTTCTTTCAGGATGCTGGAGTACCAGCAGCAGACGGCCGCCCTGGAAGGAGACTGTCGAGATCTCAATAGCTGCCTGCAGGTAGGGGGCGTGATATGCCATCTTTTTCTCTGCGACCATTTCGCTTGTTTTTGGGTCTCATTCGAGAAGAAGGCCTCGGCGCTAGCTAGCCTTCGCTCAGGTGCGCATCCCAGCGGACGTGGAGGCCGGCATCGGCCACTGTGCGTGCGTGCGTGCGTGCGTGCGTCATCTGTCCTCTTTGTCGTCGGGTCGAGACGCCGTCCGTCCGTCTGTCGGATTTGAAGCGACCAGACTTGTAGGCTCGCCGTTGTGTCGCGCAGGACCTGGAGCGAGCCAACCAGACTCTGAAGGACGAGTACGACGCCCTGCAGATTACCTTCAGCGCCCTGGAGGAGAAACTGAGGAAGACCACAGAGGACAACCAGGAGCTGGTCTCGCGTTGGATGGCCGAGAAGGCTCAGGAAGCCAACCGGCTCAACGCGGAGAACGAGAAGGACAGCAGGTAGGGAGGGGGACGTGCTCGCTCACACAACACCAGAGGCACCGGCGCCACTCCTTTCTTTGTGCCCCCTCTCCTCAGACGCCGACAGGCCAAACTGCAGAAGGAGCTGGCGGACGCCGCCAAAGAACCGCTCCCCGTTGACCCGTGGGTGAACCGGTGACTGGTCACGCGGGTGGCGAAGGCGCCGCCCGCGCTCACTTGTTTTTCTCCTCAGGGACGACGACATTGAAGTTCTGGCCGAGGATTCCGGCAAGGCGGGCGGCGAGCAGCCGCACGGCCGAGCGCTCGGCAGAACTCCCAGGTCAGCTTACGTCGTCGTTGACAAAAAGCCAAGTGCGCCTTGTTGCCAAAGGTGCCGTGTGAATTGAAGTTGAGGTTTTGTCTTTCAGCAAGAAAATCTCCCAGATGCCCCCTGGCGGTCTGCTGGATTCCATCTCCAACATCTTCGGGTGGGTGGATGCTTCACCGCGCTCGGTGTATTTGCGTGACCTTCCCGTGACTCCGACGCACGCCGGTCGTTGTCGTCGGCAGGCGGCGAGGCGCAAACTCCTTGAGTACGTCTCCGGAAAACAGCGAAGTGCCGCCGGGGGCCAGCGTGGACGTTCGAGTCCCGTCCACAGCGCTGCATGTTTTTGTGAGTACCTTTCCTCTCTCTCTCTCTCTCTCTCTCTATCTGGCTGGCTGTATGTGAGTGTGGGTGCCTGCATTTCATGCCGTGCATGCCTGTGCTGTGTTTTGTCCAGGAAGCGCACGACGGCGAGGTGAACGCCGTGCGCTTTGGCCCCGGCTCGCGCGTCTTGGCAACGGGAGGCATGGACCGCAGGGTGAAGTTGTGGGAGGTGGTGTCAGGTGGGTGGCACGGGCAGGCAGGGGCACGCGCACGCTGGGCCGCCGCTCCACGGTCGATGATGAACAGTAAAAGGTCTGATTCCCCGCAACGCCCTCCCGGCCGGCCGGCCGCTTCGGAGACACGACGTGTCGGCGTCCCGACGCCTGGCTCACACTGACGGGAAGTGGCAACATTCGGAGCCCGGGTGCAGATCTTTCCGGGCTCCTCGCGGTCACATCCGACAAGTAGAAATTGAAAAGAACCGAGCCCGGCGTCGGTCCCGGGAGGGGCGGGGCCAATGATCTCCAGTTTTCAACCTGAGACCTTTGGCGCATCTGTAGCTGCCTACTTTGTGGGAATAATTGAAGCCCCTTTGTTAGTTTTAGAGTTGATACATTTGACTTGAAAGCAGCAGTTGTCTGACGTGCGCACGTGTGCCCGCAGGTCGCTGTGAGCCCAAAGGAGCGTTGACCGGCAGCAACGCTGGAATCACCAGCATCGAATTTGACAGCACAGTAAGTGTGGTGTGCGCAAAGCGGGAAAGCGACTTTGCCGCGCCATAACGCCGTCAACTCATCCATTTGAACATTGAGCCTCTTCAATGTTGTGACTCATTGTGTGTGCAGGGAACCTGCCTGTTGGCTGCCTCCAATGACTTTGCCAGTCGCATCTGGACTTTGGATGACTACAGACTGAGGGTCAGTGGCAGAAAAACACACAGCCGAGGTCTTATGGCCGTGCCGCGTCGGTAGTCGATGGCTTCAGCGGTCGCTTAGTTCGCCCCAGTCCGAGTTGAGTCGTACGTCGGCCAGGTCTGTGATGAGAAGTAAAAGGTCCGAAGCGGGGCGGCTCCCAACAGCGCCCGCTATCTATCGCGTTCCGACAGCCAGGCGCCGCCGGTACGGGATCTGCTGACAATGACGGATGCCGGGTCACGCGCCGCCCGCCGGGAGCGTTCGCGGGCCGCTCGACCGACAACATCCTACATGGGGAGGGGAGGGCCGGGCCACGGGGGCGGGTCCCGCTCGTGATCTCCAATCTTCTGCTGAGACCCACTTGGATGGCACAGGCCATCTTTTTCCTTGGCCACTAATATTTGGATCTTCAATCCTTCCACCTTGGCGCCGTGTGAACGGGGGGCAGGCGGAGGGAGGCTCATTGAGGCCTCCGCCCGCCCGCCCGTCCATCCGTCCGTCCTTGCTCTCCGCAGCACACGCTGACCGGACACAGCGGGAAGGTTCTGTCGGCTCGCTTCCTGCTGGACAACGCTCGCATCGTGTCGGGAAGCTACGACCGAACCCTGAAGTTGTGGGACCTCCGCAGCAAAGTCTGTACGTGACGGTCCGGCGTAGGTCGGAGACTCCGCCCCCGTCCCGACCCATCGCTCACTGGTGTCCGTCCGGCAGGCATGAAGACGGTGTTCGCCGGCTCCAGCTGCAATGATATCGTGTGCACCGAGCAGTGTGTGATGAGCGGACACTTTGACAAGAAGGTCCGCTTCTGGGACATCAGGTCGGTGAGGCGCAAGCAACCCCGCGGGCGCGGCGGCGGCAGGCAGGGTCACTAGAAAGCCGCTTTGCTTCCAGGGCAGAGAGCAGCGTGCGGGAGCTGGAGCTTCTGGGCCGGGTGACATCTTTGGACCTGAACCAGGACCGCAGCGAGCTGCTCACCTGCTCCAGAGACGACCTGCTGAAGATCGTGGATCTGCGCGCCAACGCCGTCAGGCAGACTCTCAGGTCCGACCTGACGGGCCCGGCGCGACGTCGCCGTAGCGTTTGCAAGGCTCACGCTCATCTTGTCTTTCCTCTTCAGCGCTGAGGGCTTCAAGTGCGGTTCCGACTGGACCCGAGTGACTTTCAGGTGGGTTTGACAATTAAGAAGGAATCTTTTGTTGTCCTTGGCTTTGGCACGCCGTCCTTCCTTCCTTTCAGCCCCGACGGAAACTATGCGGCCGGCGGCTCGGCGGACGGCGCGCTGTACATCTGGAACGTTCTGACCGGGAAGTTGGACAGAACGCTGGAGCGCAGTCACAAGTAAGGAATATGGCGTGACACGTGTGTGCCTGCCCTTGAATGTGCTTTTGAAGCTTCCCCGTTGTCGCTCCGGCAGCTCGGCCATCAACGCCGTGTCGTGGTCGCCGTCGGGCGTGTACGTGAGCAGCGTGGAGAAGGGCAGCAAGGCCATCCTGTGGTCCGACATGTGACGGAAGGAAGGAAGGAAGGAAGGACCGGACTCTGTCCCGCCTTCGCCTTTTCTTTTTAATATCCGACGTCTGCGCTGGGCCCGATCGCCCGCCGGCCGAGTCCAGATCCGGTGGGCTCGGTCGGCCCTGACCCGCCCGCACTTGCGCCGTTACGGGCGGGACCGGCGCTGTCCGCTTGTCAATATCAGGTTGACTTTGTGCACATAGCAAGTGATTAAAGACGTCCGAGCCACCCTGGAGCGAGGAGGACAAAGGTCCAAGTGCAGGCCGAGCAAGTGCGGGGTCGGCGGCTCGGAGCGCCTTCGAACTGCGTCGAGCAGCTTCGTGCCTTCACGGAAGTCCCGCGCAAGCGTATTATCCGATTTTATTTTCAATTGTATTGACATGTATTGATTGGTAGTGGCATTTGAAATGCAAAATGGCTTGCTGAAGATGCATCGTTGATCAAACTTGCCGTTGTCTTTATTTGCTGAAAAGTCTTCTTTTTGCTTTGCTCGAGCAAAACTTTTGCCCTTAGCATTAATGCGGTGAAAAGACCAGACGAAACCATACAATGGAAACCTGCGAGTTTGGACACGGGTCCGGTCGTTCCCTGTAAGCTAAAAGCGGCCGGTCCCTAAAGGGGGGGGGGGGGGGGGGGGTTGCTTCGTAGCCGATTCCGACGCGTCGCCGCCCCAGCTGAACCCGGTCTCTGGTAGGGTCAGGTCCGGGAGCGGGCCACGAAGGAAGGCCAGGTTGCAGGTGTCCGGATAAAGCAGGAAGCCCGAGAAAGTACTGGCCCCCTCGGCTCCGGCGTACATGCCGTTGCTCAGCTCGTCCTTGACCTGGAGCCAGACCCGGTCGCCCCCGTGGTCTTGACCGCGGGAAGAAAGTTCCGAAAGAGTCCCACTTTGAGAACGCGAGAACGACATTCACTGAAACGGGCACAAGGAGTGACCTTTGACATGATCTGGTACCGGAGTCTAACCGGTGGCCCAAATGAAACCTCTGTGAGTGAGCAGGTACTACCTTTGATTCCTGGCCGTCCCACGAAACCCGGCGGCCCTCTGAATCCCGTCATGCCGCGGCGTTCCGGGCGACCTGAGGGAGGGAACAAGGTTATCAGTCACCTTGAATGACGGATGGACGGAGGTTCGCCGCCGAGGGTCTCACCGGGCGGACCCCGGTCTCCGCGCTCTCCCTTGGCTACGGAGGACCCCCGCAGTTGACGCAGTGACAAAACCAGGGCGCTTCCTGCGGAGCGGCGCCCGCCCGCGCCATCGTCCGGCACGATCCTTCACGTCACCCGCCGTGGGTAACGTAGCGTTGTCGGAGTAGAAAAGGCCCGTCGGGAGCCAAGAGAGGTCAAAGGGCGCTTCCGGCTCGTCCTCAGCGACGGGCATCACTGTGGCGACGGGGAGCACCAGCAGCAGGAAGTAACCACGAGTGGTCGTCATATAATCTGGAGACTTTTGGCAAATGACAAATCTGAGTTAGGAGCCGCCGGTTTCTCTTTGACCCCTGGTTATCCTCCCAGATCTGGCTTTCTGACGTCTCTTTTGTTCTTTTCCTTCCCCTGCATGCGTGCACGTGAGAGCGCGGATTGTGCCGATGTGGAGTGGACTCACTTAGCGCTCAGCGTTTGGGATCGGCCGGCCTGGCTTCTGCTGCCCAGCTGAAAGCAGCCGGCCGTGCGCTTTTAAGGAGGCGGAACCGACCCCACCCGGGTCAGCGGCCTCCTTCGCCACAATACGCGCAGGTGTCACATGACACACACACACACACACACGTCTTTGCATCAGACCAAAACAAACAAAATCTCGTTGCTTTCTTTTGCTTGCTGCCATCGAATCCCCGCTGACCTACTTTTGTGCCAGCAAATGCGGATGATGGATGGACGGACGGACGGACGGCAGGCCGTCGGATCGATGAGCGACCGCACGGATGAAGTCAATCAAGTCGCTGAAATGTGCCACCTGCATGCACACAGGGTGGCGTGCTCTTTTCACGTCTCGCTTCACAGCCCCACATTTCAATGTGTGCCGCCGGCGGGTTTCAAGTTGCCTTCTCTCGCGTGGGAAGTGGGAACGTCCTATATCCCACACATCCAAAGAGGTCAGCTGCATGGCGTCCTCGTGCATCGCTATCCGACTCCTTCTCCACATCGTCATCTTTGTCGCCCCGAGGAGGTGCATGGCCATCCGTCCGTTTAGCGCTCAAGTGTCCTCGTTTGGATGCCGGCCAGACGAGCCGACTCAAAGCCGAGCCGAGCCGAGGCGAAGCCCCTCCGTGGCAGACGACCCCCCCTTCCTAAATTAAAACGTTTCCCCCTATGAAAGATTCCGATTTTGGAGTTTCACTTTAAAAGCGGAAGTCAGCGCCCATTGGCCGACAGTGTCATACAGGAAAAACAAAACAAAGCAAAGCAACTTGGGCAGGCCGGAGAAAGTTGCACCAAGACAGTTGGACGACCTCCGCGACTGGCTCGCGGCGTGGACTGCATCCAGGCCGCCCGAGAGCGCGGGTGAGCTGAGCCATGAAGGACTCCCCGGCGGACGGCGAGCTGTGGAAGGGCCACGTCGTCCAGCAGCTGCGCCGCCGAGACAGGGAGCAGCACCACACGTTCCGAGACCTGGTCTGCGCCTGTAAGATCTGCTACGTTCCCTTTGCTTTGCTTTGCTTTGCTTTGCTTTGCTTTGCTTGCCTCGTTCCAATGTGATTTTCACAAAGCGTCTCATTGCAAAATCCATTTGAATTGGATTCAAGCGCTCGTTGGCAATATTGGCCCGTCCGCTCGCTGCCGCGCGTAAATGGCGTTCGCTCGCTGCAAGCGATTGCCATCAAATATGCCGGCTGGCCGTCGGAACTGGTCGCGCCAGTCGGGTCGCTTTCCGCGCTGACTGCGGCCTTCTTCCAGACTCTCGGCTGCTGGACAGAGGGGGCGCGAGCGACTGGATGCCGGCGGCGAGCTGCAGCGCCGTGGTCTGGTCCTCGCGTGTGCAGCAGCTTCACAAGGCCGCTGGAGAGGTCAACGCACG
Organism: Syngnathus leptorhynchus; assembly: GCF_054491065.1. Taxonomy (NCBI): domain Eukaryota; kingdom Metazoa; phylum Chordata; class Actinopteri; order Syngnathiformes; family Syngnathidae; genus Syngnathus; species Syngnathus leptorhynchus. The sequence goes on along the minus strand of NC_141201.1, from coordinate 179,572 downwards.
ACGAACGACGCCAGCCAGCCAGCCAGCCAGCCAGCACAGTCGCTTCTTTCCGTTGTGGTGGTTTATTGAACAGTCCCCCTTTTTGATTGTCTTGCAGTTGGCATGTCAAGTGGTGGAGAAGCAGCAGCAGATGACAATCAAAGACAGCCTTTTGGATGGTCAGCGGGACAGGTTCATAAAAAATAAAAATAAAAAAAAGAAGCACATTCCATCCACGGACGGATCGGTAGTTGCGCTGTTTGCAAAAGCAATATCTCCCCCCCCCCACCCACCCAACAGCGACTTGTCTTTTGCTGGCAGGCTGCTGCAAGGCGAGCGCGGCCTGGCGGGCGCGCGCCAGCTCCGCCAGCAGCTGTGCCTTCGGGCGCAGCGGCTGCAAGTGGAGAACGGGCTGCTGAAGAGCAAGTACGACGCCCTGATGGAGCGCCAGCGACGGGCCGAGCGCCGTCTCAGGGAGGAGAAGCTGCGGGGAAGCGGTCTGCTGGAGGACGTGATGGCGCTCAAGCGGCAGGCGGCCGCGCGCCTCAACCGGCGAAACGACAGACGCTCCAGGTTCGGCGGCTCGGCTTCCGTTCTTTGCGGCCGTGAAGTCCAAGCCACCGTCTGCTGCTTTTGTGACTCAGAGTTCAAGACGCCGGCCTGCAGAAAGATCTGCAGACGGCTGCCGGCTCTATGGTCAACACGGACGGGTGAGGGCCACGTCAGGCGGCGCCTAGATGGGGCAAAGAAAAGTGGAGCTCAAATGATGCCGGCCGGCCGGCGGGGCGCGGCGCGGCGCGGCGCCTCTGCCCCCTCTCCCAAGTGCAAGTGTTTGTGTGTTTTGCAGCCGGACGTGTTTAGCGGCTGCCGGTGGCGGCGGCGGCGGCAAAAAGTTGACAGAAAAAGGTCAAGAAGGTCTCTTGAAGTGAGCTCCCCTACTTGGAAAACAGCTTTTCACACTGCGTCAGAGAGATCACAAGGCGTTTTCTTTCTCAGATCTGCTCCGGCATCCCGAAACTCTCTGAGGATCCCGGCGTCCATCAGAGAACTCTTTGAGTGAGCCCCAACTCTCTTTTGAAAGTCGGATAAGGTCGCCAACCTGGCATTATGGACCTGGAATGAGGCTCAGCCCAAAACGGAGGGAGCCTTAGACCAAACCAAATTGGAATCAGGCTGACTCCCGTGGCCGGCCGGGGCCACTCGGGCTCCAGCTGCGGTTCACCCTGAGCGCTCTTTACAGGAGGAGGCGGGGACAATCTGAGCGCGCGCCAGAAGAACAAGAGGAGCCGGCGCGCCCCGTCGGAGTTCCCGCGTCGGCAAGACTTCCCGGCCGGGCCCTGCACGTCCTGGTAAGGTCTCGTAAGCGCGGCTTTTTGCCTTCTCCCCCAAAGCCGCCCGACATCTCGCCAGAGGAGGCCTTCCTTCCTTCCTTCCCTCCCGGTCGGCCAGTCGCAAATGGACGTCGGCGAAGAGGATGGCAGACGTTTGTTAGCCGCACAAAAGGAAAGCTGCTCTTTGATTTGACAGGAAGCTCACGAGCAGGGCGTCAACACGGCAGCCTTCTGCTCCAGCTCTGCCCTGCTGGCCAGCGCGGGAACCGACAGAGTGGTCAAAGTGTGGGAGGTCCGAGCAGGTTGGTCTTCCTTCCTTCCTTCCTTCCTTCCTTCCTTCCAAAGCACAAGCTCCGGCGCTGCGACGCCGACCGGTTTCTCTTGCCGACGCCTTCAGGTACCCTCAGACACCAGACCACCTTGGACGGGAGCACGGAGGGTCTGACCTGCGTCCAGTTTGACCCCACGGTGAGTCGCGCCTTTGACCTCCGGTTGCTTGCCTGTGACCTTTGAGAATCCCGCCCGCCGTCGGCAGGGTCACCGAATTCTGGCGGGCTCCTACGACAAATCGGCTTTGCTGTGGTGTTTGGATCACCCGGTTGCCAAGGTAACGCTCGGGCCAGAGCCTGACTTGAACGACTGCGTGTTTGCGTCTGCGCGTCTGACTCGGCGTGTGTGACGGACCGCGTCAGCTGACCCTGACGGGCCACAGCAGGAAGGTGACGGCGGCTCGCTTCAGCGGTCATCGAGTGGTGACGGGAAGCGCCGACGGGACCGTCAGGATATGGGACCTCCAACGCGCCGCTTGTACGTGCTGACCCTCAGAGGCGCGGCCACATGGGCTCGCTGGGCTCACTAACGCCCGGTCCTTCAGGTGTCCACTTGGCCCGAGTGGCGTCCTTCTGCAGCGATGTGGTCTGCTCTGAAAACGTGGCCATCAGCGGACATTTCGACCACAAGATCCGACTGTGGGACACCAGGTGAAAAAAAACAAAGGCTGCTTTGGAGGAGGCCTGTTCTACCCGAGTGCGTGCCTGCGTGCGTGCCTGCGTGCGTGCCTGCGTGCGTGCCTGCGTGCGTGCCTGCGTGCGTGCCTGCGTGCGTGCCTGCGTGCGTGCCTGCGTGCGTGCCTGCGTGCGTGCGTGGCCAGCTTTCTTACAGTCTAACGTCCCAAATGCGGCGTCTCGCAATCGAGTACGTGATTGAGGGGGTCGGACGTGTTGTTTGGCTTCAGGCTGTCCAGCTGCGTCGGCTGCCTGTCGGCGCAGGGCAAAGTGACATCTTTGGACCTCAGCGCCGACGGTCGGCACCTGCTCAGCTGTTGCCGGGACGACGGGCTGCAGCTGCTGGACGTCCGCAGCTGGAGCCACGGCGGCGCCTCCTTCAGGTGAATGGCGTTCCCTCTCCGCCCGGCCCGTATTGGCCGGCTGAGCTGGCTAACGTGTCGCGCTTTGGGCTCAGAGCGGAAGGCTTCAAATGTGCCAGCGACAGCACCAAAGTGGCCATCAGGTGAGCTTTCCCTCAACTGGCTGCCACGCTTCTCCTTAACGCCCGCCCGTCCGCCCACCGTCTCGTCAGCCCAGACGCCCGCTTCGTGGCGGCGGGATCGGCAGACGGCGCCGTCTACATCTGGAACGTCTCCGCTGGAAACCTGGAGACGCGCCTGGCTGACAAGCACAGGTAGCGTTGTTCTTTGGAATTGTCCGAGCGTGTGGCGTCCCGGCTCTCCTTAACCTGCTCCTGCGTTGATTCTCCAGCGCGTCCATCAGCGCTGTCTGCTGGTCGCCGTCTGGCGAGTACACGGCAAGTGTGGACAAAAAGGGACGGGCCGTTCTTTGGAGCGACATCTGAAGGCATTTTTGAAGTTGTTGCTTCCCTCCCGATGTTAGTCTTTTTTCTTTCTTTTTTTTTTAAGTGTAACTCTATTTGTGGTGGTTTGTTGACACGTTTTGTGACTTTTAAAAGGACTTTTAGCATCTATTGTGCAATGTGAGCAATAATAAAAGAACAAGAAAAAGTGTGTCACTTTTTTCCCAACCCTTTCCTTCAATTGTTGGCTTCAAGACGACAAATGAAGTCCAGGCCAGGCCAGGCTTGACTTGGGGATTTTTGCAGTCGCGAGAATGCTTGCGTTTTATCTTTTTGTTGAGGGGATGGGAGGGGAGCCGCTGTCCTGCCCCGCCCCGCCCGGCCCGACCCGACCCGACCCGCCCGCGTGTGCCTCCTTCACGCACCTGATTCGAGTGACCGACACGGCTCGCTGACGAGCTGATCGTCGAAACCGGCAGCAAGTAACGCAATCGAGCAGGCGAGACCGGATGTCGTGCGTCGCGAGCTTGGGATCACGCCCTGTCGGTCGCCGCGCCTGGCTGGCTGCTGGCTGGCTGTGCGTGGCTGTGCGTGGCGGGGCTCACCCGAACCCTCCCTCCGCCGGTTCCCAAAAGGCCCACGCGTTGTCGCGTGCTAGCTTGACGTTGTCACACGCTGATCAACCGGCGTCGAAATGATCCAAAACTTCATGCGGCCAGCAGGTGGCGACATTGTTAACGCGCTGCCTTTGAAAAGGTGAAATGGAGAATTTTTTTCTTGGATTTCTGGATCCTTTTCGTGCTCTTATTTTAGTCAACACTTTGCCCTCTAAAAGCTCCCTGCGATGAGTGGCTGGCTGGGTGGGGGGGGGCTCTCGTCTGATCATGTGACCACAGAGAACACTTCCTCCCTTCAGTTTCCACGGTGACGGGATCCCTCCTCCTCCTCGTCCTCCTCCTCGTCCTCCTCCTCCTCTTCCTCTCATCATCTTCGGTGTGTCCACTTGCTCGTCATCGTTGGCATCAGGATGGCAGATAAAGGAACCAGGTAGCTGTGTGTGTGTTTGTGTGTTTGTGTGTGTGTGTGTGTGTGTATGTGTGCGTGCGTGCGTGCGTGCGGGTGCGTGTATTTGTGTGTGCGCGCGCGCGCGCGTGTGGTCGGTCATGTGATCTCTGATTGGTTGGAAATCCTCCACGCGTGTTTTTTCTTGCGTACTCAATCGTGCAGACAAGGAGGCGACACATTTCAAACTTGACGTCAAACGGTGTGTGACGTCATCGTGTCAAAGGTGTGTGTGGGTGTGTGTCAGTGTCGGCGTGTGTGCAGTATGCATATGCAGAGCGCAGAAGCTGGTTACCACGACAACGCGGCAGGAACCACATGTGACTTGAAAACCACGAGAAAGTCAGTCGAGTAAAGTTTTAAAGTCACCTGAAGCGGATGGAATTTCGGAAGTCACATGGACGTGGGCTTGATGGCGAAAGCGTAAGCAGGAAGTGGGTAAAGATTGGAGGAAAAAAAAAGAGAAACAAATCAGCGGCGGCGCCGCCACCACCAAGCACGTGACTTTCCTTCGAGGCGTGAAAAATAGCCTGAAAAGATTCCTCTAAATATTTGGAAGCGTGCGTCGTCTTTGAGAAGCGTGCATGTCGGAATGTTGTTGCAATGGTGCGCTGCCCCCCAGTGGCCAAGGCACGCACAACGGAAGGAGCAGCATGCTCTTTGAATGGAAGCACAAAGCGTGGCTCAAAGTCTTTGCTCAAGCGTTCTAGAGGAAAGATCAGATGGCCGGGCCCTCTTTCAGAACCGAGCGAGCCTAATCCCGGACCTATGCTCTCGTTTTCAGAGTTTTTAAAAAAGCAAGTCCCAACGGGAAGGTGAGTCTTCCGCCTTTGCTTTTTGTGGCCCGCTTGACCGACCGCCGTGCACGGCTCTCTTCAGCTCACCGTCTATCTGGGCAAGAGGGACTTTGTGGACCACGTGGAGCGCGTGGAGCCCGTGGGTGAGAGAAGCTCCGGGGCGTTTGGGTTAGGGTAGGTTTGCGGGCGTTTGCGGGCGACGCCGTGCTCAAGCGCTCCTTTGCCTTTTCCCATCAGATGGCGTCATCCTGATCGACCCCGAGTACTTGAAGGAGAGAAAAGGTTTGGAGGAGAGCCGGCCGGAGGTTCCCACCGTCCGTCCCTTTTGCCCAGCCCCCTTTGTTGTCTTGCAGTGTTTGTCACGCTCACCTGCGCTTTCCGATACGGGCGCGAAGATTTGGACGTGCTGGGCTTGACCTTTCGCAAAGATTTGTTTGTGGCCAACGAGCAGGTGTTTCCCGCTCTTGGCGACCAGAAGACCCCCTTGACTCGTTTGCAGGAGCGCCTGATGAAGAAACTGGGAGAGCACGCCTACCCGTTCACATTGCAGGTACGGCCCGAGCCGAGCCGAGCCGAGCCGAGCCTAGCGGGCCTCCTTCCTGGCGTCCAAACGCTTCTTCTTGAGGGCCGAGTCTGGCGCTCCTTTGTTGGGGTTTGAAGAAGCAGACCCATTTTTGTCTTGCAGATCCCGCTCAACCTGCCGTGTTCTGTGACGCTGCAGCCGGGCCCGGAGGACACCGGGAAGGTAGCCGCGTTCGGCCACCGACCGACCGACCGACCGCTGGGCACGCCCCGTTGCCGTTTTGGTCCCGCTTTGCCTGCTGACGGTACTTGGGAAAAAAAATCAAACGAACCAGCGGGTGTATGTGTGTGTTGTTCAGGCCTGCGGCGTGGACTTTGAAGTCAAAGTGTTTTGTGCGGACAACGCTGAGGAAAAGATCCACAAAAGGTAAAAAGGCTTCCGTTCCGGCGCATGCATTATGAATGCCAGTGCATTAGCGGCGCAAAGCGCGATCAATAACATTAGTAGCGGCGGCGGCGGCGGCAACGGCAGGAACTCTGTTCGGCTGGTGATCCGGAAGATTCAGTTTGCGCCGGAGAAAGCCGGGCCTCAGCCCAGCGCCGAGATCACCCGCCACTTCCTGATGTCGGACAAACCTCTGCACCTGGAGGCGTCCCTGGACAAGCAGGTGAGACCAGAAAATGAAGACAGACAGGAGCTTGCGCCACCGTGCCCTTTTGCTTTCAGATTTACTACCACGGCGAGCCCATCAGCGTCAACGTTCACGTCACCAACAACACCAACAAGACGGTCAAGAAGATGAAGGTGTCAGGTACGGGGCCGGCCGGCCGGCTCTGGGATCCTTTGCTCGCCGGCTCTCCCGTCCTTTGCTCGTCTCCGCTGACCCTCGCCCCGTCTTTCGCAGTGCGACAATACGCCGACATCTGCCTCTTCAACACGGCGCAGTACAAATGTCCCGTGGCCTGGCAAGAGTCCGAGTGAGTCCCGGCCCGGCCCCTTTTAGAAACGGGGTTGTTAGCTTCCTCGTCTGAGGGCAAACGAGGCGGCGGCGGCGGCAGCGTTAGCTTCCTCGTGTCGACGGAAGGCGGAGGTGCGGTCGGGATGTGGCAGAATATCCTCATTTGTCTTCCTAGTGACGTGGTGGCTTCCAGTTCCACCTTGTGCAAGGTTTTCACCCTGACGCCGTTTCTGTCCAACAATCGAGAGAAGCGAGGCTTGGCGCTGGACGGGAAGTTGAAGCACGAAGACACCAACTTGGCTTCCAGCACGCAGTGAGTCGGCGTGCCTCGCAGTGTTTGGCTACATTGGAGCGGAACCCAAGAAAAACAACATACGGGACCATATTGAGAAAAATCTCCCGTTATTGACGACGAGGAACGTTGTGTTCAGATTGCGGGAGGGCGCCGACAAGGAGATGTTGGGCATCGTGGTGTCGTACAAGGTCAAAGTCAAGCTGCTGGTTTCTCGAGGCGGGTCAGTTTTTTGTCCTTGTCCATGTTAGGCCCCCTAGTGGCCAAAGTCAACCGGGACCAAAGCCACGTGATCATGAGCCTGTTTTGTTGTGGTCTGCAGGCTCCTGGGAGACCTGGCCCCCAGGTAAGTTTGCATCTTTCTGTCACAGCGGTTCAAATATCTCTTGAGTTTGCTGTGTTCCAAGGGGATGAAGCCCCCTTCTTTTTTTTTGGGGGGGGGGGGGGGGGGTTGTTGTCAAGTTGAAAATGGTTCTCAAAACAAGCAGATGGCGGACGTCTCGGCTGATTTGTGATCAGCTGTTTGTTCGCCAGTGACGTGTCGCTGGAACTTCCCTTCACGCTGATGCACCCCAAGCCTTGGGAGGAGTCGCTTGACGGCGAAGAGAGTAAGAGTTGCCTCCTCGCAATGGACATGTGTGGCCGGCTGGCCGGCTGGCTGCGTGTGTCTCATTTGTTTGGGCTTGCAGCTGCTGACGAAGCCCAGAGCGACACCAACCTGATCCAGTTTGATGCCAAGTAAGCATTGCGAGCGCTCACGAGTCCCACGTGTGGAGCGGATGTCCGTCCATCAAGTGGATGGATGGCTTAATGTGTCTGCTGTTGAGAGAGATCTGACATGACACCATGCACCGACATTGTGTGATGATCGAATTTCTATCCATCCCTTCTTCTTTGGCAGCCAGCGCAGGCTCTAGTTTATCTTGAAACAAAATCTACAATCTTTCTTCTCTTTTAGTAAGTCACAGTATCCCATCGCTAGTGACCAATGGGCTAATCATAACTAACTGTAGTACGTGCAAAAGCAAAAAGTCCATCTTTTTTGGGGTGCTTTCACGGTCTGTGGTAGACATCAGCGTCCGCGCGCTAGCCAAAGTCACGTGACCAAACTCAGCAAACAGGTGAGTAACTGTGGTGTCAATTTTAGTGGACAGCGTGTCGCAAAAAATGCCAGCACCCCCCCCCCCCCACTTTATTTATTTATTTATTGATTGATTGATTGATTGATTGATTGATTGACTTATTTTCTAGGCCGGAGCGCTGGCGGTGCCGTTTCACGTGTGTCTTTTTCTTTGGCTCTTGTGCTCCGTAGCGCTGACGACGACATCATCTTTGAAGACTTCGCCCGTCAGCGGCTTATCGGCGCGAAAGACGACGAGGACGAAGAGGCGGCGGAGGTCAACGACAGATAGAGCCGGCCGGGGAAAGCGAGCGAGAGCGGGGGCGCCGCCCAAGCCTGCAGCTCCCGCCCGAGTCTGCAGGTCCCGCAGGTCCCGCAGGTCCCGGAAACGCTCTGCTCGTTCGTCTCCAACACGCGCGTTTGCCTCGTTGGCCAACCCAGGCCAAGGTTCGGCGTCATTCCACGGCCGATCGGATTTTACTTTGAACATCCCCGTGAACGCGTGTTCGCTTTGGCACGTTTTCATGATCGACGCTCGATTGCTTTCCCTGTCGCGTCTCGGAATAGTTGAAGGTGCGCGGCTTCATTCCGAAGACCTCTTAGGTCGGTCGGGGGGGTGTTGAAACCAGTTCGCGCCTTGCCTTGCACCCGAACAGGGGACACGACTCGATCAATAGCGTCAAATGATCGCCAGTTCGATCCACCTCGTCAAGTAACCGCTCTTTGTACCTACATGCGGATGGATCCAAATAAAGCACGTTAATGATACGCATTTGCAATTGTTTCTTCAGTCAACGCGTGAAAAGAAATGTCTTTTGAATTTCAACCACCATCGCCCCCCGCCCGGAATGAGGAGGAGTCAAGCGGCGAGTGCGGGGCGACGCTGTCGGGTTGCCATGGTTACAGGCTCGCTCACAACGCTGGCGAGAGACGAGACGTGACGAGGTGAGGCGAGTCAGGCGGCTGCTGGAACGTGAGCTCGCGCCGCTGGCTGGCGAGCGCCCAGCCAAGCTGACTGAGGACGTTCCGGGGACGGATGCACACAGCAGACGCACGGAGACGTCCAAGGACGCGCGCAATAGCAGCAGAAGCAGAAGCAGCAGCCATGAAGCGAGTGTGAGTCTTGCGGTAAGCCACGCGATCGGGATTGCTGCTCTTTTTTTCTTTTCTTTTGTCATCTTTGCGGCAGGAGGCAGGAAATTGGTGGTGGTGGGGGGGGGGGCGAGTGAATTTGTCCCGCGTGACCGTGACGAGGGTCGGGCTGAAATATAGACGCGACGGTGACGCAAGCCAAAGTGCGTTCTGATTTCTTCTCGCGCCCTCGATGGCGTGACGTCACGGCGCTCCCCCGAGAGATGCTGCTGTTGCTAGGTTACTGCTGCCGTTTTGGGGAGCGACGTGATGATGCTGCGATGATGCCGTGACGGTGCCTCGACGGTGCCCCGACAATGCCCCGGCGAAGCGTAGCGCCACCCCCACGCTTCCACGTTCCGCAACCAAAAACTTTGGTCTCTCCTCCAGGAAGGATGGCGTCTCGTGAGGAGGCTTCCACCTCGCGCAGGTTCTTCCAGTACGTGGAGGACAGATGCCTCCAGGCTTACGACGAGCTGGTCATCCAGAACGCGGCTGACATTTCCCGAGAGAGTGACCGCGTTCGACACGATGCCAATTGGACCTACTTGCAGGAGAAGAAACTAAAGAAACGGCAAGGAGAAGCCATAAAGAGGTGAGCCAGAGGATAAGCGGCGAGAATGATGGATGGATGGATGGATGGATGTTGTTGTCATTCTTGTTTGTTCCCATTTGTGCGTCCCCTACGTGTTGCTCATGGCGCCGTTTGCTGACCGCTGTCTGGAGCGTAAAAGGACAATTTGCTTGGAGAAGGACGGGACGGGACGGGGCAGCCGGCCGGCTGGCTTGGCCGGCTGGCTTGGCCGGCCGGCCGGCTGGCTGGCGTCAATTGTCCTTTGCTCCATGGCTCGGTGGGCTGGCTTGCTTCCTGCACCTGCCTTGCCTTTCACCCGGCACGCTTCTACCCCTTTGTAGGCTGGACGACGAGGCCAGCGGTCCCAGCGACGCCGCCTGCTGCGGGAAGCATTTGCGAATGGGTCTGGCCACCGCGCCGTCATCGGCGCGGGACGGCCCGGCCGCTTCCGGCCTCGGCCCGGCGGCCTTCGGCGTCCGCTCTCACTCCCTCGACTCGGTGGGCGGCGACCCTGATGAGCGCAAACAGCCGCCGCCCAAACCCAGGAGGGACCCCAACACCAAACTGAGCAGCAGCTCCGAGGCCCTCGCGACCCAAGACGAAGGTGCTCGCTCTCTGGCTCAATCTGGCTCAATCTGGCGCTATCTGGCGCTATCTGGCTGGATCTGGCTCTCCGGCTCGCTCACGGCTGCACTCTCAGCCTGACACGCTTGTCGTTTGTCTTTGTTCTTTGACGGCTCGCAGCTCACATCCCGCACGGGTACGGCGGCGAGGACTGGAAGAAGACGCCCCCGCCCAAACCCAAACGCAACCCAAACACGCAACTCAGCTCGTCCTTCGAGGAAACAGCCCACGCGCGTAACCACGGCAAGGAAAGCCGGCCCGGCCCGGACGAGTCCGAGTCGGTTTACATTGAGATGAGCGGAAACGTCCGGGCTCAAAGCGGAGAGGAGCAGAACGAGGCGGTGTACGAGGAAATGACGTACCCGGAGTCGTGCCGCATCCCGCAACCGTTTCCCAATCTCCTGACGCACCGGCCGCCGCTGCTGCTCTTGCCGCCGTTTCATCCTCAGCGCTCGCCCAATTCCGACGAGTCTCCGCTGACCCCCGTGGACGTCACGCAGCTGACCGCCAAAAAGGCGGGGCCGAGCAGAGACGAAGAGGAGTGGCCGCCCACGCCCAGCGTCACGTCTTCGGGGCGCTCGTCGGCGCCGCCGCTGGCTTCCGGCCGCCGCGCGTCCTCCGGCTCCGCCCACGACGGCAAGGCGTACCCGCGCAGCCAATCGGCGTGCCCCTCCCCCGTGAGCCGCTCTCGGACGCCCGTCGGCCCGAAGAGGCCGCCTCCCTACGCCGCCTTGATGGCCGCCCGGCCCCCGGAGGCCGGCTCGGCCACGTCGCCGGATGACCTCAACAAGGCGGAGCGTAGGAGCGGTCGCGCCGCCGAAGGTACGTACGTCGGCGACGTATCGCTTTCCGATGGTGTCCCGTCTGGAAGTGGCCGTCCCAACTTGCTGTTTGTTGTTTGAGGACAGATGGCAAGGCTCGGCGTCCAGTCAAGGCTTCGGCGCCGGGGACGCCGCGGGACCATCCCGCCCTCAGCCAGGTATTTGTCGTACAGTCAGACGTACGAGAAGAAAGAAAAGCTAGCGCTTTGGCGCCGCCGTGAACTACGCGCTGGTCACGGTCCCCAAACGCCAGAGAAGATGGGTGACGGCCTTTGCTCTGCAGATGGGGTGGCCGTGCGGGGACGCCACCATGATGGACACCATCGAGAAGAAACGAGGTTTGTGCCGCGAGATCAAAAGTCGGCGGCGGGTCGACCTCGGGGACGGCTCGCCCGTCCAGCGGCGGAGGAAACAACCGCCGCCCTACTCGGCGGCCATCTTGTGGGACACCGCCATCTGAGTCTGGGTGTCTTCTTGTTGTCTGCCGTCCGTTGGCGCCAAACGTGACCTGGACGAAGCGAGCGCCGGCGGCCGCAGCGTCGCCAAAGCACTTGAAAGGGAGCTCAAGCCAAACACGTGGACAGCTACAAGACGTACTTTGATGTTTTTCCTCTTATCATTGACTTGACTTTTGTAAGGTCACTTAGTTCCACCAGGTTGTTTTTCCAAAAACGCCCGGGCTCGGTTTTACACTAGCAGGCTGACTTTGATTTTAAAAACAGGTCAAAGTCAAGGCCGCCATCTAACCATGACTGAGGCTTTCTTCGATCGATTCTGTACGCAAAGACGCTCAGGCGTGTTGACGGCTTGGCTTTAGTTCCCCCTTTCAAACGGAGACGATGGAAAAGCACGGGCGCCGTCGTAAAGGACCTCAGGCAGGCAGGCAGGCAGGCAGGCAGACACGCAGGCAGGCAGGCAGGCAGGCAGGCAGGCAGGCAGGCAGGCAAGCAGGCAGGCAGGCAGGCAGGCAGGCAGGCAGGCAGGCAGGCAGGCAGGCAGGCAGGCAGGCAGGCAGGCAGGCAGGCAGGCAGGCATTTGCAAAGCAAGATCCTCAAAAAAGGCACGACGGGCTGCCCCTCAGAACTCGGGCTGTCCCCTCGGAACTGGGATGTTCCCCTTTTCTCACCTCTTTGCTAACGTGGGCCAGCCAGGAAAGGCAGCTTGGACCACATTTCCGTTGGAGAGCGAGTCAGTCCGTCAGTCGGCCTTGGCAAATGGGAAGGGATGTGCTGTGGAGAGCCTGAAATGACCAGTGTTCAATGTTTGTCCTTCACTTTTTGTCTAGTTGTTGTGATGCAGCGCGCAACTTTGGAGAGGTAAGCGACAAGCCAAAAAGAGAAAGAAAGCCTGGGCGCCGCCGCGGTGCTTTTGACACACATTTGGGATCACTTGAATGCACAACAATGTGTTCTTTGATATTTCATCGGGGTCGTTGGTGAGTAAAGCGTTGAACCGTGACCGCTGTGAGTGTCTTTTTGCTTTGGATTCCACGTTGTCTGCTGAGAGACACGTGGCTTGAGCTAGCCAGAGCATACATGCATTTCAGGTCTATCGGCGGGCTCCGAGCGTTGGCTCCATCAAACGTGGCGGACACCTGTGTGTTCCGCTTGGCTTTGCCAAGTGTGCGGCGGAAGAGATCTGTCCCCGATTTGATTTGATCTGAAAAACCTCGGTTGCTTTTGGGCGTCTCAATTGGCGAGCAACTTCTTTGGAGCCTCTCGAGACTCCGCGAATGCCGCCCTCTGCTGGTTGGGGTTGGCAATGCATCATCGTACACTTTTTTTATTTTGATTTTTTTTCCCCTTCACGCCTTGTTGACCTTCCCTAATTGGTTGGCGTGTTGAGTAAAGTGTGAAGGTTGATCTATATACATCTTTTTTCTTTTGTTATTTACTGTACTTTATATGCTATGAAATATCGGAGTGCTCTCGAGCTTTGATGTTGTATTCAGTTCTGGTGCTTTGAAAGTGGCAGATTAAAAATAATATTCAGACATTCAGAAAAACTTAAATGAAGAGTGTTTTGAGTTGCGGGTGTGTTTATTTTTACGGGAGCACTCTTATCTCAAATGGATATTGTTTTGCATGTTATTATTGTACCCAATAAATCGCATATTACAAAATTCGAACTGGAATATAGCAAATTTGAGAGAATCAATAAACGCACAAAACATTTGCCAAGTGGTGATTGAAAATTGTCGCTGGGTCGGATATGGACCGCGGGCCGTACTTTGCGCCTGGCTATTGATTGCGGACGCCGGTTTCCTTTGCGTACGCGGGCATGGAGAATAGCGCGTTGTTGTTGCGCATGCGCAGTGGCCGCCTGCTTCTTTCCCACACGGCGAATTTCCGAACAGGGCCGACGACGTCGCCATTTTCCGGTAAACATATATTCATTTTCATTCGTCCGTTTGTTAGATGTCTGCTGCGTACTAACACTTGGCACACGCCGAGATACGCACACGCCCACACTCATTGATTGACTCAAGCGGCTCGTACGTTAGCGTGCAGCTGGCTAGTTAGCGCGGAGCTCGTCTTTGGGCTCGCAACCACTCGACAAGGGCACGCAACATCGCCGTCTCCATGGTGACGCTTAGATGTACGTTCCGTCGGCGCGTCGCCGATGAGATATTGGCGTTTCCATGGCAACGTCGGCGCCCTTAAAACTTGGCGATGTTCGAACGTGCGGCTATTACAGCCCACAAAAGCTCGGCAAGAACGCTGATGATTGGCCGAGGCGGACCACGTGACCGGACATCGGCAAGTTTTTGGAGGTAGTTTTCTTTTGCCTTTTTCTAAAAATAAATCATACAAATCATCCTTTGGGGAGATAGATTGTTTGTTTCGTTTTATAAATCGGTTCACAAGAATAAAATCAGAAAAGTGAGACAAGAACGCGTCAAGCAAGTTCAATTTGCTTGGCTTTTGATGGCCTCTGACTTTTTCAGCGACCTCTTAAATCCAAGTAAACATGCACGACTCCGTGACCGCCGCAACCACAGTGCGACACGACGTGCGCTGCCAAGGATTTTGGGCGCGCGCCAAGAAAGTAAACCTCACTAAAGTTGAGAAATCAATCCCGAAAGGTTTGCTGTTCGTTCCTGTGAACCAAAAACAAAAGAGATGCTGACAAATGACGGACGGCGTGGTCTTGTAGTGTTTTGTATTTCTTGTTCTTTGTGTGTTGATGTGTATATGTCATCAGAGGATGGGCCCAAAAAGAAAGCAAAGCGCCGAGCAAAGGCGCTCGGCGGCCCGATTGAGGATGCGCGTGATCAGAGCTCAACAATCCTTCGAGCGCGCCGCCAGTCAAACACTTACGCGGGAACTAAACTATGCTGATTGCGTGAGTCTACGCCACGCTACACACGCCTTCAGCTTGGACTTCACATACACAGTTGCACAGTTGCACAGTTGCACAGTTGCACTTTGTTTTGGTGAACATTCACCCCATCCGGCGGCATGAAGCGCCTCGCGCCACGTTACCACCAGAATGGTGCTCGGGCAACTTTTTAGCTCCGCGCGCAGCCTCTCGTGCACACAGCCAGTGCGGGCGTGGCGGCGCTCTTAAGCCAAGCTGCGCTTTTCTGCCGCTTCAGGACCCCGAGCGGGTGGTGGAGCGCCAACCCGACGGGCCGCCAGGAGGTCTGGCGGCGGCCGCCACGAGCGTCATGGCGAGCTCCTGGCGGGACGAGGACGAGGAGTTGAAGGCGGGCGGGGCCAAGGGTCTCGGCAACCGGCCCAGGTTCTCCTTCTCCGAGATCAAGATGCTGCTGCAGGAAGTCCGCAGGAACAGATACATCCTTCTCAGTGAGTCCAGCGCCCCTTTGCTAGAAAGAATAGGGCAACCGTGCGGGGGGGGGGGAGCTGAGTCCCCCTTTGCCGAGCAAACCGCTCTCGAATGACATGGTTCCCAAAATAGCTAAGCGTGGCCACGCTTTGTCCTTCAGGGAAGTTCAATCACGGCGTGCCGGCAGAGGCCAAGAAACAAAAGTGGGCCGAGATCACGGAGCAGATCAACGGTCTGGGACAAAACCACAGAGAGGTGAGTGGAGTGATGATGTCATCGTACAGCCATGAGGTCATTTCAAGGACCAGCTCAATCCTGGTCCCGACCGACGCCGCGCTCAGGTGCGTCAAATCATGAAGAAGTGGGCCGACCTGAAATGTGACGGCAAGCGGCGCATGGCTCTCCTGCGAGCTCCCGACGGCTCGACGGGGAGGAGGAAGAGGAAGTCTCTGGACTCGGTGGAGAAGATGGTCCACAGGATCCTGTTGATGAGTCCTACCGGAGGTGAGTCGTCGCCGAGCCGAGTCGAGCCGAGCCGTCGCTGAGCGCCTTCCGCTCTCGTAGCAGACGTCGTGAGTGACGCCGAGGACCGAGACGAAGGCTCCGAGTCCAAGGCCGCGGACGCCGAGTACGCCGAGCGCTACTCCTACGCGGACGGCAACAGCGGATCGCTCTCGCTTCCCGGAGGACTTTCCTTGGACTTCTCGCCTCTGTCGTCCCCTGACAAGGATCTGAGCGGTGAGCGTCGCTGCCTCGGAAGCGGGAAAGTCTTCCCCCTCCCCCCCCGTCGTCTCACCTTGCGTGCCTTTCCCTTTCCGCAGGGGACCCCTACCGCTCGTCGGACGACGACGACGGTGAGAGCCTTTGCCGGCCAATCCTTTGCTGGTTCTTCGGCTGACCCGCTGGCTTGCTCTTTTGCAGAACCTTCCATGGACTGCGAAGACAACGCCGCCTTCTCCGTCCATTCGTCTTTGGCCCCGCCCCGGCTGGTCCACACGTATTCCCGACACAGCCGCAACGCCGTCAGCACCACCTCCAAAGACGGCGACGGCGACTCTTCTCCCGCTTCGCCGTTGCCGCCCTCGAGCGCCGCCGTCACCTCTTCGTGCTCGCCCTCGCTCGGCCCTCTTGCCGGCGACGCGTCCCTGCCGGCGACCTCCTCCGACGCCCGGCCCCGCCCCAAGCCCTCTCCGGCCCAGGACGCGCAGGCGCCGCCGACGTCGGGCCCGCCGCTGACGTCGGGCCCGCTGCCTCCGGCGGCGCCGGCCTTGGCGCAGCTGGCCTGCCACAGCGTGCAGCAGCAGCGCGCCAGTCGGCAGCTGCTGGCGTCGGTGTCGCGCTCGCTGGAGACGCTGGCGCAGTCGCTGCAGCTCCTGGTGGAGAGCCAACAAAAGTTTGTCAGCGAGTCGCTGGCGCTGCAAAGGGACACGCTGGGCGTGCTCAAGACCTTCTCGGGCGCCGCGCTGGCCGTGCTGAGGGACGGCAGGGCGCAAGGCCCCGCCCTCAGGCTGGACAAGATGGACGACGGCGCTTTGGATCGCCCCACGTGAGCTACGGCGGCCCCACGTGAGCTACGGCGGCGAGTGGCCCGAGCCAGATGGAAACCCAACAGAGGCCGTCTGATTGGCTGATACAAAATCAAAGGCAGAGAGCTTTGGGGATTTGCTGAAAGAAAATGTCAGCGTGGCCCGTTCCAGCGGGGAGGCTTGCCTTCCTTCCTTCCTTCCTTCCTTCCTTCCTTCCTTCCTTCCTTCCTTCCTTCCTTCCTTCCTTCCTTCCTTCCTTCCTTCCTTCCTTCCTTCCTTCCTTCCTTCCTTCCCTCCCTCCCTCCCTTCCTCCCTTCCTATTCAGATAAGATGAAACGGAAGCTTCTCGTCCTGGGCAAACAAATCCTCCGAAAAAGACTCGGGTGCCGAGCGAGCTGCGCTCCTCTACGGGTTCCTGGACCGCCATCACCAAAGATACATTTTACTCCAAGCCCAAAGCAAACAAAGGAAAGTGTCGTGCGCCCATATCCCGGTTAGCTGGCTAACGGACAAACCGTGATTCCCGTCATTTTTTTAACTCTTCCCCCGGGTGGGCTTCAGAACGCCTCAATGGGCAACATTCCTGGCCGTCGGTCTTCTACTGCCCCCAGGTGGCCAAAAGCAGCATTTCAGTGAAGCGCTGGCACTCGAACGCTGCTGCCTCAAAAGGGGGCAGATCAATGTCAGACATTCATTTCGGTGGGAACGGGTGATTTGAGACAGAAGGGATTTGTGCTACAAGTGTGCACAGGGAATAAATTCAACTCTTATGTCAAGGCAGCACAATGTCCTGGAACCTTTGTGCAAAAGGCTAGAGTGGGCACGTTGCAAGATCGTCAAGTCAAGGTCCTTCCTCCCGCTTCCAATTCGGGCTCCGTCGATGAGCGCTCGCCGGGAACTTGGGCTGATACACGTGAGCAAAACGACGCAATTTGCCCCCACTGCGCGCATTTGCCCCCACTGCGCGCGCAGCCATCCTCCGTTTCCACTCATGTATGTGTCCTTTTTCTTTTGTCATTTTTATCCTGTGGGTGGACGCGCCGTGCCGTGCCGTGCCAGGACGGTGACGGACTTCCAACTGTGGAAGCCGGACACGAACATTGATCGCAGAAATTGACGAGTGGACTGATGTGCTTGAATGTGCGGCCCTTAGTAACGGCTTTGTGGTTTGTTCTTTGCGAGACACACTCGGTGACAATAAAGTGGAAGCTCTCCGTCGAGTCGTTTTCGCTCAATCCGTCTGCAAAGCTTTTCTGGGCTCCAATCCGGCCTTGCTTGCACGTGAGGAGCTAAAGTACCCGGGTGCACGACGTATTGCGGGGGGGAAGGCAACTATAAGAGAGCGTAGTACGCTGGTCTCTGAACGTTGACTTCGGAAGCCGGCTCGAGGATTTGGGGGGGCCGGTGCGGCGCGTCATTAAGTGTCAGTGACGTTCACTTCCTGATCCGGCTGTCAGCAAATTTACGAGCGAGCAGAACCAAGACTCAGTGTAAGCCTCTGCTGTGCCGTCCAGCTCGCTTGTGTTCTTCGCTCAAAAATCAACAAGACCTTTAACTCCAAGAACGGTTAGTTTCAGCCCCGTCCTAGACGCAGGCACGCACGCACGCACACAAACTTCGGCCGGGACAAGTTACCGGTTTGTCTATGTTGGTGTGTGTGGGCGGCGGCGGCGTTTCACCAGGCGGAGCGAACAAGCAAGCCGGCCAGCACATGTCGTCGTCGCCGCCGGAGATCGTGTCGCTGTCTTGGGGTCGCATGACGGTGAAGGGGGCGGCGGCGCCCTACAAGGACTGCAAAGTTTGGCCCGGGGGCAGCCGCGCGTGGGACTGGCGCGAGACCGGCACCGAGGTGGGTGTCTCGGCTGACGCGCGAGCTTCTCGCGCAGCTCCTCGCGCCTTTCGAGACGTAAGCCGATTTGGTCTCTCTCCTCGCCAGCACCGTCCCGGCGTCCAAGTGGCCGACTTGCAGGAGGTGCTGGACAAGGGAGTGGACCTGCTGCTCATCGGCCGAGGCATGGACATGGCCCTGCAGGTGGGTGACGTGAGCACACTGTAATAAGAGCGTCCGTCCAGCGATGTCTTTGGAGCCAAAGTCTCACCGAAATCCCACTGACAGCAGATTTCCATATCAGGGTTTCGAATTTAACTAGGACTAGCTTTCAAAGTTGCCTAAGCTTTGATACTAGGCTTAAGGTTTCAAAAATGTAAGGGTTTTAATATTCAGCCAAAGTAGGATTTGCAAAATGTCACCGTTTTTTGGTTTGTTTTTGCCGTTTCAGTCACCTTCAGCACGTTGGCTTGCTTTCAGGAATGTTCTCCAAACACAAAATGAAGCAATAAGTGCCAGCACCAAGTATTCCTTCTTGTTGCTGCTTTCCCCTTTGCAGGTTCCAGCGTCCACGGTGGATCAGGTGACTGCGACGGGCGTCCAAGTGCGGGTCCTGCAGACGGAGGCGGCCGTGGCCGAGTACAACCGCATGGCCAGAGGCGGAGCTAATGTAGGCGGAGTCTTCCACTCCACCTGCTGAGAAAATGTTGCAAATCAAACGAAACGAGTCAGTCCGGACCTTGAGTCAGTCCCGGACCACGAGTCGCAAATCATTGAATTGCGTTCGTCCATTGGCAAAACCAATATCATGCCTCAATCAAAACATTGTGCAAGCGCATCATTCAATAGAATAGAATAGAAGCAAAGCTACGATGTGCATGTGTGTGCGCGCATGCTAACCCCGCTCCTTCTGCTGTTTCTATCGTGGCCACCGGGGGGCACTAACTGGCGACGGAAACATTACAAATGGCAACAACACGTGGTACACCAGAGCAGACCTGCTTGCAGGCAGGCAGGCAGGCAGGCAGGCAGCCTTAAGGCCAAACGGTAAGTCCCAGCTGCTGCTTCCATCCCCACGCGGTCGTGTTGCTGGAGTGCTTTTTCACGAGTTCAACGCGGCCACGTGGACATTGGTGCTCGCCTGCATCCATCCGGTCAGCCAACCTGACCATGGCTTACCTTCCTTCTTTAAAAAAAATCAAAGGAAGACCGCATTGTTCCCTCTTTGTATTGGCTTCCACTCCCGGTGTGACTCTGGATGAGTCATTGGCCCGTCGACGGCAATTGGCTTTGCCTGCTGTGACAAGTGAATTTCCCCGCTGTGGGATGAATCGAGTCGTCGTCGTCGTCGTCGTCATCATCATCTTAAATAGACGTCACGCAAATGTGTGTTTGTTTTTTTCAGCCGTCACGCAGCACTCGAAAAACACGGCTGACTTGAAAACTTGGCTTGAAAATAAACGCTCACACAAGCACACTGCAAAGACGGGCCTTGGCTCACTCTCAACAAAAGAGTAAATTGACCTAAGTTGATTGCAAGGGCGTCTTGTGTTTTTTGATGGTCTGCAACTTGCACATTTCAAGGCTTGAAAAAAAAGTCCGCCCATCCAGATGGAAGAAAGGAGAAAACGGCAACGGCGAGGTTGGTCGCTTTGAGTCCGGGGGTGGTGCTCCCCCAGCTATTTCAAGAGATTCCAGCAGATGGTGGAGGACGCTTGCCACCAGCCGCAGCAGGAGCCACACCGGCAGCGGCGTCTTCTCCGACATGCCGTCCCACTCGCCCAAAGAGGAAGCGGAGCGCCACTCGTGCAAGGTGAGTCCGAGGCGACGGCAACGGTCGCTTTCTTCCAAAAAGGTCGGTGGTGGAAAGTTGCAAATACCACAAGAAACCTTTGTTAACTATCTTTCAACGTTGTGAAATCTGCTCATTTTTGGGAGGAAAAAATTGCGCCAAATCTTTGGAGGGAGGGCTCAACGCCGAATGAGTTGCTAGCGCCGTCCGAATGTGTTTTCCTAAGGCCTCACGCCGTCTCGTTCTTTCTCGGCCGTCAGAACTTCACCAGCCCGGCGGTGACCCCGCCGCCTCCGGTCGGCGGCTTCCGGCGCCACCATTCCCTCTGCCCCGCCACGCTGCGCAACTTTGACGATTCCTCGGCTCGGGACGACGGTCTGCCTCGCTCGCCGCTCGCCCGCCTTCCCTTCAGGGCGGACCGCTCGGTCAGCGTGACGGAGGGCGACGTCCTTTCCGACGAGGAGGCGCCCCCGCCCGGGCTTTGGCACGGCCAGCTGACTCGGGGCCCGGCCTCGCCCCGCCTCCCCGCACGCTACAAGACGGAACTGTGCCGCACTTTCGAGGAGAGCGGCACGTGCAAGTACGACGTCAAGTGCCAGTTTGCGCACGGGGCGGACGAGCTGCGAG
Source organism: Syngnathus leptorhynchus (assembly GCF_054491065.1). Classification (NCBI taxonomy): domain Eukaryota; kingdom Metazoa; phylum Chordata; class Actinopteri; order Syngnathiformes; family Syngnathidae; genus Syngnathus; species Syngnathus leptorhynchus. Next base: position 158,989 of record NC_141201.1, on the reverse strand, counting down.
GGCTGAGCCGCCATCCCAAGTACAAAACGGAGCCGTGCCGCACCTTCCACACGGTGGGCTTCTGCCCTTACGGCGCCCGCTGCCACTTTGTCCACCGCGCCGAGGAGCTGGCCAAGCCCGGCCTGCTCCACAGCCTCAGCTTTGCCGGCTCGCCTCGTCCGCGCTCGCCCCGCTTGTCCCGGGCCTGGTCGGCGTCGCCCTCGGGTAGCCCGCGGCTCCTCCTGCCCCTTTTCTCAGACCCGGGGCTCCTTCGCCCTTGCCCCTACCCGTTCCCCGCCGCCACCGAGCCGGCCCGAGAAGTCGCCGACTCGGCTCTTGTATTTTTTGCCGTCTGCGAGCGCGACGGCACGGACTCCGTTCTCAGTTTCCTCCCCGCCGGCGAGAGTGACTCTGCGACCGACTCTGCGACCGACTCTGCGACCGACTCTGCGACCGACTCGGCGACCGACTCGGCGACCGACTCGGCGACCGACTCGGCGACCGACTCGGCTCACGGTTTCCTCGCCGCTATCGGGCGTCCCGCTCCTGCCGCCAAACGCTCGCCCTGCGGCCGCGCCACTCCCCAGGCTTGCCCCCTCGGACCCCCCGGCCCGCGGCGCTGCTCCTCGGCCGACTCGCTCTCGGAGGAGGGCTACGCTTCGTCCTGCTCTCTGAGCTCGGCTTCCAGCGGCGGCGAGTCGCCAGGCGGCGATGCCCGGCGCCTGCCCATCTTCAGCCGCCTGTCGGTTGCAGACGAGTAGACGGGGCTCCGACTTTCTCGTCCGTCGCTCGTTTAGCGCGACTGGCCCGATCCGTAGCCCCGTTTGGGTGCTTTTTAAAAATGTCTTTTTCTGACTGCCGACTGGTGTTTGGCGGCCCAATGTGGAAACTCGCTTTTGTGCGCCATGAAGCCACACAACCTGTGCTGATCTTATTTGGTACTTTTCTCCTAAATGAAGTCCTATTTATGTCTTTTGTTGTTCGGTGCTGGATGGCCTGACCGGGACACACACACGTAGGTACGTCGCAAGTCTATCCATGTTGATAGATTTCCATGCATCTTAGCAAAGTGACATGAATGCCTTTCATGTGTGCCAAGCCCACAAAACAACCCCATTTCTGTTGCATATTTGAATAAAGTTAAATCGTAAAACAGCAGAAATACATGACCCCCAATTTTCTTTGTAGTCCCTGAGCATGTGCGTGTGCACGCCCGCGTGTTGGCATTTCATTGACTGTGTGTTAAATCAAAGAAAAAAACTAGAAGGACAGACTCCCACAGCCCTGGCTGACTCCTTAGCATTCACAGTGTGTATAGGGGGTCCCAAAAAAGGCCAAGGGGCCATCCCAGTGACCTCATCCCCCTTTTGCCCGGCCGCTTTCTCTTTTCAAGCTAACATCTGTATGCTAATGTAGGCAATGAATGGAGGGAGCCTGAGAAAGTGGGGGACGGGCAGCCTCTAGGTGGGGGCGCAAGTGCGTGCGTGCGTGCGTGCCTGCGCTGCTCGTACAAAAGTCAATGACAACGTCAATGTCCGAAAAGACAAGACCACGTGCAGACATTTGCAACAAACAGCATTGGCTTGACATGTGTGAAGACGAGAGCCCAAACGATGACGTCATCGTTGAACTTTCAAATATTCATACTTCTTTTGGGGGGTTTTATATGAGTGGAGCCTAAAAAAAAAAGGGTGGTTACCATGACGACGCCCTGTGTTTGTGAACGCCGCGCTCGCTCGCTCTCCCGCTCTCTCTCTCTCTCTCTCTCTCTCTCTCTGTCTCTGTCTCTCGCGCCCCCCCTCGCGTTCACAACAAACTTCGTCTTTGCTACTTCCTGTTTGCTGGCTCACAAGCTTGTGAATGTCCCTAACGTCCCGAACACAGTCGGGCAGTATCGAAACAAACTAAACGCACAGAACAGAACGACGACGACGACGTGCCTGACCGACCGGAGAGGACCAAACCACACCACACGGCACGGCATGGCACGGCACCGCATGTGTGAGCCGGCGGAGGGCGGGCAGCGCGCGGAAGCTGAGGAAAGCAGCCGAGGACCGGACGCACTCCCCGGGAGTGCACCATGCTAACGTTGCTACTTAGCGAGCTGTCTGTCAGATTGAAGTCTCCGAGTCGACTTCCGGTTCTGGTTCCGCCTTCAGGTTCTGTTGTCAAGTGGACTCGAGTAGTGCGTTTGGACTTGACTTTGAACTTATTGGAGTTGAAACAGACCCCTTGGCGGAGCGAATGATGTTAATTGTCATCTTGGTTTGGGACTTTTTGCTCCCCTTGACCTTGCTCTTAATTTGCTGACTTTTTTGTGCTATGTCTGCGCCCACCTCCCCACCCGCCTCGTTGTGCTGCTGCCGCAAGTCTTCATCCACCGGCTCGGGGCACTGCGCGGGGGAGCCTACAGACCCCGTCGCCGCCGCTAGGCGGCGCCCCCCTGCAGACGTAGCATCTGCTGCCAACTTTGCAGACTTCTGCCTGCGTCACTTCCACTTAGACCTGCGTGTCAACTTTGCGCTGAAGGAGATGAGCGGATGGCTGGTTCTGGACCTGCTGCCCCTGGTCGCCGGAGTTCAGACCCTGGTGCTGGACGCGCACCCGTCCCTGACGGTCCACGCCGTCGACTGCAAGACGAGCGGCGGCCGAGAGCCCGCCAGCCTCGCCTTCCGGCTGGAGCCCTTTGCGGACTTTGGCTCCGCCCTCAAAATCCACCTCCCGGAACTTGTTGAGGTTGGAGTGCACATGCAGATCACCGTCAGGTACGCGGCCACGGACGGACCTGCGGTGAGAACGCGCGTCAAACAGACACGTGCGCATGTACACACGCAGTCATGAGCGCACACACGCGCGCACACACACACACACACACACACAGGGCACGAACGCAGTACCGTGTGTGTTCCAGATGTGGTGGTTGGACGCTGAGCTGACGTGCGGTCAAGATCGTCCTCTGGTGTTCACTCAAGGTCATTCTGTGTCCAATCGTTCTTTCTTCCCGTGCTTCGACTCGCCGGCCGTCAAGAGCACGTACACGGCGGCCATTCGCGTGAGTAACCGCCGAACTGACCTGATCTGTGCTTGCAAAAAAATAGGAGATGGAATAACAAGAACCAGTACTTCCAATGTGCTGAAGGTCCCCGAGCATTTTTGGCGCCGTCGCGCGGCGGCAGCCACACACCACGCCGTCTTTCTCCCCGATTGAAATGATGCTTGCTGATGAGCCGGTCGTCCAAAATGTGGCCGCCCCTGATCAGGGCCCACTGACCCGAACCCATTCACCTCAGCAACTTGTGCGCACGCGCGCGCGTCAGGTCCCGGACGACGTGACGGTTCTGATGAGCGCGTCCCGCAGTTGCTACTCCAAAGCGGAGCGCGTCTTCCGCTTCTCCATGGATGCGCCGGTCCCCGCCTACCTGGTGGCGCTGGTGGCCGGGAACCTCCGACACGCCGACCTGGGCCCCAGGTAGCCGGCCGTCCTTCCTCGGCTCCTGGCTGGTCCTCACCGACCCGCCGTCCCTCCAGGAGCCGCGTGTGGGCCGAGCCCTGTCTGCTGCCGTGCGCCGTCCAGAAGCTAGGGGGCAGCGTGGAGCGCTGGCTGAGCGCCGCCGAGGGACTCTTTGGACGCTACCTGTGGGGGAGGTCAGTGGCGCCATTGGCGGCGCCATTGGCGGCGCCATTGGCGGCCTGGCGCACGGACTCCCAAAAATGTGGGCTCGGCAGATGCGACCTGGTGTTCCTGCCGCCGTCCTTCCCCATGGTGGCCATGGAAAACCCCTGCCTGACCTTCATCGTGGCGTCCATCCTGGAGAGCGGCGAGTTGCTTCTGATCGACGTGGTCCACGAGATCGCTCACGCCTGGTTTGGCAACGCCGTCACCAACGCCAGCTGGGAGGAGATGTGGCTCAGCGAAGGCCTGGCCACCTACGCGCAGCGGCGGATCACCGACCAGGCCTACGGTAGGCAGGCGCCGGAGCCGGCCGAGGCTCGGAGTCCAGCATTCGGCCCTCGCTCTGTTCTCCTCAGGCGCCGCCTTCACCTGTCTGGAAAGTGCCGTGCGATTGGACGCCCTGCGCCGGCAGCTGCGCCTGGTCGGCGACGGCAACCCCGTGACTCGGCTGCGAGTCCAACTGGAGCCCGGTAGACCCGCCCGCCCGCCGGCCGTTTGGGGCGCCGTTTGGCACGCATGCTTTGAAGTCTTTGCCTCTTTGTTTTTGTCAAGGCAGGCGTGAATCCCAGCACCTTGATCAATCTTTTCACCTACGAGAAAGGTTTCTGCTTCGTGTCCTACTTGTCGTCGCTGTGCGGGGACGTCGGACGCTTTGACGGATTCCTGCGGGTCGGTGCGCGCACACAGACGCCTGCGTCTGCCTGCGGCCACGTGCGCGCGCGCGCTCACCCGAGGCCTTCCCGCCAACAGGACTATATCAGCGAGTTCAAGTTCCAGAGCGTGGTGGCTCGGGACTTCCTGGACTTGTTCCTGGCGACCTTTCCCCAAGCAGCGCAGAAGGAAGGTACTTTTGGGCGGGGTGCAAAGAAACAAAACAAAAAGACCCCTCAGTCCCACCCTCCGCTTTTCGTCAGGTGTGGATTTCCAGCTCTGGCTGACGGGCTGCGGGGCGCCCCCGTATCAGCCGGACCTGTCGGCGGGGGCCGCCCTGATCCAACCGGCCCGGGACCTATGCCGCGCGTGGACCGAGGGGCGAGGCGCCGACACCGAGGGGGCGGCCGTCTCGGACGTGGCGGGCTGGAGCACCTTCCAGGTGCTTCTGTTTCTGGACTGCATGCTGGACCACGCGCCACTGCCGCACGGTACGCCACGCCACGCCAGGGCAGGCCACGCCAGGTTACGCGGGGCCATGCACGCCCTTTGTGTGTGAAGGGATTATGCACACATGTAGGGGAAGACTTTTTGGCGCTCCGCGGCTGCCAGGTAGCACGGCCCCGCCCAGCTCTTTGCCAGCTGCCCCATAGCGTCCGTGAGACATGTTGGGAAAATGTGGTGCCCGAGTCTGTTTGTTTGTTTGTTTCAGAGGTGATGTGGCAAATGCGCGAGCGTTACGCGTCGCTGTTGGACGGCCTGAATGCTGAGGTTCAAGTGCGCTGGCTGCAGCTGGCGATCAGGAGTCTTTTCTATGCCGACCTCCCCAGACTGGCCGCCTTCCTCCAAAAACACGTCAGTCGGGCGACAAGGGCGCTCTGTGGAGCCTCAGCGCCGCTGACTCGCCGTCCTTTGCGTGTATGCCCGCAGACCTCCCGCATGTACACGGTGCCGCTGTACGAGGACCTGTCGGCGGGCCCCATGCGCGCCGTGGCCGCCGACATGTTGCGACGCACTCGCCAGCGGCTTCACCCCAACTTGCGACGGACGCTGCAGCAAATCATCGCGCGGGGACATCAGGAGGCGCACGCGCATTTTGCGCCAGCCCCGCAGTCGCCCGCCGCCTCCTTGCCGGATATCGACGTGTCGGCGTGAGGGAGGCGGAGGGACGGCGCCCGCCCGAGGCCCAAACAAGATCGGACGGCCCCGATTGGCTGTGCTCCGTCCTGTTCCCGCCTACGAGACTTGCTCAAGCGAGCGTCCCCCTTCTGAAAGGCCACTTTGGTTTGCTGCAATAATAAAAAAATAAAAAAACACACACAAAACACATCCGTGGCCTTTCAATCTCAATCTTCCGCTCCAGTAAAGCTGAGAAGGATGCGACAGAAGGGATGAAAAGGGACGATCAACGAGCCCGTTTGGCGCGGCGGCGTTTCACCCATCGGATGGCGAGCGGGTCCTTCGGTGAGCGCTTTCGGGTTAGAGCGCCTGGCTTCCTCTGGCACGGCACGCGCTTGTCCGACGAAGCTTGTGGGCTGTCAATCATACTTGTGCTTTGTGCGTGTGTGAGATGAGCAGAAAAGCGAGACAACATTAGCATCGGCAAGGCCATGGAGAGGCAGCCCGCTGTACGTATTGCTTCATTCGGGTGTTGATTGACGGATGTCGTCATCAATGTGATAATTGTGTATGTGTGTTAGCCCAAATCCGACAGCAGCGCGAGCGACTCGTCCATATCAATCAACATGCTGAGCGTCACTTTGGACACGGGTAGGTGAGCGACGTCATATACCACATGCAGAGACGTGTATCTATCTGTGGAGCTACGGCAGCCTTCCTTGTAAAGTCCACCCCCCCGTTCACATGCCGGTTTTGGTTGTAGTCTGCGACGTGACTGCATTTCCTCTCTGATCGATCACGTGCGTGCGTGCAGACAAGTGTGACTTTCTGGGCATCGGCGTGGTCGCTGAAAGCCGCGACAAAGGTGCCGGCGTGTACATCGGATCCGTCGTGGAGAACGGCGCTGTGGCGGCCGACGGACGCGTGCGCGCCGGAGACGTCTTGATACGGGTGACGCTCACGCGCGCGGGCGCGCTCATCACTTTGTGCTCAGCACATCTATCGATCGGTACTGCCTCATTACGAATGCAAACTGCATCGGAGCTTCGACATGAATATAGTGCAGACAGCTGCAAAGCGCGCGTGATGACGTCATCACCACGATGGCACCTGGTGGCCACTGATTTTACCTGGCAAGTGCTGCGTGTGACCTGATGATGACCATAACTATGATGAAAACCAGGATGTCATCGTCAGGTGAACGAGGTGAACGTGGAGAAGGCGAGCAGCTCGCAGGCCGTCCAGGTTCTCAGAGACGCCTTCCAGAGGCCGGGGTAAGCGTGAGCGAGCGAGCGTCACCTAGTGTCTCAGTTTAGCATCTGTCACATGGCTTGTATGTGACTGCGTGCGCGCAGTCCGCTGTCACTGACGTTGTTGCGGTTTTGGGAGCCACCGCCCGACGGCCTTTTCACCTTGCCAAGAGGTCAGTGAGCACCAACAGGCAAAAAAAAGGAGCAGTCGCTGCTGCACGGTCCCTCATTTGACAAGCGCGTTGTTCCGGAGGTGAGCCGGTGCGCCCAATCGACCCCGCCTCCTGGGTGTCCCACACGGCCGCCGTGACGGGGAAACTCCTCCCACCTTACGGTAACACGCGCCCCTCCCCTTGTGACATCAGTCCACCGAGGTGTGTTCATGATAATGCATGCTTGACGTCCAGGTGAAGACGAGCATCTGAGCGTGGACGGTGACATGGCGGCGGTCGTCACGGCGATGATAAGGACCGATTCGGGCGTGGCGGTTCGCGACCGGACGTGGCTCAAGGTGGTCATCCCCGACGCCTTCACAGGTAGGTGCCGTGCCGTGCCGTGCCGTGGCCCTCCCTCGCAAACCCCGACAATGCGTGGGAAGCCACCGTCGAGTCGGGCGCCGCTCTTTGTCGCTCGCTCGCTCGCTCAGGCGGCGACGCGCTCGGCTGGCTGCGCCGGAACGTGGCGGGCGCCGCCAAGCGCGCAGACGCTCGCCGTTACGCCGCCCAACTCCTGGAGCGCGGCTTCATCCGACACGCCATCAACGCCCGCGCTCACAAGCGATTCTCCCCGGAGCGATACTACGTCGTCGGAGGTGAGTGGCTGGTAATTTGCGCTTCCGCCAGCCGCCACGTGATGGCGCTGTTGACGTACTTTCCCTTTGTCAGACCTCCACGAGATGGCGCTGATGAACCGACGCTAAGGGGGCGAAGCGCCCCGCCTCTGAGCGACGGCTTCAGACGCCTCGGGCCGGTCTAACCGCGGGGACTCATCTGATCTGCGGGACCGGTCTGACCACTTGGAACCGTCTTGACCACAGGAACAGCTTTGAGCACACGGACTTTTGGGAGCGGTCTGACCTCAAGGTGCAACGTTACCTACCAAAACGTATTTGTGGCTGCAGTTGCAAAGTGTCCGAATAGCTCCACTGTGATTTGGTTCGCAGCGAGTCACACTGACGAGCGGGCCAGACATCCAAAATAACACAAGTAGTAGGAGCAGCAAATGTAATAAACAGCGAGTCATGAACATTAAATGAGCATTTGTCCTTCAGTGCAGCAGGGGACGCCAGCGGCGCGCTATCTGAGCGGATGTCTGCCGCCGGCCGCCGGCCGCCGGCCGCCATCTTAAATGAGCATTTGTCCTTCAGTGCAGCAGGGGGCGCCGGCGGCGCGCTATGTGAGCGGAAGTCTGCGCTCAGCCGCCGGCCGCCATCTTGAGTGAGGGAGGCGGAACGTGCTGAAGGAGGAGGAGGAAAGGATTGCCGGTCCGCTCTTCACGGTTGGTGGGAAGAGTCTGCGCAGCGTAAGGACAAAACAACATTTTCACCTCCTTCGACTTAAGTCGTCGTTGTGTTGGTACGAGCTTGTTGCCGCAGCAAGCAAGGCGCGCGCACGCACGCATCCGACTGCGCTAAGGCTGCGGCGATGACGTCACGCTTGACTGGCTGGCTTGCAAGCGAGTTTGACGAGTTAACCTTGCCGTCTTTATGGCGAATGGCACTTTTCTGTCGCCGTCTCAGAAACGACTGGTTGTGACTAGTTGAAACGACACACCGAAGGGCGCGTGACGTCTCGTCGGTTTGTTTTGATTGACTTTTGGGACCTCGATTTCCCCAGGAAAGACGTGCAATACCGACCGACCCGGTCACACAAAAGCTCAACGACGTATGACTCAGGCAAGAATGTTTTGTGGCCGACGAGATGTCAATAAAAAGAGACCCGCGCGATACTGTTTGTCGACATCAGTGGTCAGGCGAGGCGCAGTCATCTTGCACGGAACGCATTCCAGCCATGATAGTGGGAGTCGTTTGCGGCGGGAAATTGTCATGCTGACAGACCAGACCACCGGTCGTGCTTTTCTCTCACTGCCAACAGTGGCTTCGGCCTACCCGCCAGCAAATGGCAAAGTCTTGTCTCGGATATCTTCAGTATCATTGTGAGGAGTCTTAAGGCCGGCCGGCCGCTCGCCATCACACACAAATATCTGTCGAGTGGATAGCTTGAATTGAAGACAACCGGATTGGGATTAGTTTGAGTTTTTTTGTTTGTTTTTCAAACAGTAGCGGGCAGGTGCGTTGAATGTAACCGTGCTCTCGGTCTCCAGGACGTCGACGTGGATGACGACGCTTCGCGGCGACTGCGTCGGGTCGCTGTGGCGACCGCCACTCTTCACACCGCTGCTCCGTGGTTTTTTTAGGTTTTGATTTTTGTCAGCTGGATGAGAAAATCGAAACCTAAAGAAAAAACGGCGCAGGTGGCCGTGTCGTCTTTGTGTTTTTCCCTTCCCGGGCGGTGTGACCAGTCCCGCCGTCTCCTGACGAAAGCTTCGGCGTGCGTGGCTGAGGAGTCCGCGGCGGAGCGTTTGGGGCCGCTCTCCCTGGTGAGAAAAGTAACAGACAAGCTCCATGCCCTCCTGGTCTCCCTGGCAACCGGATGCCAGTGAAAACGCCCCGCCCCGTGTGTCACGTGACAGCCAGCCGAGCTAACTTTGAAGTACCGACAACGCCGAGATCAACCAGGTCCAGGCGGAATCCCTAAAGGAGATGTCCAAGACTTGAAGAGCAACTGACTTTTGGGACAGCTGCCGTTCCAACGATGGCTGGTCACGGTTTCCAAGGAACACTGTTCTCCAGTCCTGTTTTTGGAACGGGCGCCCATTTCTCTCTGGGCAAACACGTGCGTATGTGCGTCTTTGGCCTCGGCCGCAAACGCCAGAGGGAGGCTCATCCCGCGGTGGCCATTTTGCAACGCTTCCTTTGACTTTGTGAAGGATTCCAAACGAGGGCACGTCTCCACCGTCCTCGTATCGAGACCGCCGACTTTTGCCAGGCGTGGAAAAATGGTGGCAATGAAACTCTTGATGTCTGTCTTGCAGCTGTTATGCAAGCGGCGCATTTCAGTGGGCCAGGCAAGCCACCACCGTTTTGTGTTGCATTGAATAAAAAATGTTTTGGATTTTTCTCATTTAACTTTGCTATCAGCTGACATTTGCACCGGACTGCCGTAAAATGGGCCTTCTCAAGATGACCTCCGGCTTTGCGCTTTGAAAATGGCACTTTAATCATGGCTGTTTTAGCAAGGTGGCCCAAAAAAATGTGGCTGGGGCCGATTCACAAAGACTCGGGTACCATTCTTGGTGCCAAGGGTTCTGGCTCGTCATGGTGTCTAATCCGGCCAGTGCAGAGAGACTCCATTCATTTACTGCCCTGCAATTTTGCAATCAAAGCGATTGCCATTGCTCATTCTGCCCACCGGAGAGCGCACTTTAGGCCGACGCAGTCCAACTTGCGTGTTGCTTCTTGAGCTTCGCTCTTATTTGACATAAGAGTTGAAGTGAAAGAGTTAAATTGGGGGCTCACCTGACCTAACAGCGCCCCGCCCCCACCCACAATCCATACGAGGCTCTGCGCTTCGCTTCGCAACTTTGCTTCGCTCTCACGCGTGGAAATGAGCCGATATCCGACTGATTGACAGCTAGGCGTCCGGCTGTGTGACGTCATGGAAGTCCCGCCGCTCCTGGTGGCGCTGATGGTGACGTCACAGGCCAGTCCACGTTTTGCGGGACTTTCCGCGGAGTCGTCCGAGCGTCTATTCCACGCGCGCGTCTCTGTCATAAAGTCACTTGGCGCGTGTGTGTGGGCGAGTCTGAGCGTGATTTCGCAGGCGTGTTTCTGTCGGGGAGTCCGTGAAGTTGTGCTGGTTGGAACATTGAATGAGTGTCTGAGCGTCAATGCACAGAGTGTATGCGTGAGTTTGCATGTGTGTGATTAAATGAGTTGTTGCTGCTGCTGTTGCTGTGCGTGAGTGTGTTAAAGTATGGGTGAGTCTGCGTGTACCAATTAAGTCACTTTATGATCAAGTGAGTTCCTGCGTGCGTGCGTGCGTGCGTGCGTGCGTGCGTGCGTGCGCGCGCGCGCTGTCGGGAGCTGTATCGATTTAACCCAGGGCTGCGTGTGTGCTGGTGACCTCTTGTGGCCGACGGAGGAAGCGCCAGTGACGGTTGTCGATGGCTGTGTTTGCAGGTGTTCGCAGACACGAGCGCGTCCTCATCGGGCCATCGCCTTAGCAAGCGCTTCACCATCAACCCGCTCGGGTACAAGTGGACGCACGCAAACATCACGTACAGGTGAGGCCAGCCGCGAACACCGCGCACACATGCAGCCAACTCACTCACTCGATCGATCGATCGATCGATCGAGCATGCGCTCACGCACGCACGCGCGCTTGCGTGTCAGGTTGGAGTCGTTTCCCGACACGCTGAGCGCGGACGCCACCAGACACGCGCTCAGCTCGGCCTTCTCCAAGTGGAGCGACGTGTCGCCGCTCAGCTTCACCGAAGTCCGCCAGCACGACGCAGACATCACCATCGGTAGTGCGACCGGAACGAGCGCGCGTCTGTGAGTGTAAACGGGCGTGCAAGTACGTGTACGGGCAGGAAACGGGAGGGAGCGTGTAGTGTGTGCATGGTCGCCCACCCCCTCACGCATGCACGCACGCATGCACGCACGCGCGTAGCCTTTATTTGTGTGCACCGCCGCAAGGTTTCTACGCGCTGAACCACTCGGACTGCGCGTCGTCTCCTCTCCATCCTTGTTTCGACGGCGTCAACGGCGAGCTGGCCCACGCCTTCCTCCCACCACGCGGTGAGATCCACTTTGACAAGCACGAATTCTGGATCGTCGGGAGGTCCCGCTTCAGCTGGAGCCGAGGTAGCGTGACGGAAGCCACGCCATGTTGGCCATGCCCGCCCGCCCTCCTCGCTCACTCCGGCCACCTTGGCTTTTGTGCAGGCGTGTGGCTGAACGACCTGGTCCAGGTGGCGGCGCACGAGATCGGCCACGTGCTGGGTCTGTGGCACTCGGCCGACCCGCGCGCCCTCATGAACCCCAACGCCACCACTACCGGCCAGAGGGACGTCGGGCCCGACGACGTCCGGGCCATACGGAGGCTCTACGGTCAGAAGGCCAGCAGGCTCTTTGTGCGTGCGTGGGCACGTGACTGAGACCACTGTGTCTTTTTGGAACGGCCGGCTGCGCTCAGGCTGCGTGGACAAGAGGCGGGCGTGCGAGCGCTGGGCGGGCTCGGGCCTGTGCCAACGTCGCAAGCGGCTGATGATGAGGACCTGCCCGCGACGCTGCCGCCTGTGCTCGGGTGAGTTCGACCCGGCCCGGCCCGGCACGGGCCCATCCAGTCCACTCACAACGCGCTCCCTTTCAGAGCCCCCGGAGGCCATGACCACACCGCCACCGCCCGCGAATGTCAGGGTGAAGGTGGTCTCGCGCGGGAAGGTGGTGGGCTTCCGCTGCGGCACCAAGAACCCACCAAGGCCCGCAGCCAAAGTCAGGTCAGCCCAGCCTCACGCTCTATCGGGAGGGAAAACGCTAAAACACCGGAGAGAGAGGCCCGCAATGGAGGTCCGCTCGGCAGTGTGCACGCGCCGCATGCCACGGCACGCCGGCGGGTGTCGCTCACCGGGTTGACCCACCCTTTCTCTGTGTTTGTGCCCTCAGCTGGTACAAAGACGGCGAGCGCATCGCGGCCTCCGTCCCGGGACATATTGCGCTGAAAGGTCGCGACCTCCGCATCGTGGCCAACGAGTTCAACGAGGGCGTCTACACCTGCCACCTCCACGGCCGCGCCCCGGCCGCCAACTCTTGGAGCGTCCGACTCCGGAAGCCGGCCGGCCCAGCGCCGCAGCTGACCCGCCCGCAAAGCGCCGCGACGTGACGACGTGCTTCGTTAGGGCGGGGCTGTCCAAAGCGTGCCCTGAAGAGTATTTGATGACGTTAAGAGTGCATGGAGAAGTATTTAGATTCCTTTTCCAATTCTCCCAGTGGACTTGGCTGCTCACTTTGACTTGCCCCCCCCCCACCCCCGCACACACAACTGCATCATAAAGCACTGTGAGCAATTGCATGCTTCTTTCATTCGATGAATTTCAGCTGCGAGCAAAGTGGCCTACATCTCGTTAGCATGCGAGCTACGCTAAGGCGGTGCCCTTTGAACTTGACTCTTAACAAGCCGGTGTCAGATGGTTGACGTCTTTTCTTGTCTCGGCGGTCAGGTGGCAAACATTTGGAAAGGCCCGGTCGCCGTGGAAACCGAGGGGGCCGCCTGAGAAAGCTTCATTAGAAATGACTGACAAGCGCGGCCGACGATCAACAACGGCCGTGAATAATACTCGTCACGTCGACGGCGGATGGCGGTTACCGTGGCGATGCGGTGGCTGCCTTTTATTTTTTGGTGTCCGTTCACGTCGGCTTTCCTTTTTCTAAATCTCGTTTGGGGTTTAGCTTGAATAAAAGTCACAATTGAGCACAAAAGTCAGCGGTCACGCCCATTGTGATTTTCTAGGAATGCTGCCACACTGACAATGAGGACATTTTGCGTGGCCGAGAAGCACAAGCCCTAGCGGCTGAGAGAGAGCCTTCAAGCTGTGAATTTGGAGCCGAAATATGATTGGATGGAAGATGACTGCTTGGCACGTCGCCGACTTTGAAAGTAGTGACGTTTTAAAGTGCTATGACCCTACTGTCCGGTAGTCGTCGCTATGTAGCTCAAAAATGTTGCCGGCTTACAAGGAGACGAAGATCGATTGGTGGCTTGAGCGTTTTCATTTGGCAAAAGAAGTGGCGGAGGAGAAGAACGCGCCTCACTTGACTGAAAAGTAAGTTTCGACTCACTCTGACTTTCGTGTGCAGGTACATTGTTTTGGACCAGCTAAAAAGGAGTGCAGCGGTGGCACGTGTGAGCACCCTCTACTGGTAGAAAGCAGAAGATTTGGAGCAAGGCTGCCCAAGTCCGCGGAGTCCAGCACAGCAGCATTCCGTGCAGCCTGTTTTACATCATTCAGAGACAAGTCATCGGCATCGTGATTGGGCGGGCGTTGATGAGCAGGCTTGGCTGATCATTTGCTGCAGGTGCGTGCGTGCGTGCGTGCGTGCGTGCGTGCGTGCGTGCGTGCGTGCGTGCGTGCGTGCGTGCGTGCGTGCGTACATTCTATAGATGGGAAAGGTTCCATCGGCACTGCTCAATTTGCCCCAAGTGGTGCTTTAACAAGAGTGGAGATTGGAAATGAAACAAGTCCTTCTTTTCATAGGGACGCAAGAAAAGGAAAGTGAAAAGACGGAGACACGTGGAACTTGTTTTTCAAGAGAAACAAGCGAGTGAGGAGGGCTGACATCAGCAGCGGTCCCGGCAGCGCTCGCAAGCGTCATCCATCATTCACCGCACCTCTATTTGGTACGGCTCGTCGGCACATAGAGGGAAACGGAACGGCGTTCGAAGAAGCAAACGCTGCAGGAAGCATCGGGTGAGTAGCCAGCCCACTGATGCCACGCAGCTTTGACTGGCCTTTTTAATGGACGAGCATTGAGATTGCCCTTTTGGCTCAAGCTTTCCTAACCTTTCCTAGTTGGCTCATTTTTCAAAACCTTTCCTGACAATGAAAAGTGCATTGCAGATGCCCAAATGAAACTCAGAAACTCACGCTTGGTGGGGAAGTCAAACTTTATTCTCTCTCGCACACACACACGCACGCGCATGCACGCTCCTTCTTGTTTTGGTCGTCAGGTGCACTTTGAACACCCCCCCCCCCAGCCCGTCTGTCCGATAAGGCCTCACCAGCGGAGGCGGAGGCGGGACTTAGGCACAGGTAAACACCAGCGAGAAGGTCGTCCGCTGCGCCACCTTCTGCAAACAAGCGCGCACGTGTGGATGCGTGTGCGTGGCGAGCCCGGTCGGGAATGATCGCAGGTCAAAGTTCAGGAATGTATCTTGGGGGGGAAGGGGGGGGGGGGCGTCCGTCCGGTGGCCACGTCATCATTACATGCCCATCCTGATGCTCTGAATGATCTGGAAGATAGCTGCGCGCGCGTACAGAGTGGTGAAAACATTTCAAGGTGGCACTTCAAAGCGGGTCCCGGCGGGCCGGCAAAGGGGCGCCCCTCCGGGACCCGCTGGCTGGCAAAAGCTTTGCGCTCTTTGCTCCGACACGGTCGCTCTGACTTTTTGGGTCGGGTCCAAGCGAAGCCAAGGACGCGGCCCGCCGCTCGCCAATCTAAAGCTAAAAACGGAAGCGCGTTGCGAGCCCCGTCAAGAGAAACGGCTCACGCCAGCCACAATGCAAAGCGTGAAAGGAGGCGCTGAAATTGGCCCCGGCTCAATCTCAGGTCTTCTTCACAATTGTGGGAAGGCTGCAAGTTTGTCTGACTTTTTCTTTTTTGGCCGAAGGATGGAAGGAAGCCAAAGCCAAGCTACCTGAGCCGCAAACAACAAAGAGGAAGAGCGCCAGCAGCCAGGGTCCCACGCCTTTGTCGTCCGTCAGGTTTCTCTGAAACAAAAACGGGAGCGTTAGTGCCAATCGGGCTGCCACCGCCTCCCGACTCGTCAACCTCACTGAGGCTCCTGACATTCATCGCTAGAGTTGCGCTTTTAGCACGGGCTAGCTCATAACGTTTGGGGAGCTTTCAAGCGGTTCCTCCACACCTAACTCGGTGTCATCTACTTTGATCATTTAGTAATCGTTTAGGTGCCTTGTTCAGGACTTCAACTTCGGGCTTTAGTCGTTGGTTCATGTTGCCCCTCAATTGAAATGAGTCCAAATGGTTTTGATTCCAGTCTTGCGATTTTTCTCGCCCTGGGTGAAAGAAGAGCGGCGCTCCTTCAAAATAAGGCATTTGCAAACATCAACTTTCACTTTGGAGAACAGCTTCTCGATCATTTTCCTGGCTGATCTGATGAACCGAACCGAACCATCAGAGTAGAGTAGAGTAGAGTAGAGTAGAGTAGAGTAGAGTAGAGTAGAGTAGAGTGTCCATGCGATGGAGGCTTGACTGTGACGTGTTGCATCGCTCGCCTTGCGTGACTTGGGACTCACCGTGGACTTGGCCACATTTCCTCTCTGCGTGATGTTCTTGCTGTGTTTCTCGTTGGCCATCCTGATCCTCTGCTTCGCCACCATCGTGTCGTTCAAGCGTGCCCACCGGCTGACGGCTTTGCTTATTTACTACGAGTCGTTCGCTGTGGCGCTCTTCGAAGTAGGGGCGACTTTCGCCTGTCGACGTACTCAAAAAGACTAAGCCACGCCCACCCACCGCCACTTCCGCCATCCAGGTAGCCGCGCCCCCAACTTCACTTCCGAAACGCATTTCAGCTTCAAATTTCGTGTTGCGCTCCTGTTGGATTTCGAAAAGAAATACGAACTGACGTTGAATTGAACCTCATGATCCACTTTATGGTTGAGCGTAGAACAAAGACATTTTTAGTGCATCCTTTTTTCATTCACTTTGCGAAGGACTCTCTAGACTTTTATTTTTAAACAGGAAGTTGTAGTATAAAAAGAAGGTATCTGTTTTCGTCAAACAAATCAGAAAAACGTTTGAAAATGATGTCACGGTTGGGTTGTGATTATGATTGTTCATTTAATAACAGAACGTAAGTGGGCCACGTCTTCCAACTCGAGTTTAAATGCAAAGCGAATAGATACGTGTACTTCAAGCTGAACTCTACGCAAGCACGCACGCACGCACGCAGACGTGGCAGTGAGCGACGCGCCTCCTTATGACGGTTTTCCGATCGGAGTGTACTCTGCTTCCGGCACGTGAACATGGCGCCGCCAGTGCCGCTTTTAGCAGGTTCGTTCCTTCGTCTTATTTCTTTTCAACGTCAGTTTTTTGACGTGCTTTTGTTGATCACGTTCGTTGCTTTTTCTGTTTTTGCACGTGTGCAATACGTCAATTCAGCAACAAAAAGTGCGTCATGCACGCACACCCCCACACTGTTGGACACAATTTCATTCTCCACTTCAGTATAGTATAGTATAGTATAGTATAGTATAGTATGGTGTTTATCTGTGTTTGGGCTCCAGAGCGTCCTGGAATTTTTGCCCCATAATTTGAGATACCCCAAGTAAAGTTGTCATTCACAAATTAGCTTCATTTGAAATATGGTTGACTGACTATATGTTGGGGTTGCTGACAAATTTTGGCTCCACACTTCTGCCTATTTCTCTGCAGTATAGTGAGAAAGAGAATAAATTTTCACATTTACATCGCAAGTTGATTTGTGATTCATGTCCCCACCCTGCATTTTCTACTTGCGCTCTTAAAATTGAGCTTAGGGTGCTCCGAGAGCCTTAACACTCGTGAGAGCTCAGAGTATGGATGAATGGTGGCTGAGCGAGTTTGCATTTGTGACTTTTGTGTGTTTCAGTAAGAGAGTCGGTCGGGACGTCGCTCTTCTGCGGTCCCCCTACCTGCCGGGAGCACGACGCTTTCACCAGGTGATCTCCCAACACTGACATCATCAGTGATGTCATCAGCCAGCGTGTGACTGAACGTGTGTGTGTGTGTGTGTGTGTGTGTGTGTGGGCGCGCGCGTGCGCAGGGATCCTCGTGCAAGCCAATGCCTGACGTTCAGCAGGGATGGCTCGCTGTTGGCGTGGTGCAATGGAAAAGTGTGAGTATGTGATTTTTGTGAATCTCAACTCGCTCCCAAGCCACACTGTTGCCCTCATTCGAGCAGAGGGGCATCAGTGGGACGCCAAGCTCCGCAAAAAGACACGGTTAGTTCAGGTGTCAGATCCTGGTAGTGTTTCCTGCTTGCATCCACCAACGTTTGGGCCCTTCAGCGCTGCCTTTCCTTTACGGCCGTCGTCGGGGTCACTCCGGCGTTTCTCAAAAGGCGCAATATTGGCGCCTAGCCTCGGTGGCCCGCCTGTCCGGTGTCTCTTTCATCAACATTCACATATATGTGGCCCCCTGAATTGAGGTTAACACCTTGACAGCCATGTCAAAAGGTTTAGGCTCCAGGAGCACGGAACCTTGGGTTACGCCTTTCAGTAGGTGGTGCGCCATTACTGCTGGAACGGGTGCCCGGAGTTGACCCCGGTTGACATGCGCCTTTGACCAGCGTGTCGGTGGCGCGGACCTCGGACGGCTCCCCGGTGGCCACGTTGGAGCTGCCCAAGACGGCGATGCTCCGCTTCTCTCCTCTCGCCAACATCCTGGTCACCTGGCAGTCCTACACCAGTAAGAACATTGCGCACCTTCATCGGGCAGGCTTCAACTTCAGAATAACTGCTTACACTTGCAACAAATACACACATAGTGTTGGGCTTGTTCTTGTTTCTTTTTGTAAATGTGTGAGCGACTGGGTTGACGGGCCGGCCCGTTCCCGGTTTTGGCGTGGTTTGTAAAATGCCACCTGTCACCGTGCTCAGCAATTCTCAGATGTGGGTGGGTGGTTAGGGTGTAAATCCCAAAGCGCGTTTGGGCCGTGACGAGACGCGCTTCGGCTTTCCAGAGAGCGGCGAGGCGGCTCAGGGCGACGCCAACCTCCGTCTGTGGGAGCTACCCGGTGGCGGCCTCCTCAAAGGCTTGTTCCAGAAGAAGGCGGACGCTTGGTGAGCGGCCCCGCCGGCATGGCGCAGCGAGGCTTTGCTCGGCTCGAGGCTGATGCGGCGGCGCTGTCGTGCAGGTGTCCCAGCTGGTCCCAGGACGAAAAGATAGCTGTCAGAATGGTCAGCAACGAGCTGCACTTCTTTCAGGATAACAATTTCAGTAAGGACGCACAAAGTGTTAGCAAGCATGCTGCAAGCTAATAAACATCACTTTAGCCCCATATGCTAATCGCATGCTAAGGCTAAAGCATCTTTTGTGTGCAGACGTCATCGCCAACAAGCTTCACGTGCAGAAAATTTCCAACTTTGAGCTTTCACCGGGAGCTCATCCCAGCAAGGTGAGCGAGCAACCAATGGCTCCAGTTGTGTCCCAATGCGCGCTCCAAATGATGCATTTGGGCCGTTTTGGAGGCCACAATGCACCGCCCGCTCAAAACCAGCCAACCAGCAGGAAGTGCAAATGGCACCACCTGATCAATTTATTTGCCCCCTCCCTCCCTGTCAGGTGTGCGTGTACGTCCCCGGCAGCAAAGGGGCGCCATCGTTTGTGCGCCTCTTCCAGTACCCGCACTTGGCGGAGCCTGGCGCCGCCCTGGCCTCCAAGAGCTTCTTCAAGGCCGACCGCGTCAACATGCAGTGGAACAACAAAGGTGGGGGGGGGGGCGCAGCACGGACGCTAGAAACTCACCACAGACGCCGCTGGACTTGAACCGCAGCGAGAACAAATTCAATTGCGGGAGGGCGATCGCTTCGACCGTACATTCCTTCGTACGCCGGTCGGACTCGGCCGCCGGAGCCCAGTCCCGACTTGACGTCAAACTTAAGACGCTAAAGACTTTTTAGCGCTCGCCTCAGAGCCGCACGTCTGACCTGCGCGCTTATTGTCGGCGCAGCCTCGGCCGTGCTGGTGACGGCGAGCACCGAGGTGGACAAGAGCGGCGCGTCGTACTACGGCGAGCAGACTCTGCACTACCTCCACGTCGGAGGAGAGACGGCGCACGTGCAGCTAGGTGAGCGATCGGCACCACCAAGGAGGCAATCGAGCTGGAAAGCTCTGCTCGCGGCACCGCTGGAAGGTCACGGCTGTCAGACAGATGCACCCTGGAGACGCTGACTCGTCACGTGGCCCTTTTCTCCCCTCAGCCAAGAACGGGCCCATCTACGACGTGGCCTGGAGTCCAAACTCCAGCCACTTTTGCGTGGTTTACGGCTTTATGCCGGCCAAGGCCACAGTCTTCAACCTCAAGTGTGACGCCGTCTTCGACTTTGGGACCGGACCGCGCAACGCCGCCTACTACAGGTGAGGACGTGTCGCTGACTGCGGCCGCCCCCTTCCCGATGAGAGTCTGACGGCATGCTCCAGTCCGCAGGGTCACATCCTGGTCCTGGCGGGATTCGGCAATCTTAGGGGTCAGATGGAAGTTTGGGACGTCAAGAAGTACAAACAGGTGAGTGGAGCGTAGCACCGCCCGGCCCCACATTCTTTGGCTTTTTTACTGCTGATAAAGCTGCAACAGCGTCTGATTGCCTGGAAAAAAAAAAAAAGCTGGAAGCCAATCCAGCACCAAAAATAGGCATATGTGCCACTGCAGGTCTCCAAATGTCAGGCTGCAGACGCCACTCACTTCAGTTGGTGTCCGGACGGCGAGCACGTGCTGACGGCCACGTGCTCGCCGCGGCTGCGCGTGGGCAACGGCTTCCAGGTGCGCCACTACACGGGCGCCGTGAAGCAAGCGCATCAGACCCCCGAAGGCAGCGAGCTGTGGGAAGTCCGCTGGCAGCCCTTCCCGGACGGAACCTTCCCCGAGCGGCCGATCCGGCAGCAGGAGGCCGGACCGGGCAATGCGCAGGCCGCGCCCGCTCAGGCCTACAGACCGCCGGCGCTCAGGCACCTCCCCGCTGCGCCCACTTCCAAACTGGTGGGTGGGTGCACAAAAGTCACCGCAAGCCACAGTTGAGGCCGCTAACGCGACGCTTCTATTTGATGCCGCAGCACGAGGTGGAGGCGCCTCAGAACGTGCGGTCCTCCGACAAGCCTTTGTCCAAAGCGGCATTGAAGAATCAGAAGAAACGAGAAGCGCGCAAAGCTGCCAAACAGGTCATGGCAAAGACAACTTTCTACTGGATAGCAACAAGTCTGCTCATTTTCTGCTGTCTTTTCCCACAAGTCAACAACAAAAATATCACATTTGCATCTTGGACTAGCATCAAGTTGTTGCTATAGCAACAGACTTGCGCTTGGGATATTAGCGGAGCAACCGTGATGTTTGAGCTTTGCCACATGTTTGCAATTTCTATCGAGGCGGGTTGGGCAGCGTGGCTCAGTGGCAGAGAGCCCCTCTCCCAATTGGAAGCTTTTGGCTACGCGTCTCGACCCGTGTGTCCCCGACCGACTGGCGCAGCTTCTGATTTTGCCACGTCTGGGTTGGCGCGGCAACGCTCACGTTCTTTCCCGTCCTCCGCAGGAGAGCGCGGCCGAGCCCGACCCGCCCTCTGAGCCCGCTCGCGTGGCTCGCGACCAATCGACGGAGACCTGCGACGATCCCGAGATGGAGAAGAAGATCAAGAACGTCAAGAAGGTCAACAGCGAGCGCGACGTTTGCAAGTGTAGCCGGGCGCGGGCTTCTTCCTCGTCCGGGTCGGGTGGAGGTTGGCGAGCGGGGCCGGCTGTTTGTCCATCACACGTTTGTTGGCGTTGCCTTGCAGAAGCTGAAAGCTATCGAGGAGCTGAAGGAGCAACAGTCGTGTGGAAAGGTTCTGCAGAAAAACCAGGTCAGCTCCCGCCCGTTGGCCGTTACTCTGTCCTTTGGCTGGCGTTTAACAGCAGGGAGAAGGGAAGCCCCGCCCGCGCTGTCTTACTTGACACGTCGCCGCTGGCTGTCATTTCAGCTGGAGAAGTTGCAGAAGGAGCAACAGCTGCTGGATGAGCTCAAACTACTGCAAGTGCATCAGTGATCCTCCGCGGCGTCCCTCTCTCGGGTCGCTGAGCAACATCTCCTGTCTTGCGCAATAATAAAAAGGCCTCCTTCCCAGACTGGCTTTTTTTGTCTTTCCAATTAAATCCTCAACTTGGCCAAAGAGAAACAGCTTTGCAATTGCAAGTTAACTGAGAACAACTTTTTCATAGGATAAAATAATGGCCTTTTTTTTCCCCATGTAGTCTTGATAGCATAAACTTGGGCGTTGACAAAAAGTAAACTTCGTAAAAAAACTGGTTGAAAACTGAGCAAATGATGACGTATAATTTCCAGGTCTCATTTCATGTGAAAGTGCTCGCGTTGCCCACGGCCGAGGCATTTCGGCGCCCTTGCCAACATGGCCGTTTCGTAGGCACGTTCGACTCGCCGGTGGTACGACAGCGCGTTGGCATATGTCGTCTCCACCCATTCGTGAAGTCGCCTCTTTAAAAAGATGAATTGATTGCTTGGTGCCATAAGGTTGCGTCGGTGCTCGTAGTGTTGTTGAGCTAGATTAATACCGCCATGTATTTTTGCTTCGAGAGCGTTCGATTATTGCTCAGGCATTCTCCGCGGGCGACAGACAGGCTGTTGGCGCAGGCGGGGCTCCTCCCGCGCAGGCGCAGTGAACGCTGACTTGAGTGGTGCGGCTAACAGGCAAGCGGGCTGTTCAGCGGACACTGTCGCCAATTAGGCTCAAGTCGAGAAAGTGAGCGGCGTCATCGTACCTCCGCCAAACGAGCGCGCCACGTCGTTAAAGTCGAGGAGCCTAAGTAAGTATTACTCGACACTCTCATTAGCTAGTGGCCAGCACGAGCCGTAGCCTAGCATCGTAGCACAAAGACAGTGTGCGTTCGGAAATAGTCACCTAGCGGGCGCCCCGTCACTCCGAGCGTTGTTCAAATGTGCCGTCTGTTCCCGTTAAAGGAGTTCCGTAGCGCGCTTTAGGCCTTCCGACTGTCAAACACCGCAGGTGCGAACACTCGGAGCACGTAGGCTTCGTTCGTAAACAAATGGCTCCGGGGTGAGCGCGCTCTGCCTCTCCGAACGCACTCACTTGACTAACCTTCGAGTGTTGTCGGACTGAAGGTGCGAGCGCACCCAATATTCACGTACGTATTGGCTAGCTATGTTGTGCGTAATCCTCACGATCACGACGATGAGATGACGACCACATGTCTCGACTCGGCTATTCACCTATTCGTTGATTACACTCGTGACGTCACCGACCCACCGAAGAGGTCAACGTTTGCGGGGGAGTCGGAAGTCGCAGTTTAATCTGACGTCACTCGACAATAGCTGGGAGATGCAAACTCCGAATTGCAAAACCTCATTTCAAAGTTAAAATAAAATGAAATACATAAACTGTTGACAGTGTCCTCCTATCAGTCATTCATGGTTTCCCTGGTTAAGGTGTGTCAAAACCCTGCCAATGAATTCTTTGCCCTCTGAGGGGCAGTGTGGAGCCGTGCATGGATAGAGTCTACACTTGGAATGAGCAAGTTGCCGTTGAACTCTATGAATAGAACGCGTTTTTCACAGATTGGGAAGAATTTCTGCCTTTGAGTCGTTTGTCTGGGAACAATATAAGCAATATTACGGAGACCCCGAACTACCCGTGTGGATGTGACATTTTTGACGGGCACACTTGTAGGCCAAATGCTAAAGCGGGATTGCAAGTACAAAAATACAAAGCTTAGCCTTTGACCTCCATGATTTCAGCATTTAAACATTTTTTTGGTTACATAATGTCGCATGTCATTATAGGGAAAACATAGCTCTGTTTTAGGATTTAGCCTAAAAACGGCCTTGCAAATATGTCGAAACGAGTTTGCTGGTCCAAAAAAATGCTGACCCCCAAATCATGCTTGCATACATCGGAAGTGTCGCTGACGCACATGCTGTCCACTTGCAGGCAGGAGTTGACGCCACGCAGCCATCGCCAAAGTTGGGCGCACGCCTCAGCGGACCGGGTCTCGTTCGTCTCGCGTCTGACCGACGCCCGACTGGAGAAATGTGAGTGTGCCATCTGGCCGCAAGTGTCCTCTGGCCTGGCGACCGCCCGCGCCAACATCGCAGGGGGGCTCGAGTCACTCGGCCTCTTTTGGCTGTGACCGCCACATCAGCAGAGCCGCCATGAACCCCTCGTCTTTTCACCCACATGAGCGGTTCAGGCCCGCGTCCTCGCGCCAGACTCACGGGCAGCCACCGGAGCGGAGGCCCGCCCACTATCCACTGGAACAGCGTGGCGGGGTAATGCCCTTGGGTGCGGCGCGCCTGCCCGTGCTGGAGCCCCAGACGCCGACCGTGCCTCACAGCTTAGCGACCGCCGCCCCTTTGAACCTCTGCCACGCATCAGAAGCGGCTCTGCGCGGCCGGGGCCTCGTCGGCTCGCGGAGCATCTCCCGGACCCCGGGCCCCGCCGCGGCCTGCGGAATCCAGCCACCCCGCTACCAAACTGCGGGAGCCGGCGGTCTTCATCCTCAGCGAAGCACGTCCGTCAGTGTCCAGCCGCTGCGCCCCCCGATGCCCGGTGCGGTACCCGCCGGTTTTCATCCACCGCACCCCCAGACATCCGGCGTCGTACCCGGTGCTCTCCAGACTCCAGAAGTACCGTCCGGTGGTCTCCAGCAGGGCCCTCCGAGGGCTTTGGGACCCCGCAAGCTCTCAGATTCGGACGCGCCTCCCAACGTGACGGTATCTACCTCTACCATCCCGCTGTCCATGGCCGCCGGTCTGCACCAGCGGGGCGGCGGCGACCTGAGCAGCATAGTGCACCGAATCAACCAATTATGTCAAGCCCGCGCCGGGGCGGGCGCCACCTCCGTGTGCGAGGGCCAGATCGCCAACCCCAGCCCCATCAGTCGGAACCTGCTCATCAACGCCAGCTCGAGGGTGTCGGCGCCGGGACCCCTGGACGCGCTCCCCGGAGCCGCGATCCCGTCGCACCTCGGCCCGTCCGTCGCCAACACGCTGGCGGCTTTCCCCGCCGATGGCGTCCAAGGTCACCGGCAGTGTGTCTGGGCCCAACACCGGCAGCCCCCCGAGCGGATCCACCCCTGCGAGAGCCTTCGCTCGGACCGCACGAGGGAGTGCGCTTTCCGCTCCCGGACCCTCGGCTACCTCTACAAGCCCGCCCGGGCGGACCCGCCCGGATCTCACGCCGACGGGGACTGCGCAAACTCGCCGTGGGGTGCCGGCCAGGTCCCGACGGGCTTCCAGGCAGGACGCGCGGTAGGAGCCAAGTACCGATTGGGCCAAGAAAGTCTTCCCGGACGGTCCAGGATGGCATCAGATTTGGACTTTTTCGGGGGGCGGGACTTTTTGGCAGCCGGCTTTCAGGATCCTAAAGCGGACTCGATAGGTGGGGCGGCGGCGGGCCCGCCTCGGAGCGCCGCTTGCGCTCTCCAACGCGCCTACCGGTAAACGGCAGCTACACATTGTCCAGGGACTGGTGTGCTTGTAGCGGGTCCATTTGAATGAAATGTGTCAGCGGCGCAAACGTGACACGGCGGTTTGACCGGCGTTATCCCTGAGATGGGAAATACTTGATGTTCCCGAGCGCCGGTACCGGGGTCACGTGACGGCTGGCAAAATAAAGTTTTATTGGCGCATTATCGAGCGGCTCTTATCTTGACTTCTCCTGCCTGCGCGTAATGTGCGCCAGCGAAACTCAATTGACTGATGAATGGGATTGTGAAAATACACTTGCATTGTTTTTTAATTGGGCAAGAATACTCAGCATTTGAAAAAAGAAGACTTTTGCAATATATTAATGATTGCACAGATGCTTGCTTACAAGGTCATCCGTCCGCTCTTGCTGGAGAAATGGCCGCAATGACCCTTGTGTCCCTGTTTGTCTCCTTCCTTCCTTTCCACTTTTGCAGCAGGGCCGCCGCCGCTCCACCCCGTGACCTCGGGCAGAGGAGGAACCGCTCGGTCCCCGCGGAGAGGTAAGCGGAGCAGAAGAGCGGGAGTCCATCTGTCAATGGCTTGTCAAACACTTCATGCAACCGTACGTTGTTTTAGGAATAGATTGGGCTTATGAAAAGGAAAATGAATCCCCGATTTTCAGCACCCGCCGCAAACGCCTTTGCAAGCTCGTTTCAAAAGCTGTCAACGTTCCACAACACTGGTAAGCATTAACTTGCGCTTAACTTGATTGGTAATGCTGATGCTACTGACAGCAAGCACACTCAACATTGTGGTTACTTGGAAGTTTTCTTGAATTCTCTGCATGTTTCAAATGGAAAGCAAAGCCTCCAACGAGTCGCTCAGTCTGAAGCGAGTTTGGCAGTTGGAGCACACGCCGCTCAAGGAAAAAGACGGGCCGAGGAGGCCTCTCATCTGGCAAAAGCGCCAAGCTGCCGGCTCGCTGGTATGCCGAGGCGGCAGCCTACAGCTGTGGGGGGGGGGGGGGGGGGGTTTCCCCTGGCTAAAAGCTGGCATTTGTTCCAGCGGACCCTGACAGGAAGTTGAGCTTGAAAGAGGGGAAGAGGAGAGGACCCAAGGAGAGGAAATCCAAAAGATATATTTAGTTTTAATTTGAAGTTGTGAGCAAAAGCGGGCGCTTGGCGTTCAGGGCGGGGCCACCTTGATGCAGACGTTGCAGCGTCCCACCTTGGCGGAGTGTTGGCGGCTGTCGGCAGCGTCGGGCGCCGTTAGCCAGAAACTGTAAATGTTGGCAAAGTAGTGGCACGTCCCCCGGGGGCCCTGGCACTCCACGAAGGGCTGCGGCCGGAAGTCCCGCAGGCAACTTCCCGACGACGTCAGCGACTGACCGCCGCCCTCGTCGCCGGCGCCCGTGTGCTGCCAATGGCGACAGAAGCAAACAACCTTCAGACTGAAATGTACTTTGAAAAAAAGCTTCCCCCCTTCACTTGTTTTTTTTAACTTCCATTCTTTGGATGGATCCCATGAAAAAGGCTTTTTCCGTCATGAATCAATCTGAAGCCAAATAACCCTAACCCACCTCCCTTGATTGTAAGCACGGAGGCACAGATTCTGTTTGTCTTCCTGATTTGGTTGACACCTAGGGCTATGGGGAAATTGCCAAAATGACTCTTTCAAAGTAAAGTAAGCTGCTACTTGTACAAAGCATCATCAATCAGTCTGCTTGCATGGGGATGACAGAAAGCGGAGACTATTCATTGAAATGTTCATCTGATATTAGTCAGATTGTGGATGACTTCATTTGGGATATACTTTGAAAATGATACTTCTGGAATATAATCTGCTTTATCCTTGTACTCGATGGCCGTGGCCTTTTTTCCGGAAATGCGATGCTCACCATGAGGAAGGAGAAGCCGGTCCACAGGCTGGCCCAGTCGGAGGGGCACGGCGGCCCCACCGGCGACTGGCTGTGCAGGGCCACAGGGGCGGAGGGCGCCTCACAAACGGCGCAGCGGCTGATGTGCTCTCGGATGGAGGCTCCGCCCACGGGCAAGGCGGGCACGGCGGCCGTGGCCGACAGCCAATAGGATTTGTCGTTGCGGCCGGCGTACGAGCACGTTCCCATGTTACATGAGGCGAAGGGCATGGTGGAGAAGACGCGCATGCACGAGCCCGCCTGACCTGCAACACAACGAAACGCGCTTAGACGGCTCCAAAAGAAGAACGCCTTCCTTTGTGCTCTCGCAGCGGCACCAATGTCATTAATGGTCCTCCCTGTCCCCTGTTTTGAGTGGCGATGTGCTCCGACCGCAGACGGGTTGCGGCCGATGGCAGCTGTAGGAACGCTGAGGCTTTGTATAGACTTTGGGGTGTCGGGCCAGGCCAACAATGGCAAGTCTGACTTGTGGCTCAAGGACGTCAGGAGATGGCAGATTTCGTCCCGTGCCATTGCGACCTGCTACATGGGAGTCGAGAGGGAAAACGGGCTGGCCAATCTGGGTCGCGTTCATCTTCTTAACAGTTCATCATTAAGATAGAGACACTTCTTAACAGTTAATCATTAAGATAAAGACATTTTGGCCCTACTCGTTTGGACTTTTTTGTAACTCCAGACGCTGGCGTAGCGTCTGAACGCAGCTCCCGCTGAGCTACGGCCGCAGTCATGTCCGGTCGGCCGGTCATCAGACGACCCGGCTGGTTCCGGACAAGACCAGAAAAATAGTAGGTAAGAAGAGTACCGAGGTCCTGAGTGTGCGCCTTCTCTTGGCCTTCCAGATACAAGAGACTGTATCCCAACCACAGGGTTTGCATCCCCTGAGGACAAGATGGAGGCATTTTGGACTGGCTGTGGATGACCATTAGGAAGCCTGCGTTCACGGGTCTGGATGGTCCGGGAGGTCCACGGTCTCCGGTCAAACCAGGATCACCTGAGCACAGAGCACAGCAAGTCTGAGGAAAAAGCTTACAGCTCAGCGACCCAACACCACTGGCGTGGGCCATCGCAAACAAATTCCAGCCGCCTGGCTGGCCGGCCGGCCGGCCGGTCGGCATCTCAGCTTCCCTCATCTGACAAGAAACTGCGACTTTACATCAGAAAACATCATTTGAAGATGCCATGTCTATTGTTTTTTTACAAATATTTTGTATTGAGTCAACTCTGTTGGTATGGCTGGGTGTGTCTCTGTGAGATGCCGCTGCTCACCTGCAACAGAATTTAGGAAAGCCAGCAAAACTAGCTGACAGCGGTTGGCCGCTCATGAAAACCAGTTGCACCGACCGGCACATGTACTGTGAACATTTCAACTTTTAGTCTCACCTTTGGCTCCCACCGCACCGCTCTCACCCTCCAGGCCTTGTCGACCTGGCTCCCCAACAGGCCCTGGTGGCCCCAGCGGGCCTCGGGGCCCAACGCACCCGGCATCCCCTTTCTTACCTGCAGCACAACATCAACAGTCAGCATCTCACCATTGCTGACTCAGCCTTGTCGCAGCCTCATACCTTTGAGTCCCTCAAATCCATCGTCTCCCTGAAAACCTAATTTTCCCAGTAGACCAGGGAGCCCAGGGGGTCCCGGAGGGCCCTGTTGGGGTGTAGGGTAAGTGGAGCAGGGAAAGACTCTGCCCATCTCTCCCTTTGGACCCGCCTGACCCGTACAGCCCTGAGACCCAAGAGGTCCGGTTGGTCCCGGCAAACCTCTCGAGCCCGGATTTCCAGGTATCCCCATCAGACCTGTAGAACCTCGCTCACCTGTTCACACGGATGTTCAAAATAATACCGTCACAGCCTCAGGCTGCTCTGGACTAGAACAACCTGAGCCCAGAACTATGACCACTCAGTCCCCACATTCACCTTTTAACCCTTGATTTCCACTTGTGCCTGCTTGTCCTCTAACCCCTGGAAGTCCTTTGTCTCCCTTTGGGCCAGGGCATCCGTTGTCTCCACTGTCCCCATCATCACCAGGAACTGGAGGGTTAGGACCCGAATCCCCCATGTCGCCGGGGAAACCTGCAAGGTTATATGAGGTTAGTTAAGTCACAGATCAACTGTTAACGTGCCACTAATGTTACTTGTCATCTGACCTGACTCTCCATCCGGTCCAAGGTCTCCAGGATCTCCCGCAATACCCGAGGGAGGATTTTTACATGCAGGTCCAGATTCACCCAATGGCCCAACTTGTCCTTGTGGGCCTGGACAAATAAAAAGTGAGAATAGTACCTCAATGCAAATAGCGAAGATACCAGTAGGACCTAAGGGTCCTCCAGAAAACAACATCACCAACCTCGAGCTCCTGAAGGGCCTTTAGGTCCTGGAGGTCCCGGCTGTGATGAACCTGGGAGACCTGGAGGACCGGAAGGGCCTTTATCTCCCGGAAGACCTTGAGAACCTTGAGAACCTGGAATACCGAGACCTGAAGAGACAGCACAGGCAGGTTTTGCTGAAGAAATGAAAGAAATAACTCTGTTGTACAGAAAGGTACTTTTGGGCATCACTAGCTCATTGCTCCATTTAGAGGAGTGGGCATACCTCTGGTGCCAATGTCTCCTTTCACCCCCTTTAGTCCATCGAGGCCATGACGTCCCAGCGGTCCAGGAGGACCTGTTCCAACAATTGATTGACTAATGTAACAGGTGGCTTTTCCAAGCCGCCCCACTCCACGCAGGGCGCAAACCCAAAGCGCGACCGTCACCGGCTTGGGAGCGCTGACCACTGAGCCTAAAGCCTGGGCTGACAGCTAAGCAGTCAGCACTCTATATGAGCTCACGGGGAGTGAGGTTTTACTAACGTTCAAAACGCATTGCTCAAACTGGCTCTGATGAATAGATCAAATCAAATACCACAACTTCTCACCTTGGAGTCCAAAGATGCCCTGCGGTCCAGGGGGACCATCAGCACCCGTATTGCCAGGAAGACCCGGAACCCCTGGCCGACCTCTGGGGCCTGGGGGCCCAGTCACACCTGATGAACAGACAGACAAGTTTGGAGTTTTCTTCTTGCCCAGACTGAAGAGTTTCTTCGAGTTCGTTGGAAACAGCAGCACGGCCAACTTTGTGGTTGCGATTAGCCTGAGAAGCACACGAGATAGGATCTGTACCTAGTGGTCCTTGCTCCCCAGGCTGTCCCAGATCACCTTTGAAGCCTCTCTGGCCTGGCTCGCCAATGAAACCAAGTGCTCCAGGTTCACCTTGAGGTCCAGAAGCACCTGATAAAGGACAATTGAACTAGTGTTGTAGGATTCAAGTTGACCGACATGTTAGAACCTCACCTTGAGGCCCAGCGTCTCCAGAAGGCCCCTTGTCTCCAGGTAAACCAGGTCGACTACGAGACTCTCCTTGATCACCTGATACATCAAAGCAAAATCTTTACAAATGTCTCTGAATCACCTTTGTCACGGCAACAGGAAAATGGACCACACCTTTGGATCCGGGACGTCCTTGTCGACCGTGTTCACCGGGCCTTCCAGGGGATCCTGGGTCACCCTGAATGATAACATCAGCATTTTGTAGTCATGACTATCTAATCCTACGCTTCATCAGACCTCAGAGAGTTATTCAACTTTGCATTTTAAACACGCAGTACAAAAAAAACCTCCAAATAAATGAAAACTGTAACGTTGAATCGCCTACATTGAATTTGCAAATGAAGAACCACGACCAATCTGTAACGTTGAATTGCCTACATTGAATTTGCAAATGAGGAACCACGACTAATCTGTAACGTTGACTCGCCTACATTGAATTTGCAAATGAAGAACCACGACTATGCAGGCGATCCACTTGTATTTGCGTTTTGGTGTTTGGTAGGATACAACATTGGTAAATTGTACTACATTTGATTGCAGCTGAATTCTGGTTGAGTGTGTTCTGGACTGCCTACTTAATGGACATGCTTTTATCTCATCTTACTGTGTCTCCCGTTTCTCCAGGTAAGCCAAGGAAACCGGACGGCCCAGGATGACCAGGTCTTCCGGAAATCCCCGGTCTGCCCGCATTCCCTGGCGGGCCTGGGGGCCCGCTGATGCCCGAGGGCATGTTGATGCCTGGGTACCCAGGCTTGCCCACAAGACCTTGTTCACCCTTATTTCCTGGTAAGTAAACGGTGAAAAAAAATCAGTCTTCGTCTTTTGGAAAGCCTCTTTCAGTCTGTAGCAAAACGATCCTATCGCGCCTTAATGCATCACTTCAGTCTGACCTCGTGCACCGGGGAAACCATTGACACCAGGGGGACCAGGTTTTCCCCTCGCACCTTTGATTGGGACACCCAGTGTCTTCCCAGGCGGTCCTAGGTAGCCTTTACATCCTAGAAGACCACAAGAACAAGAATGGATAACAGATGTCGATTGATGATGATCCATTCATCCATCCCTATCCCCTATACTGCTTGCACTCATTAGGTCTGGAGCCCATCCCAGCTACCTTCGGGCTACACCCAAGACTGCGTAGCAGCCAGCCCATCTCAGGGCACATTTAGATATCAAACCATTCGCAGTCGTATTCAAACAAGTTCCACCTTTCAATGAATGTTTTTGGAATGTGGGAAAATGTCGCAGCACCCGGAGATAGTAACTTGAGCAGGTAGAACAACCGGATTTGAACCGCCAGCCAGCCAACTTTGAGGCACTGTGCCGCCTGATATTAGCATCATTGTTTCCTTGTGTGGCTTTTACCCTTCTCTCCTTTGGGACCTTGACATCCTGGCCTGCCATCTTGTCCATGAGGTCCTCTCTCTCCTGGCCTCCCTGGGTATCCTGGGAACCCAATCAATCCTCGCACTCCTGGGACACCGTTCTTACCAAGGGGTCCCATCAGACCTGTTTGTGAGATGTCACATGGTACCCTATGAACTCAGAGGAGCCCCAAACACCTTTGAGTTGTCCCTCGCTCCAATCTCCTTGAAGCATTCTTACGTCACAGACTAAAAAACTATTTAGTCATGAAAAAGGTTGATGCTGTCAAGAGGTTTCTCACCTTTCCGTCCATCCCAACCTGCAAATCCAGAGTCTCCACTTGAACCAGGGGTGCCCGGAAGCCCCGGATAGCCAGGAAAGCCAGGAGACCCTGGTTTGCCCACAGGGCCAGGGGGTCCATAGCCTGGAGATCCCGGTTCACCCACGTCACCTTTCTCCCCAAAACATCCTGAACCAAAAAACATCAAGGGAAAAAGAAGCCTTGAGGTCAATTGTCCCACACTTGTATCACCACTTCTCCTGGTGAAACAAGAGCCAAGACATCAGTACATTACTTCAACTCAGACTTTACCTTGGGGACCACTAAGTCCTTGTGGACCAGAAAGACCTGCAGGACCAGATTTTCCTATTTTGCACAGATCAGCGATAGGGCCATTTGGACCGATGCTGCCCGATGCACCATCCTGTCCTCTCTGGCCCTTTGGTCCTGGAACCCCAGGTAGACCTGGGACCCCTGACGACAAAGATAACATGTGAAAAGAACACTAATGTTTCATGTTCGCACAGATATTTCTGTACAACTTCATCCACTCTTCTTTCATCAGAGGAGCTGTTTCAGGTCACAGCATTTGTGTGGCACTATGAAGGATAAGGTCTGAAATAAGTCCCACAACAATAGATCTATCTTTGGATTTTCCCCTCACCTTGGAAACCTTGGTTACCAGGTTGACCTGGGACTCCTTTAGGTCCAGGAGAACCAGCGATCCCTGGAAAGCCAATGGGTCCTGAGGTCCCCACATAAGAATCTCCAGCTTGCCCTCTAAGTCCAGGAGTGCCTGGTGCACCTGGCGAGCCTGGCTCACTCACGCACATGAGCACACGCACACACGCACACACACACACACACACACACGCACACACACACACACACACACACACACACACACACACACACGTACACGTACACCACAGAAAGGAAAAACATACACAAGTGCTGAAGGAGCACAGTGGTAACGTCAATATGTAGATGTCTCATCTTGTCTGCGTTGCATATGTGTCCCTTAAGCTCCACATACCGGTTGTGGATATGCATTCTGCTTTAACATGTCAATGCAATAGTTTCCTTTCTATGAAATCAGACATCTTTGACAGGGCAATACCTGGCTCTCCAGTCAAACTGAATCCTTCAAGTCCTTCAACTCCGGTATCTCCAATAAAACCTCTTGGTCCTTGCAGAGGAAGACACAAAGTCACTTATTATAGCTACTGGCCAAAATTGTGGTACTAAAGCAGTGGTACCAGCTAGTCCAGGTGGTCCAGCAAGTCCAGACTGTCCTTTCTCTCCTTTAGGTCCATCAGGTCCTGTGAATCCGTTGAAACCACGAGGACCAGGAAGCCCTCTTGGGCCTATGCAAATGAACAGGAAGTCAGATACAGATATGAACAGAAATGAAATGGTAGATCCTTGGTATTGTGTTCACCTGTTTCTCCTGCCTCCCCTTTCTGTCCTCGGAGTCCAGGGTTTCTGGGTATACAAGGAAGTGTTTCGCCTTTGAAGACGTAAGACGTCAGTCCAACCTTGGCAACTACGTTGCTTTTTTTTTTTTTTTTTTTCCCTCAACAACCTTTACCTTGAACACCTTTCAGGCCAGGGAAGCCAGAGAAACCTGGAAATCCTGGGGCTCCTGGGTCCCCCCGCTTTCCAATTGCTCCAACTATGCCTGATCCCTGGGGGCCAGTTTGTCCGGTGAGTCCTTTGGGGCCAGGGAGACCCGGAAGGCCTCGGTCCCCCGGAGAAGCAGAGTAACTTTCACCCTGAAAGCAAATCTAAGGTAAGCAGGAAAACGCCACATGCAACGGAGGGAGAGTTTTCATGACAGATCCTCTGGTTTGTGTACTCAACAAGTTTGTAGGATTTGACGCAACTATTTGATGCTTGTATATCAGTGAGAGTCAAAGACCTGAGGTCCAGGGTTTCCAGGGAGTCCTGGGAGTCCATCCTGTCCTCCTCTTCCAGGGAAACCTTGTCTACCCGCAAGACCCAACTCCCCTCTTTCGCCCTTCTCGCCTGGAAACATGTTTGATCAGTGTAGACATGGTTTAATCACATTACCATACTAGTCTATAGCATCCACAATCTGGTCAGTTTTCTTGAGATCTCAACAGCAATCTATCTCAAACTGGCAGTCAAAGCCGGTCAATTTACCTTTGATTTCCACCACAATGAAGTCTCCCTTTTCACCTTTGAACCCTTTGATACCAGGTAAGCCACCCAGGCCCTGCAAGCCAGTCAATCAATCAAACAGTCACTCAAGCAATTAATAGAGGAATTCAAATGTTTCCTGGATCTCAACAAGGCTGGGCAAACGAGTCTATTTTTCCGTAATTATGAGCCTGCCTGTTCCAATGAACTCGGGCCACATGTTTTCTTACCGGCTGGCCAGAAACACCTGTGTCTCCCGCACAGCCGTTCTCCCCTCTTGGCCCTTGGGCTCCTGGGG
The DNA here is from genome assembly GCF_054491065.1 of Syngnathus leptorhynchus. NCBI lineage: Eukaryota > Metazoa > Chordata > Actinopteri > Syngnathiformes > Syngnathidae > Syngnathus > Syngnathus leptorhynchus. The sequence continues at coordinate 124,943 of NC_141201.1, read as the reverse complement.
ACCCTGGATACCCCACCAAACCGGGCTTCCCCACTGGTCCTGGGGGTCCCCTCACCACAATTGGAGGACCGCAGGAGCATTCACCTTGTCGACCTGTCCCAAAACACACGGCATTGCAGCTTACTCAGCATTCTACACAATTAACTGAACTTACTGGAACCCAAATATACTGACCTTTGAATCCATCATCACCCGGTGCTCCAGAGGGCCCTTGTTCACCGAGTTCTCCAGGTTCTCCTGGCACTCCAGGAAGGCAGTAATAGCCTGGAGGACAAATTGAAATGTCCGCATCGTGGAAGGAAGACATGCTCTTTCCCAAATAAGCACCAGCTTACCTGGCCTCCCTGGTTGTCCTTTTGCTCCTCTGGGTCCTGCTCTTCCCGGATTTCCAGTTTCCCCAGGAAATGCTTCTTGACCCGTGAAAACGCGACCCGGATCTCCTTTGTCACCTCTGCTTCCTGGAGTCCCCCTTGCTCCCGGCACACCCGCCAGTCCTAATCAGAGTGCGAGTCAAGTGACTGAATGAGTCAAATGGATCTCATGAAAAGTCGCATGAAGATAGCGCAGCTGTGCTCTGACCCGGTATGGATCGACCAGGGGATCCTCGGAACCCGTGCGTTCCCATGAATCCACGATCTCCTGGAGGTCCCGTCGGTCCTGGAGTCCCTGGATCTCCAGCGTCACCTTGAGGACAAATGAACGTAGTCAGGGTTGAAAAGAAAAGAAATGATCCGTGTGTCCGGTGCATGCGTGCGGACGTCTACCCAGAAGTGTGATGACAATTTCCTGCGGGAGGCCTTTGAAACCAGAATCTCCCATCATGCCCTGAGAACAGAAACCAATGTGTATCATGGCACACGTGTGACTCATTTCCACGGCAACCAGAAGGTGTTTGAACCCCTCACGAACCACCCACCCAACCAACCAACCAACCAACCTTTGGACCTTCTTGTCCGATCAGACCTGGAAGACCAGAACTTCCTACAGCGCCCTGAAACACAAAGATGTTTCAGGTAGCTTCATGCTAATGTATAACGCAAGCGACATAGCCGGTCAAAGGAACGTTAGCGTCGATCTGGGAGATCAGGCATGTTCTACGCTCGACGTAGCAGCACTCGCTCACCTTGGCTCCTTTGTAACCGGGTAGACCCGAGCGTCCTGGGAGTCCCTGGAGACCACAAGCACACAAGGGCCTGATTGGCTAAGGCCTCCAGTGGTGGATGATGCTAAACTGTTTGTGGACTCATTCATTCAAATGCTTTCAAACGCTGAGTGGCCGGCCGCCGCGTTCACCCGTGCAAAATATACATTTGGGGTTTTAAGCCAGCGAGACCCAGCGGGCCACCGTGGGTGTATTGTGTTGCACATTGCTTAACAAAAGTTCAAATTGTGTGTGTAGTGGACCTGCGAAAGCAAGCGTAAAGCTGGCCGGCAGTGTCTGTCTGTCGCCAAAATGCAGGCGACCGATATGCTGTACGCGCAGCCGCACAATGTGTCTGCACTTTCTCCTTGAAGGTCATCCCTTGACCTGATACAGGCTGACTTTGCTTTCTACACACTGCCAGGAGGAGGTTGAAAGAAGGACGCCTCACCCTGGGTCCAGGAAGTCCCACAATCCCTTTCTCTCCCTTGACACCAGGAAGGGCATCCAGACCCTGAAAATCCAAAGGGGCCCAATTAGATGAGATGAAGCTCAGTCAAGGGACGCAATCGAACCTCGGAGTGGACTTACTGGCAGGCCTTGAGCTCCACACCGCCCTATAGGCCCCGCCAGACCCTGACGAAGCAACAGAGCACACGTTAGAGCTGCCGGCCGGCTGAAAAGATGACTGCTGTGGTGTGACTGGACAAAAGCCAGTAACCTGCTCTCCTTTGATGTAGAAATCCTCTGGGGGGTCCACATACTCAAATGGCCCCGGAGGCCCCTGTAAGCCTTGCTCCCCCTGCGGATGACGCCGGTTAACGTCTGCTTTCGTGGCGCAAAATCGGGCCATACTACTTGGTACCTCATCTCCTTGCGGTCCCGGCACCGATCTACCTCGTTCGCCCTGAAGCAGAAATACCAGCAAAGTCCTCAGCATTATTCCTTTTTCTTCTTCCTCTTTGTGATGAAAACGTGTGTTGTGTGATGTGAGGGCATACTCACAGGGGGACCTCTGGAACCTGGCAGGCCAGGGATACCCTACACAGTCAACCACACCATTGCAGATCATTGGCACAAGGATATTGATAGTCTATGTCATGACAAATGTTCTCACATTGAATCCATCGGGACCAATCTGACCCGTTAATCCTCTCGAACCTCTGGGACTCGGTCCACCCTGCACACAGACGAGTCAGATCGAAAGCCTGTGTTGGTATGGAAGTCAAACAAGCAAGACATCTGGCAGGCAGGCAGGCAGGCAGAGGGACAGCCATCTCACCGGCAGACCAGGAAATCCCCCTAGGCCGGCGTCACCCTGTCAAAAATCTAAGATTAGTGCATCTGTCAGCCGATGATGAGAAGCGGACAGTGGGACAATCAGCTCATGCTAAAGATCTAGGGTGTGATGTGGAGACCACTCACGGGCACTCCGGGGTACTGGAGGAAGAAGAGCGCTGGCTCCCCTGGAAATCCCTTTGCTCCTTGAAAACCCTGCCACACAATCCAGTCAACCAATTCATCTTTGCTGTCTGCACATACTTGCTGGGAAAAGAAAACGTCAGCTGCCTTTTTAAGGAAACCACTGAAGCCATCTGTGCTCCACAAGAACGACAACACTTCACCTGGTCAACGTCTAATCACGTCAAGTACGCCCGATTTTTTTTTTCTTTTTTTTTTTCTGTCTACCAAAGAGGTCAATTTCAGGTGTTGTAGTTCAAGTCAGGTTTCTTGTGGTCTAGTTTATGTGTTGTGCACTAATTGAGGTGTTCACGAGGTCCTGCCTGTGACCCTAAGAAGTAAAGCAGTTTGAAGTTCTGACCACGTCACCACGAGGCCCTTGTTCTCCAGGCTGTCCGGGCTTTCCCGGCCTTCCTCTCGTCCCGTTACACCCGTCCACACCTGGAAAACCGGGTCCGCCGGCCGGGCCCGGATGACCCTGATGACGCAAAGAAACCAAAGCTGCTCATCCAGGAAAGATAGTCTCGATCCTGCAGAGAAAGATCCTTGGGGGAAGGATTGGGCTTCCTACCGGGACTCCCTCTAAACCAGGAAATCCGGGAACGCCCACAGCTCCCTGAAAGAAAGAAAAAAGAACAGCAACGTCCAAAGCTTTTTCCTTTCCAGAGCCTTTTCATGTTTTGTTTGCTCCGTGCGAGAGTCATCCATTTCTTGACGGTGACAACTGGTTCTAAGGAATATGTGTTGCTTGACTAGTCTGTCCAAATCCACATGTTTCAAGTGTGCGGCAGGGTTTAAAATGTCGTTTCTGGAGATTGCCAATCTTCAGCTGTGACTGTGTTTCTTTACCGCGTCTCCCTTTGGCCCCTGACGTCCCGCTGGGCCTTCAGTCCCTCGCTTGCCTTTCTCTCCTGGAGGACCCTGAGGGCCTGGGAAGCCTGGGGGTCCCTGAGAACCCTGCCGTCCAAGAGGCCCCGGGGAGCCCTGAGAAAAGCAAGCAAGAGTCAGAGCTGTGTGTGCAAGTGCCATCTCCAACGCAAGGTTTCTCAAACTGCAGTCAGGACAATAAGAACAGAGAAGAGTTGTATTTGGAATTGAAATCTGATTGACTTGGCTCGTTCAACTTTGACCTGCCTATGAAATTGACCGAATACAAATTCCTGTCCAAAGTTTTCGACTCTGTCTCGTTCTTCGGTATGATCAAAGTTAGCAGCCGGCTGTAGCCAGTCTGACTGGCTTTCTCTTTTGTCCTTTTTTCCCATCCCCCTTTCTGTATTTGTCCCCAATTTGCTCTTTCATCCGCCTTTGCTGTGTTTGTTCCCAATTTTCTATTTTTGTCGGCGCGATCGCCGCGCGTGGCCGAGACTCTATAAAGAATAATTCTTTCGTTGGACCCAAAAAGTTTGAGAAGCCCCTTTCCGATGAGTTCACATCATCGCCATTTGAAACAACAGCAGTCCTAAAAATAAGCCGTGTGACCGACCACGCACATCGACGTGACCACAAGAGGACAGACAGAGGCCCCGCAACGGCATACACAAAGAGTGTGTGTGTGTGTGTGTGTGTGTGTGTGTGTGTGTGCGTGTGTGCCCGCGTGTGTGCGATGAGATGTGACAGGTCTGATCTCTGTTGGTTTTTGGTCTTTGCAGCTTTCTCTGGAATTATCGAGGTGTGAAATCAGTGAGACAGACGTTTGTCCGTAACGCTTTGGGTCTGTCCGCTGCCCCCAGCTGTACTAACGCAAACACACAAGCACACACACTATTTTTGTAACATCTTCCAATAAGGTCATGTCAAAACTGCACGTATATTTGCCTGTGCGTATATGAAAACAGGTCAGGGGTTACAAACCAATGTTTGTGGCTGGCCACATTGTAGCTACGTTTTGGTTTCCCTCGAAGGGCCGTTACGGCTGAAGGCATAATACCAATGTTTCACGGGCTCCTTGTATGAGGCATGCGCAACCAAATGACGGATACCCGCTTTTGAAATCTGGCACCGTCTCAAGTTCTGGACCTCACCGGATAACCTCTGGACTCGGTTGGCTAACTTCTGTGCTAAGTTGAATTTCTATACGAGACTGGCTAACCGCCTTAAGTTCCAGACACAGTGGCTAACTTCTGGATGTCATTGTCAAAATGTCCAAATTTCTGCTCTGCTCTACGGCCTGGAGGACACTGTCAAAGTTCAAACCGTTTTGTGCGTTACTCTGGCGGTCACCGTTTTAAGTTCTGGTCTAATTTCTGGACCTCACTGGCCAGTTTCTGCACCCGACCGTCTCCACTCTGTACTTTAATTCTAGATGTGGTCTCGGTCTTGTTAGATTTGTTTGGGTTTAAAATATTTGCCCGAGACTAAGTTTTGGATTTGGTGTGTTGTCAAGTTGCAATTGAGGTTTGGCAAGCTGTGATTCGTTGTTTTCTGTTGCAGGCGGAGTCTCACCCTCGCTCCCTTTGCCGGAAAGCATCGACAGGCGGAACAGTCTCGCCCGGCGCAGAGCTCCGTGTCGTCGCCCTGTAGACAGTCGGATGGATCAGCAGCGGCAATATGATAGCACATCGTCATTCCTGCCACATCATCGTCGGTGCGGTATGGCGGTGAGCGTGTCCGCCGACCGGCGGCACGGCACGTATGACGTCTCGTGTGAGGAGGACGTGACATCACGCCCGCTATGACACGCTGGCGAAAGCGTGGCGGCGTAGGAAAGACATCACGCTTGAGATGACAAAACAGTTGAGCAGGTGCAAAAGGTGGTCGGGTTCGGAGCCCAGCGTCACTCGCTCCCGGCAGACAGATGCCCAGATTGTCATCTTCCCATCATGCATCAGTGTTTGTGTTGCAGGCTGCATTCTTGCCGCGTTGTGTCAACTCAGTTAGCAGTCAAGCGTTTCTATCAGCGGCAGGCAGGAATGTGAAGATCAGCGCTGCCCGCCGCTCACTGTTACAAGGCAGGCGCCCGTCCTATAGGTGCACTATGTCCGACATAACGATGGACGTACATACATACGCGCTGCCTCGGGAGAGGGGGGGGATGGGGGCTACTTACCCCAAGAACAGTGGTGCTGGTCAGGAGCATCAGGAAGCACCTGAGGGGACACAGACCAGTCAAGGTATTCACAATGGCTCACGGTGGTCAAGTGAGATAGCCTTGGACATGGGTGAATAAAGGGAATCCTAGTGGATGAAGGCGAGGCCGACACAGGCGGTCAGATACAGGTAGGAAAAGGAAAGGAAGGAAGGAAGGAAGGAAGGAAGGAAGGAAGGAAGGAAGGAAGGAAGGAAGGAAGGAAGGAAGGAAGGAAGGAAGGAAGGAAGGAAGGTAGGTTTGAGATGGGTCTCCGATTGGATGACAAGGAAGCGTCAATTGGCGGCTAGGTTCAAGGCCTGACTCAATCGACCAGTTGACTCTTTCCCGTAACTCGGCACAGGTTTGTCTCGGGTACGGAGGAAGTCCCCAAAAGCAAATTCCGACAAGGCGATCGTCGGGTGGCGTAAATGCTCAACACAGACGACCGTTGGCGGACGTAAATGTGGCGGCTTTGGGTACCTGAGCCTCATGTTGATTCTGCTGGTCAAGAAGAGCCCCGGCTTAGTGCTCTTGAGAAGCCCCGCCCACTGGTCCTCCTCCAGCCGATGAGGATGCTGCACACAATGGCAGCACGTGTGAGTCAGGGCGCCGTCACGGGACGGCTCTGCTGTGTTTGTTTGGCGGTGCCATCTTTCCCTGCTCAAAATCCCCAAAACACCAAAGACCGGCGTTCGTGCTTCGGTTGTGTTTCGGCGCCGCCCGCTCTCGCAAACAGCGGCAGCAGAAGCCGTAAAAGCAAATCAAAACAGGCAAGATTGAAAGAGCCAAAGAGCAACATGCTAACAGCCTTGGCCTGCTGTAGCCGCACGCCGACGGACACCGGCAAGTCCCCAGCTATCGGCAGCTGATAGAAGCAAAGCTTTGGCTGTTCACCTCTTGGCTCTTTCCTTTCATTTAGTTTTTGCGAAACCACAACAAAAGCATGCATTGAAATGCTGCTCAATGCTCTTGCTTCTCCCAAGGTTCTTTCACGTCTCTGGACCGTTGGCTTTGTTTGAGGCTCAACTTGATGGGAAGCATGCCGCTAAAATCGATGTGCACCGTTCATTTTGACACTTGAGAAACAGCGACTGCTGTCAATAGCTCACTCTGATGTGGCGCCGTCTGAAAATGCCTTCCCCCCATTGCCCGACCCCCAAAATGCCACCGTCTTCACCAGGTAACGGCAAGCTGGCGTGTTGACCTTCGCACCACGACAACGCGAGGTGTAGCCTCAAGCCGGCTCGCTGGGAGCTGGAGTCCTGCGTGTGGGAAGCTTACCGCCACAGTTCTCACCCAGCCCATTCTGGGCTCTATTTTCATAGATGAGCCGCCCGCGTTTCCGTGCGGGCCTTCAGCCTCGTTGAGCCTGTTTGGGATTTTGTCTCATCTCTCTACGATGCCATGGTTAGGTTGGGAGGCGCTCTCAGTGGCCGCTTGACTGCGTATAGTATGTACATCGTTGAATTATGTTCATTATGTCTCCATTGATGATAGCCATTCCTTTGTTCAGACAGCAAAGGAATACATTTTTAATATATATATATATAGTATGTGTGTGTATATATACATATATAGTATGTGTGTATACATACATACATACGTGTGTGTGTGTGTGTGTATAAGTGTATGTATATATATATATATATATATGCGTATGTATTTTTAACCCATGAATGTATGTCACATTAACTCAATGACTAAATGTGGTAATCCATGTCCCAAATTTGTCGCTCGGAATCCTCCTTGAGTGTGTTGTATACTTGTGGTGAACTTGACCACTTGACCTCCCACCCCACCCCACCCAGGACAGTCACGAATCAAGCAATGAATCAAACAGGGAACCGATCCATCCAACAAATCCAGTGATAGCGAAGCCCACGAGAGCCGTCTCTTGCTTGTTTTCCTGCCGCAACACACACCTCCCTCGTGCAAATGAGGAGATCTTTGATAAGCTGCCGATTGGCAGCAGGGAGACAGGCGGCTCTCTTAGGAGCAGGCTTCCCTACCTTTCAATTTGTCCATCCATCAATGACGAATCCAACTTTGACGAGCAAGCGCAACGCCGGCGGATGACGTAGAAGCGTCACGTCACGGGGACCACGCGTGACGCGAATGATTGACAGCTGTCGTCCGGCGGCCTTACCTCGCCGCTGCCGCCAATCCCGCTGCCGCTGCTCGTCACTCGTTTGTCTTCATGTCGTCGTCCAAAAGTCCAAACGAGACTCGGGCGACTCGGCGCGCGCTCGGGCACGCTGTGCCAACTCCCACGGGAGCGCGCTTGGAAGACACGCTCCTGCCTTTCAAAATAAGACTAGACGGATGACTCCGGTTGTTCCATTGGGAAAGGGTTGCGCCTGCCTGTCTTCCTCGACAGCCCGAAAGTACCCGCACCGCTTCGTCTCCGTTATTTGAAACCGACGACGACCATCGGCCGCAATCGATCGTCAGTGAATTGAACTCTTAATTTGTAAGCGTGAAGGCACAAGTGCGAGTCTCAGAGCATGTGATGTGGGTGCGTGGTGGTGGAGGTGTGTGTGTGTGTGTGTGTGTGTGTGTGTGTGTGTGTGTGTGTGTGTGTAGGGCCGGGAGGGGGGGGGTCAGAGTCTCGCCGTCTGCAGAGGCAGCTCATCATTGCGACCCGTCGTCATAGGCCGGCCCGAGAAGAGGATCCGACCCGAGCCGAGCCGAGCCGCCGCTCCCATGCTGGTTGTGTCGGTCACGCGGGAGCGCGCCCTCCTGGAGCCGCCGCTGCAGATGATGCTGATGCTGATGCTCCTCACCACCAGCTCGGTGAGACAAGCTTTACTTTTCCACTCGTTTTCCTTCAAAGGAAAAGCTCACTCCTTTGTTCCCACACAACCTTTCAACTTTACATCCCCCTTCTACCGGCTGCGGGCAAGGTCGGTCTGTCTGTCTGTCTCTCTGTCCGTCCGTCCGCCTGTCTGTCTGTCTGTCTCTCTCTCTTTATCTTTCTTTACCTCTCTATCGCTCTCAGATCGATCGGATCTATCTCTTGTGCCTGCTTTTGACCTTTCTTCTCCACAATTTCCGGATGAGAGCGTTTGGTGGCGCGGAGCTTCCCGCCATACAAGGTCAATGTTCTTCTTTTGTACATTTGAAGTTGATTTGATGTTCATTTGTGAAAAAGTAGCAAGTGACTTGTGCTCAATTCTGCTGAGGGTCATTTCAAGACAAAGCAGCGTCTGGACATAGCTGCAGACTTTTTTGGGGAGGATCTGGGCTAACACCCAACCCCCCTCTAGTGAGTAGGACCTTTGACTTGTATCCCAGATATGCATGCAGGCCAGGCCAGACGCAGGCCAGGCTAGACCAGGCCAGACGCAGGCCAGGCTAGACCAGGCCAGACGCAGGCCAGGCCAGACGCAGGCCAGGCCAGACCCAGGCCAGGGGCCATGCCAGGCCAGACAAAGGCCAGGCCAGACACAGGCACAGCTGCACCGAAGAAGCCCAATAACCATCCCCATCGTGCGAAGACGGGAAGAGCCGCCCGCTCCCGCTTGACCTGACCAGGGAGTTTGGAGACAGATCCGGTCAAAAGTCGAAGAAACGAGAGACGTAAAGTGAATTGATCTGGAAGAACGCCGCTTGTGGCTTTCTGGGGGGCTGGTGGAAGTCAAGCTTGCCGTTGACCTTTGTCACGTCGTTGCATTGACACGGCTTGCGGCTAGGGGAGAAACGTATGCTCTCTGAAAAAATGACGCTTCCATCGGAGGCAGATAGCCATTGGGAAATTCGGGACAACGCCTGAACAGGTTCCTTTTCCTTTTCAAGTGAAATTGTTCCATTATTCCCACAGCCTACTTTTAACACAAGCCCTGATGACAGGCTCCTGTTCCCACCCGCCTGCATGCCAAGTAGTTCTGCGGCAGACACAACAAAAAACAAAGAGCGCGAGCTGCAACGTGTGTCTCCCACGGGCTGTCGTTTGTTGTCGCCGCATATTGGCGGGACACGACTCCTTTTTGAGCCTGGAGTGCCGCGGGCGGGCTCATGGCAATTTGACTTCCGGCCACTTGCCAGTATAGCAAGGGAAGCAAATGTGCCGAGCAGGCCGAGGACCCAGTGTATTTGGGAAGGAAGCGCTCCGGCGTTGGCCACGAGACGACGCCGATGCGATCGGTGCGGGGGTCTCCGGCCGTTCTCGGTAGCTTGTTCTCGGACCGCCGCTCGGCGTCCATCCAGGACTGCCTGAGGCGCTAACGGCAAGTAGTTTGCCATCATGGCAAAACGAGCGGAAGGGAAGAAGCGGCAACCTCGGCAAAGGGGAATGGCCGCTTGCGTCACGCCGCCGCGTTTGTATTGTTCGCTATTTGGCGCATCGCCGGCTGGCCTCTCCGGCTCAAATTTGTATTTCGGGCTCGATATGTCCCCGCCGAGGACCCCGAGCGAATCCTTCTGGCTCTGTTGCCTTTGTGCCTTCCTGTGTTTTCACACGCATTTGCGCGCACGCGCACCCACACACACTCACAAATGCCAAGGTGGCGGCGGCGGCTCAGCCAAAAAGACATGAAAGCGCGAGACGAACGCACGCGCGCTAAGGTGAGCTAGTGTGACGACGTGACGACAAGATGGCGACGGCAGAGGATGCGAGTTCGGACGGGACCGCGACACGCCAGACCGGGACCCAGATAAGACCGGGACGCAGATAAGACCGGGACGCAGATAAGACAGTCTACCGCTGCGTGAAAGGAACACGCCGAGATTTTGTTTGGGTTCCGCTTGCCTCGAAAATGTCTTCCAAAGATAAAAAAGAAAAAAAAAATCAAACAACGTGATCCCCACGACACGACACGACCGGCGGACGTGTTGTTGATGTGTTGCTGACGTGTTGCTGACGTGCCGCCATTTGTGCAGGCATGCGAGTGCAGCGGGAAGTGGCCGTGTCATTGCGAGGGGGTCAAAGGTCAGAAGGTGAGTGCCAAAGTCGAGGCCTTTTTGCTCTTGTTACATTCTTAACTTTGTCATTCAATGTATTTGATACTTGTTTGTATGGGCGCCATTTTGCTTTCCAAATGGACTGTGTTTTTGGTCTCAGTTGGGGCGCGGGAAACCTCCTGTGGCCCGCAGCTTGTGTGTGCGTGCGTGTCTCGTTAATGTTGTGGTGCGGTTGGGTTGTTTGCAGTTACTTGTCCTTGCTTTGTGTTCTTATCGGTGTGCAAATGCAATTCACACTATTATTATCAGTACGTATTTTATTCTTGATGTGTAATTGTACGTGTACTTCGTTACGTGTCATCGCGTGGCCCGGTGTTGCATAATCACTCGGCCGTGCTCAGGGGGAGGCCGGTTACCGAGGATACGACGGCCTTCCTGGACTCATCGGTTACCCTGGCAACGAGGGCGGCCAAGGACCGGACGGACTGGAGGTCAGTGCGTCAGTCCGTTTGTCCACCAATATGATATAATGAACCGACGCGTGAAAGTAGTCACCGTGGATGTTGCGCTCTTGGCACCGGCAGGGTCACCGGGGCTCGGCGGGACACCCGGGACTCAAAGGCTCTCGGGTAGGAACATCGCCGTAACCACCGCCATGACAATAACGACGACGACACTGGAAGATGATCATGGAAATGACGATGAAGATGGTGTTTCCAGTGTTTCCACTAGAGGGCGGCACATTGCTCTTGTATTCACATGACTGCAACGCACATGCCTTATAGGACAGAAGCACACATGGAAACATGCCCATCACACACACACACACACACACACACACACACACACACACACACACACACACACACACACACACACACACACACATTATCTTCTTGTGTGTTTTTAGGGTGTTCCAGGCCCTTCGGGTTTTCCCGGCCCTCCTGGCCTTCCAGTAAGTTGAGCAAATGATCAACTATAGTATGTTGTAGTTACTATACCAAGGTGAAACGTGCGATGGATGGATGGATGGATGGATGCCTATTTGTTTTTGCCTTCCCGTTTGTTTTTCAGGGACTTCCTGGCAGCGAAGGCTCAGCAGGCCAAACGGGACTCCCAGGATGCAACGGCACCAAGGTAGCCGCGTCAGCGACCTCTCACCACTTCATTTGATCATTTGTCATTTAATTGTTGCGCATCCAGGTCAAATGAAATGTTTCTATTTATTCCGTTGAACTACCCCAATTCCAACTTTTCTTCTTCTGTGTCATGAAATGTTTCCAATTTGGTACACGGTATAGCCCAAATTGTCCAGCAAAAATTCCCACGTTACTAGCGATGTCATCATTCGTCCTTCCAGGGTTCGGACGGCTTCCCCGGCGTCCCCGGAATCCCAGGGCTGGTCGGACTGCCCGTGAGTTTTCCCACTCAAAAGCGTTTCGTTGTATCTCACCATACAATGACAATAAAGGCTTCTTATCTTATCGGAGGCTAACACGGCTAGGTAGCCCCGCTAACGGCTTTGTTGTGTCTTCAGGGTAGGCCGGGACCGCCAGGAGAAAAGGTTTGAGGTCCCGCTCTGACTCGAAAATTGCCCGAGTGTCCGTGCTCAAATCGTTTCTTCCTTCAAGGGAGACTCGCCATTCTTTCCATATTCCGCTGAGATTAAAGGCACACAAGGACCACGAGGACCAGATGGAGACAAGGTGATGCAGAAAAAACATATTCTGGAGAGAATAGAATGCTTTTCTAGAAAAAAGCAGGCAATTACCACTGCTTAGCCTCCTTCCTTTCCCAGAAACCTCCCAGGCAGGGGCACGGGTCGTGTTGTGACCCTCGAAGCAGTCCAACACAAACATTGCCCGAGCACCAAGACAGACAATACGTGTAACAATACTCACAAGCATAAACGTTTAATCACTTTGCGCTTTAGCAAAGAACGAGGACTGGCCGCGCTGCGCCGTGTATCTCCGTTTGTCTGCGTGACACCGCTTGCAGGTGGGGCAGGCAGTACCGTGTCCGTTCAAAAAAGGCTACATTCTGATCATTGCCGTTTGTGGGCAGGGATTGAGTGGAGAGCCGGGCCCTCCGGGCTTCCCGGGACCTTCAGGACCTGCTGGACTTTCTGTACGCTTCCAATTGTTTTCAACTTTCTCAGTGCCAGCGTCGACTCAGATGAGAGCTTTTGTTTTGTCCTTGTTCCCGCGCAGGGACGTCCGGGGTCACCGGGGTCGCCGGGAGAGAAGGTCGGCCAGACTGCGATCCTATTCCGACGCTAATCGCTACGCTAGCCACAAGTTTGCATGTGATGCTGTGGGTGTGCTGTGTCTTCTGTCAGGGTCAAGAGGGTCCCAGTCCAGTCAGCCCAGGTCCACAAGGGCTGAAGGTGAGTGCGCAAGGTCCAGCGCGCAAGTTTGTCCAGATTTTCAAGAAGGTTCTGCTTCAAGGGACGTCGCGGACCTGTCGGTATCCCGGGCCCGAAAGGAACCAAATTGTATGTAGAGGGGCCCAAGGAACTGAAGGTCCGTCCACCCACGTCTCTGGATGCTTTCATTCACCTGTTCATTTTTCAACCAATCAGCCCCAGTGGTCCATTCTTTCACTTATTGATGGCTCAAATTGTTTCAGGGCGAACCCGGTGATGTTGGACCCAAAGGTTGCACTGGACCTCCTGTAAGTCTATCATCTAGTCTTCGCTTTTTGGTCATGTCCCTTGTTTTGTAAGTGGCGTGGGGTTTTGGCTCATCAGGGTCCAGCGGGAAAATCGGGGACTAAAGGCGAGCAAGGCCAGCGAGGGGAGCCGGGCTCACCGGTAAGGCAACCGATGTCGCTGTACGCTCTGCCAGGGCAGGGTATTGAGTTGTCCTCGCCTGGCCCGGCCCGGCCCGGCCTGGCCCGGCCCAGCCTGGCGTAGCGTAGATGGAACAGTGCGCAACGTACGTCGGATCTCACTTGTAATTTGCAGGGAAAAGCAGGAAAGGACGGCCTCCCTGGAGAACTGGGACAAACGGTGAGGACCATAAGGCCGGCTGCCAGTCCAGTCCGGATAACAAAATGACGCATCTGCTTGCATCTACAGGGAGAACCGGGGCCTCGGGGTTTTGTGGGTCCCCCGGGCATCGATGGAGGACTGGTAAATGTTTTTCTTTCAAGTTATCTTTGCACAAAGAAAGTTAGGATTGAGCTGAATTCTGTTTTTTTCATGTTTTTTGTTTTGATATTTTGTAAAGCATAGTCACTAACAACGAAACCCTTGTCATCATCTGTTTTGTGTCGAGGGCGAGAAAGGCGACTTTGGTCCTCCTGGTCTTCCGGGCGAGGTGAGGCTACCTGGAAAAGAGGGCATGTTCTGTCTGAAAGGGGTGTGGCTGCATCTCTTTTTCTTCACCAGATATCCTGGAAGTACACATTTGTGAAAGGGCGCAAAGGGACTGCCGGGCTTCCTGGATCAACAGGAGCACCTGGAGAGCCAGGTATTTTCAAACCTTTGTCTGAAGAATGACTTGCCCAGGTGGAGTGTCTAATGTTTTTCTTCTTCTTCTTCTCTGACTCTTTTAGGACTTGTGGGCTTTCCCGGACCCCAGGGCAAGCAAGGTATCCTCAAGTGGCCAATCAGAAAGCACTTAATTAGCGGTAGCTTTCAGAAAATGTGATCCTAAGCACCAATTTCCCCCTCAGGGGAGGGTCCGACCGGTCAGCCAGGCCCTCCGGGGCCACCGGGCTTCATGGGTCCTAAAGGAGAGAAAGGAGAAAATGGACCTTTAGTCATTGGGCCTCCTGGACCTCCAGGGGTCTCCGGGGGTTCTGGACCCAAGGGAGAACCAGGAGAACCAGGAATACCAGGTGTGAAAGCACGTCCCGGAATTGGTCTACTGTATTTCGATCGCAAGATCTCAGCAATTGGGCTGACTCGGAGGCTAGTTCGCCTAGCATTTTTGACAGAAGTGGATATAAGACGCTAAAGTGCTAACTTTCTCTATCAGACTTCCTGCGAGGCGCTGTCGTTCCACCTGGCGCCAAAGGTCGTAAAGGCCTTACCGGACCTCCCGGGACCAGAGGGCGGGAAGGCCCGGAAGGTGAGCGCTCGTGACAACAAAAAAGAGAACACAACATTAGGTGGGTATGGTTTGCTCGTCAGGTGAGAAGGGGGTGCTGTGCTTGTTCTGTCCTGTTGTCGTGGGGGCCTCCGGACTACCAGGTCAACCGGGGGAACCAGGTGCAGATGGGCTGAGAGGTAAAAAAAAACAACAAAAAAACGTCATTGTCATTAACACTATCGTCATGATTGTCACAAAATAAAGTGATACCTTGACTTATATGATCTAATACAATAGAAGTGTATGTAGGGAGGTGGGGTCGACCCTGAACTGCTCTCCATCCAATTGCATGGCCCTCCTAAGTCAAGGTACCGCTGTAAAGACTAATGAGCACATTGAAGTGTGTCGGTTGTTGCCTCAGGAGAACTCGGTGCTCCGGGCTGCAAAGGAGAAAGAGGTCTGAAAGGTACGGCTGGAGCACCTGGGCCACAGGTGAGTTCACTTCAGCCTCACCCTGCATTTGAAGCAAATCCACATGAATTTGTTGGATTCTTCAAATCCCCAGACTGGACTAGCGCTAGCAAAAGATTTACAGTAGCTCCCCCTCTGGCTCTGCAGGGTCTCTTTGGTATTCAAGGACCGCCAGGATCACCTGGTCTCACAGGTGATCCCGGCACTATGAGGCGGTATGGGCAGAAAGGGGAAGTTGGGAAACCAGGAGACGTCGGAGCGCCGGGCCTTGAGGGCCGAGATGGACTTCCTGGGATGGCAGGACCAAAAGGCAGCCCGGGACCGAAGGGGAACCCTGTGAGTATCTGACTACGTAAAGTGCACACGCCTTGTGTTTTACAGCAGGCCTTAAGCATCATTACAGTGGACGGAAGAGTGAAGCTGGGACTAAATATTTTCGCCAGCCTTATTTAAAGCTTGCCGCCAGCTCTCATTGAATTGAAAGCCCGACCGTCAGAGCAGGAGACCCCCGAGGCTCCGGACTGCGGTCAACGGACCTGGCGAGCCATCCGTCCACCCGCCATGCTGACATCCATTTCACAAGCATACATCCATTTTGCCAAGCGTGACAGACAATGTTCAGGCCAATCAATAGTCTCTTTAAATTAAAACTGTAGTCCATTTCAAATACTATGTGAGGCCTCACTTGGCTCCATTTCTGCTCTGTAATATCATTTTGATTTGATTTGATTTGATTTGATTTGATTTGATTGATGAAGTGAAAATCCACTCGCATAATGACTCTCCACAAACATTCTAATTGGCTATACGGTAAATGCCTCAAAGTGGTGGCAAATCCCTACATGGTGAGCTTGACTTCCTCTTGTAGGGACAAGGACTCAAAGGTTTCAGGGGTCCTGTTGGAGTGACTGGTCCCAGAGGACCACCGGGACAAATGGGGCCACTTGGGCCGCCAGGCATCGGGGCTCCTGGACAGCCAGGACCACCGGGGACTGTAGGAGCTTTGGGCCTGCCTGGAGATCCTGGTAAACCAGGTATGACTGTCCAGGTATGACTGGCGGAAACAAAGGCTGATTCTGAAAGCCTGTCCTGTGTTTTTCAGGTGAAAAAGGTTCTCCTGGTAAAATCATAAGCAGCCCGGGAGATCCTGGCCAGAAAGGAGCGAAGGGATCGTCTGGCAATCCTGGATCTGAAGGTGAGGCTGAGATTAGATATAATCCTGGATCTGAAGGTGAGGCTGAGATTAGATATGGTCACTTCAAAATGCACGCAGAAGACTTCTGCACGCATGTCAAAGAACAATATGGTTCCCAATCAAGTCTTTCCCTTGTTCTGAACTCAGGGGTGATGGGACCTCCTGGAATTCTGGGATCGGGTGGTCTGAAGGGAGAAAGAGGACAAATGGGATTTACTGTCCAGGGTCCTCAAGGCTTTCCAGGAGTCAAAGGTGAGCTTTTAGAAGGTGCTGATCCCGATTGGACTCGAGTGTGACTGACTTCATGGATTCTTGTCTCAGGATCCAAAGGCCTGGCAGGAGCTCCAGGTGTTCCGAGTTACGGAAGTAAGGGCCGCTCAGGACCATCGGGACCACCGGGAAAACATGGCTCCAAGGTAACTTGAAGTCAGTCACTGGGCGCAAGAACTCTCAACCCTGATCCCTTAACTCCTCTTGTACAAACAGGGCGATGCTGGCTTTGGCTTTCCTGGCCAGCAGGGCCAATTGGGTCCCCAAGGAGAGCAAGGCTCTGTGGGAGCACCGGGGTCTCAAGGGCCTCAAGGACCTGTTGGACTCTCAGGGTACGCAGGACAAGATGGGGCACCAGGTCCCAAAGGTAGAATGAAGTTGCTTCCTTTGCCTAAACCAGTTTGATTGTCACTCTCAACGTTTTGCTTGCTATTCATGCGCGTAGCCTCCGTTAGTGCTGCCCACGGCCTCGCTTTACATACTTTCAGCATGAAATAACACCCGTGCAAACGTAATCAATCAGGTTTTGACACATCAAAGTACCCTGGGCTGGTCATAGGCTGATTGTCATCCAGGCCAATGATTGGCGCCCGTCAATCTTGAGCTTTATATGAAGGCTGCTAATCAATTTCAATCCATTGAAAAGCAATCAAATCAATGTACCATTCCAAACTGTGTTCATTTCAAATTTCAGTTAACTCATGCCCATCCTGGCACATTTTCACCTATTGTGGATGGGTCTGGTCTGGAACGGATTCTTGCAACAATTTTGGGCTTCACCGTGAACTGTCAAAGCAACTAAGTAGCGGGCCGGCTAATCTAACTAATGAATATCTTGTCTGTCTATTTAACGCTGTGTGTGGCACTTGGGGGAATCCACTTTGACTCAGCGCCTCCTGTAAATTTTATGTCTTCCAGGTTCCCGGGGCCTGGATGGCTTTCCTGGACCACCTGGCCCCGTTGGATCTTGCATTCCAGGAGCAGCTGGACCTGTGGGACAGCAGGGGCCGATGGGAGTCATTGGCTTCTCGGGTATATAGTAAATCATCAAGATGACTTTTGTGCGAGTGCGAGACGTGTTGTGCTCCGCAGGAGGCCGGGGTCTCAAGGGTGAGAAAGGTGATCCTGGGCTGCCAGGCATGGGCACTATTGGGCCACAGGGACCGTTCGGTGTCCCCGGATTTGATGGAACTCCAGGTCCACAGGGAAGCACCGGTATGAAAGGGCAGACCGGGAGTCCAGGTCAGCCAGGAAGTCCGGGTATGAAAGAGAGCCTCAGTCTTGACGACTTGGTCAATCTGTCAAAAAAAAAAAAAAAAAAAAAATCCATTCCAGCAGAGTCATGTTTATTTTTGCGTGTCAGGTGTTACGGGAGACTTTGGTCCCCCGGGACCCCGTGGTAGTCCAGGGAACCTTGGGAAACCAGGAGCGCCTGGGATTCCTGGGCCAAAAGGTGACACGGAGTGATCGCAAATGACTTGTACGTCTGTCTCCAAATCACTACCACCCTGTGACTCCTGTTTCAGGTGAGGAGGGTGTCAATGGCACTGCAGGCTTCCAGGGGCCACCCGGGCCTCAGGGGGATCGAGGGGAGACTGGACCAAAAGGAATGCAGACCACTGTGCAGATGTACGGGGATCCTGGAGATCTGGGAGAGCCTGGTATTCCATTCTACTCCACTCCACTTATTCCTTCCGTCCGTCCTCATTTTTTAGTAGCGCTTCCGTCACCTTTTCAATTATCTTTGCTACGCTGGCCATTTCTGTTTTGGAGCATATTTTTATGGTCATTATTCTTGAGATTATTATTATTATTATTAGATGTTCTGTGAATGTTCAGTCGAGCCGCAGTATAAACACCTCCAGAAGGTCCCGCGTCTTCTCACCAGTCTCTTTATCCTCAGGACCTCTAGGTCTGACTGGTGCTAAAGGCAATCAAGGTTCCCTGGGGCCCCCGGGTCTCGACGGCACCAATGGCAAACCAGGAAGAGCTGGACCTCAAGGTGCTTTTGATGCCATGTCAAGTTACATATTTCTTGCTTCATGCTTCGTCAAGCGTGAAGATTTCAATCAGACAAAAATCAGAATAAAAGTCCAATTTGACTGGGGAAATACAGTCTGTGTGTTTGTTTCTCAGGACCCCTCGGGGAACCAGGTAGAGATGGAGAGACCGGTCCCCCTGGTTCATGCGGTCTCCTTGGAAACGCCGGGGAACTTGGAAAACCAGGTCAGTCGTGTGAATTCACCACAAACGTGATCGGCAATTGTCAGGACTTTGGACATCTGCATCTTGTGTCCAGGTTGCAAAGGTGAAAAAGGTTCTGTCGGGCCCTGCGGAGAACCCGGTCTTGTTGGAAATGAAGGACCGGGCGGACTGAAAGGTGTAAAAGGGGAACCCAGTTTACCGGGACTTGGTCCTAAAGGATATCCTGGAGAAAAGGTGTGGCATTTCATTTCTAAAAACTTATTTTGCTAACAGGGAATGATTTCGGAGCGACTTCCAAATGAATCGGTTGAAAAGTGAAACAAAATTGGAACTGGGGTCAATGTCGGAAGTCAAATGGTCAATCAAATACACCTTTTAAACATGATATGATTTGAGTCCATGTTTGTGAGCAGAAGATGGTCTCGCCTCCAGCACGACATCTTGAGTACGTTCTTTTCAATCTCTTTTGCCAGGGACAGTCAGGTTGTGCAGGTCCCACAGGTCTACAAGGGGTGCTAGGAGACAGAGGAAACTTTGGTCCTCCGGGAGATCGTGGTCACTGTGGACCGAAAGGAAATGCTGGCCCACCTGGTTGCAGAGGTCTGACTTTTGATTCAGTCGTCATGTTCGAATAGTCTGTGTGAAAATATGCTCTCTATCTCAGGTCCTCCAGGTTCTCCAGGTGAGAAAGCTTGCGATGGACCGCCGGGGATCAGCGGACCTCCAGGACCTAGTGGCCTGACAGGTGCTTCAATTGTCGTGAAACCTTGGCTTTTGTTGGAAAGTCAAACCAATGGCAGGGCGACAAAATGACAAGTGTGTCTCGACTCTTTCAGGGAACAAGGGCCCCCCTGGAAATCCGGGTCCATCTGGTCCCAGAGGAAGCCAGGGACAAGATGGAATACCAGGACCTGCTGGAGAGAAGGGAGCCATGGGGGGTAAAAGAAGTCGGATCAATCCTGGTGTTAGAGGCTCATTTGTCATTGTGTGGTCTTTTTTTTTTTTTTCTTCATTCTCCAGAACCTGGAATCGGAGCTAGGGGAGCAGAGGGAAGAAAAGGTCCACCGGGTGAGTTTGGAATGTGTTTGCCTGAAGTTGTGAAAAAAGAAGAGAAACGAATGTTTATTATTATTATTATTATTATTATTATCATTATTATTATTATCTCCAGGCTGTGTTGGAGAAAAGGGAGCTCCTGGTACTTGCGGTCATCCAGGGCCTTCTGGTCCGGCAGGAAATCCAGGTTGCCCCGGTCCGCCCGGGTTCCCTGGACCCCCTGGTCTTCATGGTAGCCAGGGACCCTGCACTGAAGGAGAGAAAGGAGGAAAGGGACTGCCAGGAGAACGGGGACCAAGAGGTGATTCAATTGTTTGAGTGGATTGATCCTTTT
Organism: Syngnathus leptorhynchus; assembly: GCF_054491065.1. NCBI lineage: Eukaryota > Metazoa > Chordata > Actinopteri > Syngnathiformes > Syngnathidae > Syngnathus > Syngnathus leptorhynchus. The sequence continues at coordinate 104,807 of NC_141201.1, read as the reverse complement.
TGTGCCATTAAGATTTTCCACTTTGTTTGTAGGGCCACCTGGGTGTCGAGGGCCTCCCGGCCCACCAGGTTCTGGTCTTAAAGGTGAAAAGGGCTCCAAAGGGGAAACAGGCATCACGGGCAGCCCCGGTTGCCACGGTGATTCTGGCCCGCAGGGCATGCCGGTCAGTTCGTCTTCAAACTCCTCATACACAGATGCTGGGCTACGAACCTTGACGTGCTCCGAATGGAATATGTTCAGGGTCCGGACGGAGCGCAGGGAGCCCCTGGACGCAAAGGTTACATGGGGCTTACCGGGACCACCGGACCTATCGGTACGACTGCCGCGTTGTCGCTTTTCTTTGCTGCTTCATTTCAGTCCATCAAGTGGCCATCCCGTTTGCTTGTTTTCAGGCACCAAGGGTGACGACGGTCCGGCCGGCATCAAAGGTTCTCCTGGACCCGCAGGACCGAGGGGGAGACGAGGTAGAACCCTTTCGAGTGAAATTCTCTTCGACCCGTGTCAAATCACTTGATATGCGGTCGATGAAAAAACAAACATAAGAAACGTAGGGGCTGTTGACCGACCGTCCCGCCGTTTCAGAGAAGCCGAGAATCTCCTATGCCCGTGTTGTGTCGTGTAAGATTGGAAACAGAATCTCAGAGGACAACGGCTGAGTGGAGGGAGTCGTGTCCGTCCGTGTCCACATTGAGTATAATTACGCTCGTACGCAAGTTGAATGGGTTCTCTGAGCGAGCTCCAAACTCAATTGACTTTATAAGGTTGAAACCCGTTGAGACGAATTGTAATGCAGCCCACAAAAGGGTGTAAAACTGCAAAAATAATTGCCTTCATATCCATTCACTTGAATTTGAATTTGGTGCATCATTCAGATTTGGTGTTGCGATATACTAAAGGAAGAAAATCTACCTCGCAAGGGCGCATCATTCAATTCAGGGTCGTTCAAAAAAGCTCAAGGCGAAGTGACAGACTTGGATCCGCTCCGCAACGGCACTTTTCTAGTGCCATTGAGCGCCTATGTGCACCCACCAGCCAGCGTGTTCGCCGAATAAATGCAACCCTCAAGCCGAGGTGCCACTGCGCTTTGCTGCCCCTGCAGGGCAGAGGGGGAAGGACGTGTCCAGAGAGGCGCTGGTCTCAGCAGGAGATCAAGGCTTGCCTGGAGATCCGGGACCGCCAGGACAACCAGGGAGCACAGGAATGCCAGGCGGAACCGGCGCTCCAGGTGACACATTCCAGCTCACTTTTGACCACTTGGTGATGTCCTAATAAAGTAACTGGTCATCGCAGGTTCGAAAGGTGGGCGAGGGCTCACCGGGCCGACGGGGGCGGGCGGTTTTACGGGCCAGAAAGGCGACACCGGCGACAGGGGAGAGCCCGGAAAAAAGGGTAAGAAAACGTAAACGGCTTGGGGAAAATGGCCTTTCTTCTCGAGAGCCTGATGTCAATCTGTGAGAAGTGTACGAGCGAGCGAGCGAGCGAGCGAGCACCACGCCAGTGCCGCCGCACCGCACTGTACCGGAGCGGAGCGACCGCACCGGAGCGACCGCACGGCCGCGTCGGCACCACATCCGAGCTGTCTGAGCAGTGAATAAGGTGGCGTTGCAGGTGTGACGGGCCCAGTGGGTCCCGTGGGAGCAAAGGGCGCTCGGGGGCCCCCGGGCTCCTGCGTGGATGCTCCGGAGAAAGATGGCTTCCTGTTCAGCCGGCACAGTCAGAGCACCGCCGTACCGGAATGCCCCTCGGGATCTGTCCAGGTGTACAGCGGCTTCTCTCTGCTCTTCATCAACGGGAACAACCGTGCTCACGGGCAGGATTTGGGTACGTGGTGCCCCGCTCAGACTCTCTTCTGAGCTGGCCTCACATCACACCACACCACACCAAACCACACTACACCACAGCCTTTGTTTCATGCTAGCATGTCCCATTTGAATGGCTTCTCCGTTCAGGTCTGGACCGCACGTATCCCCCCCCCAATCCATAAGCAGGCTTCTGCCGTGATATGTAAAAAGCCGTGTCATTTGGACCTCCCGAGCAATCATTGGTCTGTGTGTGTGCGTGCGTCCCTTCCTTCAGGAGCTCTGGGTAGCTGCCTTCCTCGTTTCACCACAATGCCCTTCCTTTTCTGTAACACGGACAGCACCTGCCGCTACGCCGCCCGCAACGACTACTCCTATTGGCTCTCCACTGACCAATCAGGAGTCAGCGCCACGCCCTTCATCTCGGGACCGCTCCTGAAGAATTACATCAGCCGGCAAGAATCCTTCCGAATCGTGCCCAGTTTGTGTGTGTTTGTGGGTGTGTGTGTGCGATACGTTATACTGTACTTGTGTATCTGAGATGTGTAATGTGCGTCTGTTTTGTAAGAGTGACTGGCTGGGCTGGTATTTGTCCGACGATGCGTGTGTGACAGGCTTGCGTGTAAAACATCTGCATTTCAGGTGCACGGTGTGCGAGTCGGCCACCAACGTGATGACTGTCCACAGTCAGACGCGTTTGCTTCCCGACTGTCCTTTGGGTTGGGATTCTCTGTGGTCAGGATTCTCCTTCGTCATGGTGAGTTTGCCCTTTCTCATCATTGGCCAATCCCTTTTGGTCACCTCTTCTTTGGGTGTCAAACTCCAAACGGGGCCACTTTTTGTCGGGCCTTCAGGAAACGGGAGTCGGGGCGGAGGGTTCGGGTCAGCCCCTGTCGTCGCCCGGATCGTGTCTGGAGAACTTTCGTAAGATTCCCTTCATCGAGTGTCACGGCAGAGGGACGTGCAACTTCTACACTGACTCCTACTCGTACTGGCTGGCCGCACTGGACCCGCGTCACATGTTCAGGTGATTTGCCATGTTCTGGTAGCCACGCACAATTGCTGTCCTGAAAGCCCGTCTTGTTGTCTTCCAGCAAACCCGAGCCTCGAACCGAAGCCGGGGACCTGCCGGAAAATTTGATCAGTCGTTGCAGAGTTTGCTCCAAGCGCCCGTGATCCCGACGCACCCGCCCACCCCGCCGACGACAGGGATACCGATATGGATTGAAACGACATCATCCGGACCAGCGACAGCGACCGTGTCATCAAGAAGTCGTCGGGATCGACGACAGCAGAAACGACCTCACCGGTACCGAGGCGTGACTTTCAATAGCGACCGCACCCGCCGTTCTGATGCCAGTCCAATTGATCTCCAAAACTCGTGCCCGAGTGCCCTATTACGTTGATTGGAAATCTCCAAGATGTCTGGTCAGAAGGACGACTTGGACGTAGTGAAAATCTCCATGTTGGGACTGAGTGAATGACTGCCAACGCGGCAACTGCCTTGGCAGTCTTTCATCTCTCTCTCTCTCTCTCTCTCTCTCTCTCTCTCTCTCTCTCTCTCGCTCTCTCTCTCTCTCTCTCTCTCTCTCTCTCTCTCGCTCCACTTGGCAAGCAGCAATGTGACAAGATTTGTCAAAAATGGCAGATGGTCCGATTGCTGGACCATCATCTGGTTGGAAAGGGACCTTTTTTGGGATCTCTGCTCCAAAATCCGAGCACGACAGCCCAACTTGATTGTCGACATGGTCTCGTTTGGTTTCATCTGCAAATGGCCACCGTGGAGCAAAATTCCAAGAAATGGACACTTGCGTGTGAGCTTTCAGCTGCAAATGGCCACCAGGGGTGAACATTTCAAGAAATGGACACTTTTGAGCTGCGTTTGTCCCACTTTAATACCGGCGTTTTGCGTGCGCTCGTTGTCGGGGATTCGACTGGCGCTTGAACGACCCGTTCTGCGTTTTTGAGAACGTCGCCGCTTGTCACGATGCTTCTCGACGTGACTGGTGGAATAACTGCCCGAGACTATGGCCATATTGTCTGTCCGCGTTCTTCCGATATCCGCCTGATGCTAACTGTTAGCACGTGAAAGGTGTATTCCATTATATGTTAGCATGAAGCCAGCGGTTTGTTCTGAAGTTTTCTTGCTGTGATTCTCTTTCTTATGTGTTCACCTCTCCAATAAACCGAAGATGAGTGCGGCGCAAAACATTTTCCAACACGCCTTCACTTCCTCGTTTACTAAAAAGTCAAAGGAATGACTGCTCGAGGCGTCGACCGGAACTCATTCAATTGGTCGATGGATCAATTCTTAAGCAAAAGTTGACGTTCACGGAGCGCCGGGTTCTCTCGGGCTGACGGAAAGCTTCAGATCACAGTGCCGTGTCATCAGCGAGCGGGCACGCCCGGCACTAGCGGCTCCTTAGCGACGACGGGGCCTTCATTTGTCGCCGTGGCAACGGGCCGCCGTCCAGGCTTGTTCGTTAGGGCGCTGCGGAGGATGATACGAAAGGAGAAATCAAGGCTCTGGCCTCCCGCCGCCGTCAAACATTAACCCCGACGTCCCCGAAAGGTCATCGGGGCTGTGGAAATCACAGCCGGGGGGCCCGGCTTGCGGGCTTTGTAAGGAACCGGTGCTGATTGGCCACATTGGAAGCAATGTTCAATCCATTGGAGTGGACGTGAGTGACGCCGCGCGCCGGTTCAGGTCAGGGCGTAGGCTCCGGCCTGCGATTGGATGGACGGACGGACCTACATGCGTCCGAGTCAAGCAAGTAACAGTGCTCGGAAATGCGGAGGCGTCTTCACGTTTGCAGCAGGTGGCAGAAATCTTCCCTAATGGAAATGTGCTAATGAAGTGCGCTTAATTGCCAGTGTTTACTTTGGATGGTTTTATGGCCATCCAGCCTTTCAGGGCCAATCAGCGCTAATGGATTTCAGCCCGCAACATTCCTGCATCTCCGTCCGCTCGGAAGGTGCCAGGGGGCGGGGCGGGGCGGCAGCCTTCAAAAGGCCCGCGTCCGGACCCCGAGCCGCAAAGCAGAGCGCGGGCACCGGCGGAAGCGAGAACCACAACCGCAGACTCGACCCAAAGGAGAAAGTACGCCCGACCCGAGCTGTCTCTGTACTGTCTTTGTGTCTCCTCCGGGATGCTCTTCTCTTCTTTTCTTTTCTTTTCTTCTTCTCGTCTCTTCGCCGACTCCTGTTTGTTGTGTTTGCAGTCATGCGCCCACGCGAGCAATCCCTGCTGGCGTTCGTCATGTGCTTGCTGGCGTGCGGCCCGGCCGCTTCGTCTCAACCCGAGGCACGGCCGGACGGAGATCGAGAGCTGCAGCTGGAGCTGGAACTGGAGCTGCGTCGCCACCGGATGGCACAACAAGCGGCTCTACCGCAGGTACCGCCGCATCAAAAGCACTTCCCAAAAGCGGCTCACGGGCTTTCGCTCTTCGGAGCTTTGCGGGATTGCGAGCTTAGGCCTAACCCGGGCGGGTGGCATTTCAGGAGTGGAGCGAGCGAGCGGCCGAGGAGCTGCTGGAAAGGATGTCGCCGCCCCAGCCCGAAAGCCGGCGGACGCCCGATCTCTTCTCGGCCAGGATGCCGGCCGAGCGCTCGGTGGAGCCCGCCAACAACCTGCCCCCCCGCGAGCGCAAGGCCGGATGCAAGAACTTCTACTGGAAGGGCTTCACTTCCTGTTAGTCACCCACCCACCCACCCACCTTCTTGCCTTGCCTTGCCTTGTCTTGTCTTGGCCTTCCATCTTCTGTTCTGACCGGAATAAAGAGACCAATCGCAACAAGCGTGTGTGTGTGTGCCTTGCTCTTTCTGCTTTTATAGGTGTGTGTGTGTGTGTGTGTGTGTTTTTCCTAATTAGGCTTTGGTGGAAGCACAAATGACACGTCAGCGTGTGTGCTTTTCTAATGAGGCTTAATGGACATCAAAGTGCGCAAATGTTGACTCCCGTGTGTGTGTGTGTGTGAGAGAGAGAGAGAGAGAGAGAGAGAGAGAGAGTGTGGGAAACGTGTTCAGGCTCAGCGCATGGCTTTGTCAACGACTGCGTCAGAAGAACCTTTCTCATTGGCAAGGCCCGATTCTGTCATCGTCCGTAATCTCTGCAGGTGAGCGGCAAGGGCCGCAAGCAACGCGGCCGACCGGCTCCGGTTCGAAATGATTTTTGAAAATCAAAATGCTTTGGCACCGGGCCTCTGTTGACCTTTGCTAACCTTGGCCTTATCATTAGCATTAGCCTGGACAACGCACTTTGAATTTGGGTTCGTGAGACTGCAGGCATCTTCTCTTCAAGCTGATTGGTCGTCGCCAGCGCACGTACCTGTCCTGCTAATGGCGCAAGCGTCACGCGGCGACCAATCAAACGCCTCGCTGGAGGTGAATGTGTCCATCGGCCCAAACTAATCACGCGGCGCAAAAACGCAGCGGGCGGGCGGGCGGGTGCACGCGCGTGCGCACAATGACCAAATGCCCCCCCCCAGCAAATGCCCGAGCCAGCCAACGCGGCAACTCCGAGAAGCCAGACTTCTCTGTCGGAGGTTTGCCGCTTTCCCAAAGCAAAAGAACACTCCTTGTGACCGCCCGTCTTCGTCCCTTTGACTTGACAAATGCTCAATCCAGAAAACAAAACAAACGAGAATGAAAAAGCCCAAATCCCTGATGCGCGCGCGTGCCAGTGTGTGTGTGTGTGCGCGATTGTCATCGTGTGTGTGCATGAGAATCTGTGCTGTTTTTGTGAGTGCGTGTGTCTCTGTGTGTGTGTGTCACTTGTCCATGTAAGCTCATGAATGTGTGTGTATGTGTGTACGTGAGCATCCTGGTGGGAAAGAAGACAAAGTGCATGAAGATGGCTCATTTAACTAAATTGTTTGTGGGGGGTGGAAGCATCATCATCATCATCAATATGTGTGTGTGTCGCCGTGACGTCAGCATGACCCTATAAGAGCGGCTGTGGCAAGGTGGAGCCCCACACATTCACTCTGCCACGCATACACACACATACACACACACACACACTCAAAGACAAAACACCAGAGTGAGGATGAAGACGTGTTGGTCCACCTCGTGGTGCCTTCTGGCGCTCCTGCTTGTCGTGTGCGTCTCCTCAGACACGCTCACGCGCAACAACGCCAGACGCGGCGCAACACTCGGCTCCTACAAACAGGTACGCGCGCACGCACATGCTTACTTTTCAGGAAGCCTTCTTGATAACTTTTCAACCTCAGCCTGACTAAAAATTTTGCGAGCGTGCTTTTGATTCTGCAAGTGTGTGTGTGTGTGTGTGTGTGTGTGTGGGGGGTCAAAATTAAAAGGTCACACACATCCCGCACACATAATCAGCTGCTGTGTCGATCGATGATGACAATGAGGGTGACGACAATGTTGACGATGATGCCGATCGTGATGAAGATGACGCTGACCAAGTGCGGCTGACGACAATGATGACCACGATGACAATGACGATGATGACGACAATGATGACGATAAAGTTTGACGTTGCGTTTCAGGACTGGCCGGGCCCGTCCCTGGCGGAGGCGGTCCTCTGGGACCTCCTCCAGATGGCCAACGAGGCGACGGAGGCGGACGAGCGGCGGAACGACGTCTGGGGTGCCGAGGAGCCGCCGCCCGTCGGCGGCGAGCGCGACCTTCCTGTGCCGCTGGGGCCTCGCGAGCGCAAAGCGGGATGCAAGAACTTCTTCTGGAAAACATTCACGTCCTGCTGAGTCGGCCTTTTCTTCTTTTTCCCGCTAACTTGCAATAAAAACATTTGGAGGACATTTGGGCTTCTTCTTATCTTCTTCACAGATGCTCCGCCCCCTCAGCGAGCCGCGGCCAATCGATTCTGCGGGAATGCCCGGAGCTCGATACGCACGCGATTTAAACACAAAAACACCAAGGCTTAGGGCACCAATGGAGGGAGAGAAAGAGACAGGGATGAAGAAGAAAGAACGCAGAGGTCACATGAGCGTAAAGCCTGCAGCCTCTCGATAGCGTCTCCACGGCAACGAGCTTTGAACCCTCTCGTTGAGCCGCCGACGGGCCGCTTGACCTCTCGCCAAAATAGCATGTGCGTGCGTGTGTGAGCTGGAGTTTCAGGAAATGGCTTTGGTCTTGCGCGCGCCATTTTCAAGTCATCACGCCACATCACGACACATGCGCTTCTCAGTCAAGAGGTTCTGGGTGCCAAAGCTTCCTTCTTTGCCATTTTCCACAAGGTGCGGGCGCTGTGGCCGGAGAGCCAGTTGCAAGGGGTTACCCATGGGGGGCGGTCGGGGCTTGTACATTGCATCAAAGATGATGACAAATAGGACTGAGGACTAAGTGAAGCCAAGAATCTTTGGGAAGAAAAGGGGCTCACGTTAATGACCAGCCCCCCCCCCCCATTTAACATATGCCAGCCACGGACCGGGGTGTCTCCCACCTCTTGGCCCAAATCGGCTGGCTCGTGGCTAGACTTGGCATGCAGAACTCATGCAATCAATGGCATGGGCGCGCGTGCGTGAGGTGCTTGTGAATGACGTATTCCATGACGTCAGCCAGCGTGTCACCCGCGCGCCGGCCGGCCGGCGAACCGGGGTGTGTTTGTTTACCAGAGGAAGAGGAGCCTGGCTCGCGTGAGACGAGCGGGCGGGGCTGCTGCTCGGAGTCGCCACACAAAAGACGAAAAGCACAACACAAGAGCAGAAGAAGAGCGACAAGAAGAAGAGGACGACGACGAGGTGCAGGACACAGGAGGAGGAGGAGCAGGAGGAGGAATAAAAGCACGGACGGACGTAGGCAGGCACGCACGGACGCACGCACGCACGCACGCACGCACGGACGCACGCAGGCGGAAGATGTGCAACCGACGGTAGCGCTGTGCTCGGCCGGCTCGGCTCCACGATGAGCGTCGCACTGCAGGACCTCCGCAATACTGTGAGTATACGCGCGCCCGCGCGCAGACACGCACGCTCGCTAGTCGACAAGCTGTCAATCATCAGGCCGACGCGTGACGTCATGCAAGGCCCCTGCGAAACAAGTGCAGGAAGGCTTCGAGATGTGACGTCATCGAGCCCTCACCACAGCAACGAGCACTCCGGGCTCGACTTGTGAGGTCTGGGATGACGTCATGCCACCAACAGGGTTTTTCTTTTTTTCCATGCCACCAACAGTTGATTTTGCCAGGCGTGCTAGCAGGCTAACGTGTTATTTTGTGTGTGTGTGTGTGTGTGTGTGTGGGGGGGGGGGGGGGGGTCCACACCAAGATCCTGAACTGCTTGAGGAGAGGAAATCAATGTGTTTCAGTGTGTATCGGGGAGGGGGCACGCCCTGCAGCTGTCAATCATCTTAATTTAATTGCCAGTTTATTAGCTTACTGTGTTTAGTGTGCGAGAGAGAGATGGGAGGGGCACACCCTGAAGATGTCAGTCATCTTAGTTTAGCTGACAGTTTATTCGCATTATTTGTTTAGTCAGGCATGTGTGTTTGATTAGTGAGATGTGTGTGTGTGTGTTTGAGGTCAGGCCTTTGAGTTTCCTGTCTGCAGCTCTCCAGCTTCCTGTCTTAAGATGCCCACCCAACTTCCCCGAAAACAAAACAAGAGAGCAGCGCTGGCATTGTCGTCATCATCATCATCAGCAGCAGCAGGAGCCGCTATATATTTGCATATTCATTTATTGTGCGCATTTGATGATTTCTTTGTGTAGCTGCTCTTCAAGTGTTTAGGCGGCATCATCAAAACAGTTTAGAATCGCACGCCGTGTGATACGACGTGACGCGTCCAGACAAATAAAAGACACCCGAGTAGCTTTGAAATGGTGTTCCTGTGGCAAAAGGAGCAACCGGCCGCCGTGCGAACAGCCACCTCCAATCTTTCTTTTGTCTTTCTGCGGCGCAGATGTCCAGCTACAAGCGAGCCACGCTGGAAGAGGACGAAGCGTCGGACGCGGCGGCCGAGGTCTCCTCTCCCGACAGACTGGAGGTGGCTCGGTGGCTCGGCGAACGCCACAACAGCGCTCAGCTGCGTGGCTGATGTCTTTTTTGCCTGTCCCCCTCCCTCAGGTGGGCTTCACCAAAACCAGCACTGACCTCCTCGGTACAAGAACTAGGATGGAGCTTCTGCTGGGCAGCCTGCTTCTTCTCAGTCTGCTGGCTCTCGCGGCTTGCCTGCTGGTCCTCGGACTAGCCTTCGGTTCAGGTGAGCAACAGAAGACCGACGACCCGGCGAGTGCCCCCACCCCCCTTTTGATTGCATACTAATAAACCCTTGAGACAGCCTGCATTTTGTCCTTCTCGGTCGGGGGGATAAAGCGCACACTTAAGCCGGGTAAGAAGGTCGGGCCGATCTTTTTCACAACGTCTGATCATCCAGTTGGCGTCAGCGGCCTGTGTCTGACGGAGGCGTGCGTGAAGGTGGCCGGTCAGATGGCGGAGGCCATGGACCGCGGCGCCGACCCCTGCCACGACTTCTACCAGTTTGCCTGTGGCGGCTGGATGCGCAAGAATCCGCTTCCAGATGGCCGTTCGCGCTGGTCAACCTTCAACAGCATCTGGGAGCAGAACCAGGCCCTCCTCAAACACCTGCTGGGTGAGCAAGCAAAATGCAAGGCTTCTCTGCTTGAAATGCCTTCTTGACAGCTTCTTTGGCTCTCAGAGAACGGCACCTTCAACGGCAGCAGCGAGGCCGAGAAGAAGACGCAGTCCTACTACCTGTCTTGCCTCAACACGCAGAAGATCCAGGAGTTGGGCGCCCGGCCGCTCGTCGACCTCATTGCACGGGTAGGCCCATGCATGGCCGCCAGCGCGCATGCATGGCCGCCAGCGCGCATGCATGGCCGCCAGCGCGCATGCATGGCCGCCAGCGCGCATGCATGGCCGCCAGCGCGCGCATGCATGGCCGCCAGCGCGCGCACGGTCGCCAGCGAGCGCATGGCCGCCTTCAACCGACGTGCGCGCAGGTGGGGGGGTGGAACCTGACGGGTGCGTGGGACAAGGACAACTTCATGGAGGTGCTGAAGGTGGTGTCGGGGCCGTACCGGGCGCAGCCCTTCTTCAGCGTGGCCGTCGGCACCGACCCCAAGAACTCCAACAGCAACGTCATCCTGGTAAGAAAGAGCTGGTAGCGTGGACCACAAGAAGCCGTGTCACACCGGCTTTGGTTCCTCACCCGCAGGTGGACCAATCGGGGCTCTTCCTGCCATCTCGGGACTACTATCTCAACAAGACGGCCAACGGCAAGGTAAGCCAGGTGGGGCGCAGACTTTGGGCCGCTGTAGTGAGCGCCCGCCCGCCGTGGCCGTTGGCAGGTGCTGCAGGCGTACTTGGACTACATGGTGGAGTTGGGCACCCTGCTGGGGGGCTCGCCGGCATCGGCGCTGGAGCAGATGCGGCAGATTGTGGATTTGGAGACGCAGCTGGCCAACATCACCGTGCCGCAGGACCAGCGACGAGACGAGGAGAAGATCTACCACAAGGTCACCGTCGCCGAGCTTCAGGTGAGGAGGCCGAGCGGACAATAGGAAATGCCCTCAAAGCGAGCCGGAGGAGCCCGTTTGGACTTTAGCACCACGGGCTCGGCCACAGGCTCAACCACGGGGTCGGCCGCAGGCTCGCAGGATGGTCCAAATCACGTGTGTGCGTGCGTGCAGACGTTGGCTCCGGCCGTGGACTGGCTGGACTTGCTGTCGTCGTGTTTGTCGCCGCTGGAACTCAACGACAGCGAGCCTGTGGTGGTGTACGCGCGAGAATACCTGCAACAAGTCTCCCAGCTCATCAACAGGACGGAGCGCAGGTGAGGCGCTGCTGTGGTCGACCCCTGACCTCAAGCACGTTAACGCTCCACTTTGTCTGTGTGTAGTTTGTTGAACAACTACATGATGTGGACGTTGGTTCAGAAGAGTGTGTCCAGTCTGGACCAACGTTTTGAGAACGCTCAGGATAAACTACTGGAAAGTCTGTACGGCACCAAGAAGGTACTCTGTCTGCCACGCGCACACACACACACGCTAACTAGCTAGCTGAGCAGAGCCTCCGCACCTGAACTTGGCGACTTGGTCGCCTTTCACTCGCTCAGGTGTACTTTTGAAGCAGGGCTACTAGCACTTTGAGGATGACTGGCTCCGTTTGTGCCGCGCAGTCGTGCACGCCGCGCTGGCAGACGTGCATCGGGAACACGGACGACACGCTGGGCTTCGCGCTAGGGGCGCTCTTCGTCAAGGCCACTTTCGACAAGCACAGCAAAGACATTGTGAGTCCCGCTGCTTTAGCTCTTGTCAGACAAACAAAGTCACTTGTGATCTGAATTTCGGGGGGTTTGCGCTACAGCGTTGGAAGTCAATTGACCAGAGCGCGCTCTGAGCATCTCAACTGCAAAACAACATTTTCAATTCCGTCCTTGGACTGGATATACAAAGTTGCATTCAAAACCTTGTCAGATCATGGGTGGTTTGAGGCTCTTCTGTGACTGGTTGATAAGGATTGCAAGGAGGTCCTGTCTGGTCTGGTCTGGTCCTGCCTTGTCCTGCCTTGCCCTGCCTTGCCCTGCCCTGCCCTGCCCTGCCTTGCCCTGCCTTGCCCTGCCTTGCCCTGCCTTGCCCTGCCTTGCCCTGCCTTGCCCTGCCTTGCCCTGCCTTGCCCTGCCCTGCCCCGCCCTGCCTTGCGTGTTTACCTGCGCCTTGTGCTTTTGGCAGGCCGAGGAGATGATTGACGAGATCCGAACCGCGTTCAAACGAGCTTTGGACCGCCTCAGCTGGATGGACGCCCACACCAAGCAAGCTGCTAAAGAGAAGGTCGCAAGCACGCACGCGCGCATGCACCGACGGAGCCAGCGCGGTGATGCGCGTCATGTCCACGTGTCATTAGGCAGATTCCATCTACGACATGATCGGCTTCCCTGAATTCATCATGGACACGAAAGAACTGGACGAGGTTTATGACGGGGTGAGTTTGTCCTTCACGTGGGGTATGGCACGGAGTGGACTAGAGAAGAAAGAAAAAGGCCAGCGGGAATTGTGCCCTGCAGCGGCACTTTAACTTGGCAGTCATTCCATGCCCTGCCTTGCCCTGCCCTGGTCAGGTTGAAAACGGCTATAAACCAGTTCTTTGTGTGCCTGTGTTGCAGTACGACGTGTCCGAAGAAAGCTTCTTCCAGAACATGTTGAATTTCTACAACTTCTCTTCAAGAGTCATGGCCGACCAACTGAGAAAAACTCCCAACAAAGACCAGTCAGAAGATACCTCACCGCACCTCACCGCACCTCACCGCACCTCACCTCACCGCACAGCACCGCACAGCACTGCACAGCACTGCACAGCACAGCACCACACCCGGCCTGAGCCAAGTCTCATCTCGCCTTCATAAGTTAGCTAACTGCACATCTGCGGTAACATGGCCTCGCGCCGCTGGTGGGTGTGTCTTTGCAGGTGGAGCATGACTCCGCCCACAGTCAACGCCTACTACATGCCCACCAAGAACGGAATTGTCTTCCCCGCCGGAATCCTCCAAGCTCCTTTCTACGCCCGCGACCATCCCAAGTCAGTGCCGCTCCATGCGCGCCTTTACCCCGCGGCGCAAATGCAACTTTTGCTAGTCCTGGTGTCTTTGTACCAAAGGGCGCTAAACTTTGGCCGCATCGGGGTGGTGATGGGTCACGAGCTGACGCACGCCTTCGACGACCAAGGTGAGCGGCAGCGGCACGACGGGTGCCGAACGGCGTGGTTGACCCGCGCCGGCCACGCGTGTGCGCAGGGCGCGAGTACGACAAGGAGGGCAACCTCAAGCCGTGGTGGCAAAACTCGTCGGTGGACGCCTTCCGCCAGAGGACCGAGTGCATGGTGGAGCAGTACAACCGATACGCCGTCAACTCGGAGCGCATCAACGGCAAGCAGACGCTCGGGGAAAACATCGCAGACAACGGAGGCCTCAAGGCCGCATACGATGTGGGTTCCCACGCACGCAGTCTTCACACACCGCTTGTCGGCGGCGGAGCCCGCCTACGTGGGTCGGCGGAGCCCACCTGTGTTTCCAATTTGGAATATTTCCAAACTTTCCCATCTTTATATCCTCAGCCAGGGATGGGAAACAAAAGCACAAAGCTCCGTCGCGGGACGGGACGCGATGGCGTGATTTGTTTCCTTTGCATTTTGTCCGTCCTCTGAATTGAATTGAACAGGAGAGCGAACTTCTCCTGTCGTTTGGGCTCTTCCAAATGCCGGTGCATTCCTTTTGCCACGTGAAAATAGGCCCCGTCCCGTCAGACGCAGAAAAGTGGGCCCGGAGAGCTCCGCCCCCCCTCCGGCCAACGCCGTTGTCGCTGCTGTCTGTGTTCAGGCCTATCAGATGTGGGTGAGCAAGAACGGTGAGGAGAAGAGACTCCCCGCGCTCAACCTGACCAACGAGCAGCTCTTCTTCGTGGGTTTTGCGCAGGTGGGAAAGGAAAGGAGACGAGCGAGCGGCGGGAAGCGGCGGGCCTTTCACACAGACTCGCCTTTGCAGGTGTGGTGCTCCGTCCGGACGCCCGAGAGCGCTCACGAGGGCTTGGTGACCGATCCGCACAGTCCGCCTCGCTACCGCGTCATCGGCACGCTCAGCAACTCAGCCGACTTTGTCCGCCATTTCCGGTGCCCTGCGGGAACCCCCATGAACAGTGGCGGGCGCTGCGAGGTCTGGTAGATGGCTCGGCCGCCGCCGCCGCCGCCGCCTCCTCTCTAACTTATTGGCTTGGAATCAAGACGGACGCGGCCGACTCGGCCGAGTTGGACTGACAAATAAAAGATTGTGCTTTGGATTGGAATTGGCGTGGTGGTGGTGGTGGTGGTGCTGCTGCTGATGAAATTATTAACCGCACACATTACTGTCACTTTTCTCCGAATGAGAGGCCGCAGAGCTGCTCCATCCATCACTCCTAACATTATAGTCGGGTGACTGAGGCACGGGCTCACAAAGCCACTTTTCCGTTCATAAATGGCCCATTTTGTTCCTCTGGCGCACTGTCGTCGACTTTGCCGAAGGACTGATAGAAAGACGAGGAGAGCAAACATTTGCTACATAACTGTGAGGTAATGCCTTCCACAAACTTGACTCGAGGTTTGCTTTGCTTTGGTCTCTTTACAATGTGAGCGCAATTAATTGCAACTGGACTGCTCTGTTAAGGTTGGGTCAATGCCCTGAGAATTAGTTTATGACATGGATGGATGGACGGATGGATGGATGGACGAATGGATGGACGAACGGATGGACGAATGGATGGTAAAAGGTACACAAAGAGGCAGTTGGCATCTTTTCTGCACAATGATTTGCAACATTTACTTATTCTCCATTTTTCTGCCAAAGTTTTTTCAACAAACGTGTCGTACTTGGGTGCTCTTTTTATTCCAATTTCCATAACAACAGCACAAACCAGTACACAACACAAGTATGATCTTTCACAACAGTACAGTAATTGCACAACAAAATTATTCAAAAAACAGCAAAAATGAAACATCTGATGGAAATTGTTTTAAACCTTTTCTAGAATGTGGGTGCCTTTTTTTCAAGATTAATGATGTTCATTTGTCATACACAAGAATGACTTCATTGCAATGTAAAAAAATAACTTTTTGTTTTTCTTGATTCCTTTAGAGCATGATGCAAACTTTTTGGTTGAGAGCAAACGACAATATTTGTCTTCCGTGGGATCCCTCTCGATTTGTGAACATTTCAGCAGACAATAGAAAGTGAGCTTTCAATCCACAATGTTGCTTTCGCGGTCAGGCGCGCCGCGGGCAGCAAAAGGCTTTCCTGGAGTGACGTCAAGGGCCTCCTTGTGGCCCCGCCTCCGCGCAACACCCCCCTCCCCACGCACGCAGCAGCAGTAATGGCGGACTACGACTTCGATGATCGGGACCGGGCCTACAGCAGCTTCGGGGGCAACAGAGGGTGAGTCGTCTCGAGTCTCGCCGCCTGCGTCCCACCGGTTGGTTCCGACGCCGCTTCCCGTCCCGAGTCTTGTGCTGTTCAGGCCCTATCGGCCAGGCGCCAGGGAAACACCGCGCTCGCTCGCTCGCTCGCTCGCTCGCTCCCTCGCCCGCCCTCTCGCCTGGCTTGCTTACTTACCGTCTGACTGGCTGAACAGACGAGCTAACGAGCTGACATGTTGACGGGCAAGCCGCAAACAAACCAGGCGTCTGGCGGCCGGCGGCCGGCCGACAATTGCGACGAAGCGGCGGGGGCCCGCGTGGCCTGCGCCCAGTGTGGCGGAGCCTGCTCGCTTCCCCGCGCCTGCCTCGAACCGCGCACGCAAGCACGCACGCCACAGCAGCTGCACGTCGTTGCGTTTCTCCAAATGATTTGAATTATTGTGCGCATGTAATGAGACATTGGAGCCGTTCGAGTTTTCCATTGCCTGCAGTGCAAGCAAGGCTGCTGCCCTCATTTGCGATTGAAGTCACCAAGCTTGTACCTCGAGGTATTTCCAATCAATTCCCCCCCGTCCACGGAAATAATTCATTTCGACAGAGGTGTCCAAACTGCGGCCCACCATCCATTTTTCAGTGGCTGGCCGCATGACAAATGACTAGTCCGAAACAAAACCAAAAAGAAAATGTTGAGGTGGGCACAGTGAACAGGAGGATGTGAACCAAAATTGAGTCCCCTCTACGTATTGTTCAGGTAAGACCATTGAGAACGCACGCGTGCCGTGCTGACTTAAAGGAGGAGACCAATTGTTGATGATTTCATAGCTTTTCTTCAGGTCTCACACCCAACAAACAGGCTGGCCCCAAAAAGGAAAGTTAGTCCTCAGATGAAGTCAATCCTTTTGGTTCTCCTGACAAAAGCCAAATTAAGACGTGAATCACCGGTTTCCGCTGTGGCTGGGTTTTCACGCACGGCACCCGTTATGGCCTGGGCGAGTGTGTTCTTAGTGTGCTTCCCCCCCCTCAGGCCCCGCAGCGGCGGCCCCCCCGGAGGTCGGCGTATGAAGGAGCTTCCCTCAGAGCCACCCTACACCGCCTACGTGGGCAACCTGCCGCCAAACACGGTCCAAGGAGACCTGGACAACATGTTCAAGGACCTCAGCATCCGCAGCGTCCGACTGGTGCGCGACAAAGAGACCGACAAGTTCAAAGGTGGCCCTTTCCTTGCTAAAAAAAACAAACAAAAAAAACCTCCATATTCTCCGTCCAATCAGCAGTGTTGCCGAGCCCAACTTGAGCCTTTGCGCTTGCTCTCCGTTCAGGTTTCTGTTATGTGGAGTTTGACGATCTGGAGTCTCTGAAGGAGGCCTTGGCGTACGACGGCGCCGTGAGTCCACCGCCCTCCTTCCTTCCCTCCGTGTTCTTCGGGGCTCTCGCCGCCACCGCGTAATCACCGTCTTTACCGCTTTCCGCCCCGCAGTCTTTAGAAACTGGCTCGCTTCGAGTGGACATCGCAGAGGGGCGAAGACAAGGGCGAGGGGGCGGCAGCGGCTTTGGCTTCCCCAAAGACGACTCTCGAGGTACGCTCGCCGTGTGCGCTCATGCCGCGTCGGCTCCTGAACGGCCGTGCTGTTGGTCCGCAGGCCAAGGAGGTCACCGAGGAGGCGGTCCCCGAGGAGGACGTGACGACTTCATGGATCAGCCCGGTGGAGGTGCGGCCGATCAGATGGCAGGACAAAGAAAGTCACGCGGCCACGCGTTCCTCGTTTGCATATTCATGCTACGCGATTGGTGGAGCGGAGCAGTCGTCCCGTCCGGCCCCGTCCGTCATTAGCAGCGAGTTGCGTATTGCAGGGAGTGGAGCTAGAGCACCATCCGGTGGACAAACGGCTCAAGGACCAACAGCATTTACGCTGAATCTCCGCCCTTTATTGTGCCCGTCGTGGTGGTTTAGGAAAGGGTTTTGTTTGCCAAAGAATGGCTGGCCGCCCTCCCCACGCTCTGGGAAAATCTCGTCGTACGGTTGCGGCGAAGGAGTCGCCGCTCGTTTTCCCGTGGGCTTGGCCGCTGTGCTCAGTGGCGTGCCCTCCGTCTGCTTTTCAGGTTTCCGAGACGACGACTTCTCGGGAGGGCGGTCTCGAGGAGGCGGACGTGGCGGCGACAGGCGGGGAGGAGGAGGCGGCGGCGCCAGCGCCATGGGCCGCTTCAGAGACGGGCCGCCTCGCGGAGGAATGACGGACTTCAGGGAACCGTCTGATGGTGCGTGGCAGACGGCTTGCAGCCACGGCAACTTTTTCATCCGTTATTAGGACTCGGAAGTTGAACCGTCGACGGCTCTCCAAAAGGATGTGAATGAAGCCTAGCTGGGCTGATTTATCGCTTGACCCAGATTGATTTGTTGTTCTTTTTGTCCCCCCCACAGAGGAGCGCGCCCAGAGGCCGCGCCTCCAGCTGAAGCCTCGGACGGTGTCGGAGCCCCTCAACCAGGTGGCCAACCCCAACTCCGCCATCTTTGGGGGCGCCAAACCGCGAGAGGAGGTGATTTCCCGGGAAAAAACTCAAGACTGAAGGGGGGGTGGGCTGGGTGGGCTGCGTGGGGGCCAGCTGGCTCTCGCAGCCTCTGGCTGGCTCTGGGTGCCAACTCAAACTCAGCTTTGCGGACGCCACTCTCTCTATCCCGCTCTCGCTCGCTCGCTCTCTCTCTCTGTCATCCTCTTCGACACCATTGTTAGCCACATTAGCAATCATATTAACCCGATGGCGCGGTTTCTCTCCAAATTGCGTCCGTCTGAATGCTGAAGCTTTCGGAATGCTTTTGAGTCGCTAGGATGTAAATATTGTACTATATGGCTTTGTTTTCACCAGAACAGTTGCCGCGACGGCTCGTCGCCACGTTCGGAAGCGTGCGGCCCGTCTCGCTTGAATTGTTGCTAAAGTAGCAAAAACAAAAGGGTGTGCCCACCCGTTTGGACATTGGAATGGCCCATTTGGATGCGTTTGTGCTGCTGACATTCCACGAAGCCTTTTTCCAAGCTGAGTCCAGTGCAGTGGCATTTTTTCCGGCTGGCCGGGCATTACCCGGAAGACAAATCCGTGGCTAAGAAATTCCCATTGTTGTCAGACATGCACGTAACGGCTCACGCAAATGCCTCCAGCGTCTGCGCAAGCTCATTTGGATTGGCCGTCCAAACGGAGCGTCGGTCCACGCTGGCAACGTCGCGAGTTGTCAAATTGGGACTAATAAAGACGATTTGAAGGCCAGCTCGCTGAAGTTTTAAGAAGAAGCGCCGCGTTCACGTTTGGCATTCGCACACACTCGGAGACCCGCCTCCTCGCTTCGGCTTACTGTGATACCCCCAATATCTGCCTCCGCTACAATCGGCCGTTTTGTTTTCTAGGCAGTCGTTAACGTGAAACGATGGATTGAAATGCTCGACAAACATCACACCGTGTTGGGAAATGCTTTTCGGATAAACGTGATGTCATCGGGCGGTCCGAACGTTTGCTCTGCGTGTCGCTCGGGTCGTGTCGGTTGTTGATCTGCTCGTGTGTCTTCTATTGCAGCAGTGACGCGTTTGCGGCGGCCGAGTGAGCGGACGCCGGAAGAGCAGAAAAGAAAAGCAGAAAAGAAAAAAAAAGATTTCATTGTGTCAGTGTGTGGACCACCAGAAGAAAGGGCAAAGTCCAAATTGTTGCCCAAAAGCAAGCAGCACATTACAACTTCTTGTTTTACTTCCATTTCCCGCAAGTTGTCGCTTTCTGCTCCTGGTCCACACCCGCTAAACCCCCTCCCCCCCTGTCCGGTCCTATCCGATCTAGGCTCGGTTTCTGGGCGCAGTCCAGACCCGGGTCTGAATGGGTTCCCGCATCTTTTCTTTTGTGGACCGGGTAGGGGTTTGTCATTGTTCAGATTCTTGTCTCGTGTGTTCTGGATGTGGCAGACACTCTCTTACTGTACAAAAGAAATAAAACGGCTGTTTTAAAAAACTTTTTTTTTTTCTTGGTGACAATGACGGCAATAAACAGAATCATCAAACAATGTATATTGGGCCTCAGAACAATTTTGTGTGTCTGACTCGAGTGCTGGCGTGCCCTGCTCCGAGAGGATCGAGGAATCGCGTCTTGACCCATTTGTGCCCAAAGGTAAGCTCTTCTGAGGATTGCGCCCCTGAAATGATGGCGGACGGGAGAGCAACAGAGGCTAATTTGTCAAAATATGAACTGTACTGTGCACACCTGATCGTGGGTAACATTAAACACTATCAACCAATTATAATATCAAGCATTTCCTTTCAGATAGTTTGGTTGACTCTTGACTATTTTTGCTGGAAATTGTTTTCTGCATCCGTCGGGATACCAATCAAATTCCTTGTAAGCTTACTTTAAATTCGCACGAACGCTTGTTTGTTCTTCTCGAAGAACTTCATTTGTAAGCTAGAATAAAGTGCGCTTGTATTCAAAGGAGTTCGTGTGGATGTAACGTCATCGACCTGTGTTTCGTGCCGTATCACCTGCACGCGACCCGATGACGCGTCGCGAGCACCTGATGACGTCACCGGCCACCTTGTTCCTGTTTGGCTCGAGGTGCTAGCCGTCGCTAGCCGTCACCGAAGTGGCGACAGGTGAGAACACTTTGGCTTCCCTCCTTCTTTCTGCCTCTTGTTGTTCTTGTTCTTTTGAATGTTGCCGTTGAACTTTTGCGACTTTTGGGCGTTTTGGAGACCAACTCGCGCGCCGCTAGCTCTCTTAGCTTAGCACACCCGCCGCACGACAAACTCTTCCAAAGTTCGAGCACCGTGTCGAAAGAGAGGAAGAAAGTTTTCCTCTTCAAATGGCCTTGACGTCGCTAGTGGAAAGTTGGAAAGTTGCCTCGTGTTGCCAAAGTGGCGAAAGTCCGGAAGCGCACTAGCCAGCCCAAACGTCGACAGCAAGTCACCTTCCTCATACGTCAAGCCGTCAAAGTTTGCGTTTCTTTAGTTGAACGAAAACGTCGATGAGGAGTGCAAGCAAGTTTCCCCCCCACTTCCTTACTTGTGCCACCTGTGTGAGTGAGTGAGTGAGTGAGTGAGTGAGTGAGTGAGTGAGTGAGAGTGAGTGAGTGAGTGAGTGAGTCTGACTTGCTCAACTTTACTTGAAAAAACAACTATAAAAGTTCACAAAAGTGGTCTTGTAGAAAGCCACAAGAACAATAAATAAGGTGAAGTTTCTCTTGACGTCAGCGTGCATGTCCGTGTTGTTTTTATGAATGGATGCTGACTGATGACCTCAACTATTTGCCACAAAGCTGTGAAGCTGTGCTCTATGCCCGCCCTCAAATACAAATCAATAAGCGGGTATCCCCTTTGATGGCCCTTCCTGCCTGTCTGTCTGCCTGTCTGCCTGCATGGCTGCCTGTCTGCCTGTCTGCCTGTCTGCCTGTCTGCCTGTGCTCTGCGTTCATGTACGCAGGCAACCAACGTTGGCCTCATTGCCTGCCAGAACTGTGGACCTCACGTTGTCTTTACTGTATGTCGCCAGACATGTGGGCATCGTGTTGTCATTGGCCGTGCTCGGACTCAGCGGATAGCGATGCCGGCGTAGCCGACCCGCACCCTCGCTCCTACACCAATTCCGCCTTCAGCGGACAGCCGACCCCGCCCCGTGAGCAGCAACAACACGTCTGTAAAGCTTGCGGGCGCCGCCTGGACACGCCCACCACCAAGGTAACCGAGGCGACGAGTTTGGCCAGAATATCACGTCGCTCGGGTCGGCCGCGTCAAGTCGCCGATCTCCGTAGCTCCTAAACGTCGGGAAGGAGCGCACGATCGCGGGCTGAGCTGACAATCGTCGGGCCTCCCTCCGCTAACGGCGCGTGCGCTCCGTCCGCCAGCACGTGTGCGCCGACTGCAAAGAGAACTACTGCGGCCGCTGCTCCGCCCAGTCGGAGCCCCGCCCTCGCCTGTGTCACACCTGCCGGCGTTTCTACGGCAACCTGCTGCAACGCGCCGAGCTGATGAAGCTCAAAGTCAAAGAGCTGCGAGACTACCTGCACCTGCACCACGTGGCCACGCACCTCTGTCGGGAGAAGGTAGCGTCCCTAACCACACCGCTGCTGGCGCTTCTCTTTTTCAACCTTGTAAGATGACCAATGAAGAGCTCCCTCTCGTGTGCTCGGGGCTCTCAGTACAGGTGTTTGTGTACAAAGTGGAAAGTGGCGCTTGTGGCCAACAGGGGCGCTCTTGTGCAGGAGGAGCTGGTAGAACTGATCCTGAGTCAACAGTCCTCGCCCTCCGAAAGCCCCGAGCGCCATCCAGCCGTGGGCTCTCCGTCGCCAGACACCCAACGGACCCCCGGGCTCGACCTCCCCGGGCTCGACCTCCCCGACCGGACCCCGGCGGACGGGACTCCTACGAGCGCCTCCGAAGATGCCGATCCCTTGGAGCGGAACCGGGACGGGGACCAGGATCAGGATCAGGTAGGACATTAAGCAAGCTAGCTTATTACTTTGAAGCTCTTTTGAGATTGATGCCAACAACGTCTGCAGATTTTTTTGCGATTTGTTCTGATCCTTGATGGCAACGTGTTTTTCATTTTGATGTTGTTTTTGAGGGTCTCTCGCTGGCTGGCTCTCTCCTTCAGGAATGGGATGTCGGGGACCCCGAGGACGTCCGGGACGCCGCCAGCCGCCGCGCGTCGCTCTCGGACTTGGCGAGCGAGGACCAGGTGGAATCTCTGAGTGTGCGGCAGCTGAAGGAAATTCTGGCCAGGAACTTTGTCAACTTCAAAGGCTGCTGCGAGAAGTGGGAGCTGATGGAGAGAGTGGCCAGACTCTACCGGGACCACCATGCCAACAGCGGCGGTGAGCCAGCCCTTTCTCCGCCGCCGCGTCCGTGCGCTTTGGAGGCGTCGCTTTGGTATCATTGATTGGTCATCATTCTTCAGAAACCTTTGCTATTTGCAGCATTGGTTCTTCTGAGAATGTCTTCCTCATGAAAAAGATCCTTGACTCGGTGGAAAATCCAAGTGAATTGTGAACGGACGGAACGGCTTTGTGAAATCCATCTAATGATGAGCAAGCCAGTCACTCGTTTGGCTCCATACTTTCAGAGGATGGCGGCGGCGGCGGCGGCGGTCCGACGGGCTCCGACCAGAACCTGTGTCGCATCTGCATGGACGCGGCCATCGACTGCGTCCTGTTGGAGTGCGGCCACATGATCACGTGCAGCAAGTGCGGCAAGCGGATGAGCGAGTGTCCCATCTGCCGTCAATTTGTCATCAGAGCCGTCCACGTCTTCAGATCATGACACAGGTGCTCTTATTTCCGAGGAGCCGTCGAGCGCGCCCGCCGACCGATCGCTGGGGTTTCCGCCTCGTCGTGGTGGCGGTGGCGAAATGCATAGCTGACCGTGACGCACGCGCTGGACAATGTGGCGGCACTCTCTTTTGTGTGATTGGGAGGATCAAATCTTGGTGTGTTTTCGTTTGTTTTCTACCCGGCTTCACGAGTAAAAAGAAATTTCTTCTGCAAATCAAAAAGTTGACATTAAAAACCTTTGTCTCGTGGGGACACAAATGGTTTTTCACTTTTGGCCAATGCTCCCAAAGTGCAATTTACCAAGAGCTACGTGGCGCGGGTGGGGGCTAATGAATGAAATCCGCATTGCATTCACGTTAACGAGCGCCAATTTCATGTTAGAAGAAGCCAATTTTTTGCATTGCAAAACTTGCTCTCAGGATTGACCTTTCAAATAATTTTGGGGCTTGAACAACAAGTTTTGATTCAGCTTTTATGCCCAATACTCCCCCCCCCCCCCCCCCAAATGTAGTAAGCACATTCACTGTCTTGTTTTTGAGAAACCTTGTGTGCTACTGTAATTTCATATCAGTCAATTGTTGACGTTGGGGTCACCAAGATTGACAAATGTTTGACGCTGCCCACCCACCTCAAAACCTTTACAAGATTAGAAAGAAAAGTATTGCAGTGAAAAATACCAACATTCTTATCACAAAAGCAAAATATTTGATGAGAAATGATAGACAACTGTGTGAAATGACGTTTAATAACACAAGCACCAACTTTTTTTTTTTTTTTCCTTTGTTCCCCCAATGTTTTTACAAAATGTTTTTTTTTTTTTTTTATCTTCTCTGCAACTTGCACCAGTTTTGCCTTAAAAAAGAAAACAAAGCAAAGCTAAAATATAAATAATGACAATTTAAGAGTGTGTGAATGGAAAATAAAAGTTGATGCTAATTAGTCACATCACAAGGCACACGGTTGACATCAGGTCGATGGGCATTGAAGCCACACTAGCCAGTCAGCCAGCCCAAGGCTCATTTGCGGGTCGGGTCGCATGGGGCGGCGCTACGGGGCTTCGCCTCGCCGGGGGGGGTCAGGCCTCGCCGGGGGGGCTCAGGCCTCGCCGGGGCTCAGGCCTCGCCGGGGGGGCTCAGGCCTCGCCGGGGCTCAGGCCTCGCTGGCGCTGCTGTTGCGGTTCAGCTCTCGTATGCCCTGGAGGATTCTCTTCACGTGGCCCACCTTGCTCACGCCCAGGTCCTGCCGGCACGTCAACACGTGGTTGCAACCGGCGACGGAGTGAGCGCTCCCGCCTCGGCCGGCGCTACCTACCTTGAGGTCTCGCCGTTCCAGGTGCAGGAGCTCGCCGCCTCGCACGTCATGTCGCCCGAAGATGTCCTTGTACTCCGGCAGGCACAGGAAGTCCAGCCAGGCCCCGACCTCCTCCGTGCCCCACTGGTGAACTGACTCAAACGGGTCAGACGGCCAAAGAAAAGCTCAGGGCTTAGGGGGGGGGGGGGGGGGGGGGTTACCTGGCAAAGCGAGAGAGCCGCGCGTCTCTTTGACTTTGTTGTTTTTGTCCTTCTTAAACTTGGGGACCAGGCGAAATTTGGCGCCACGACTGGGTTTGGCCGAGGGATCCTGGACACACAAGCGCAGCGTCACGCTCAGGTCAGCAGCGTCACGCTCAGGTCAGCAGCGTCACGCTCAGGTCAGCAGCGTCACGCTCAGGTCAGCAGCGTACGCTGGGCTGTGGGATTTTGGGTACCTGTTGTTCCGGTGGGTCGAGGTTGAGCCAGGGAACGGCCGCCAGACCGCCCAGACGCTGACGCACGCGACTCAGCGCACTGTTCAACAGCTCCTGTTGGGCCACGTCCAACGCCTGCCGCACATACATACGCGCATCTGTTTGTGTATCTGGTGACTCTTGGTTAGGGGAGCGTTTGTGTTACCATGGAGATCTTTCCCGCCAGGAGCAGCTCCGTTTCGCTGAGCAACGCTTTCACGTCCTTCACCATGGCCACCACGGCGCCGCAGCTCGCCGCCTAAAGGCAAGGCCAGAGACACGTTGTCTTGGCAGCTGTGCAATCTGCCCGTGGCGTCCGCAGTCAATCCGTTTCTGCGGTCCTCCGTCAAAGCAGATGGATTAGGTCCGATTGCGATGGAAGGAATTTTTCCCGCCAAGGCGGTGATTTCAAGCCGGCTCCTCCTTGCTGCGCTCTCATTGGTGCGCCGCAGCCACCCGCAGTCTTTCCTTCCCGTCATCCATCAATCCATGCGGAGCGCAATAGGCGACCGGTGCCCCAGTAGCGATCGGGCCAATTCGCCGAGGAAAACATCCAATTCCAATTTTTACAACCCAAAGTCCACAAGTACGTACGATTGTTTGTTCAAACGAGCTGTTTGCAAACATCTGCACTTGGCCCTTTTGGGGGGGACGGATACTACAGAGCAAACAGCTCTCATCGATTTCGTGTGTCTCAAGTCCTTTCCTGGATCTCAGTAAAAGGACAGAAATAGATGTTTTTTCAAATGCAGCCCATCAATCATGTGAGAAAATCAACAGATTTGATTTGATAAAAATCAACCTGGCTCTTGTTGGCTAAACCACTTATTGTAACAACCAGCCCTCCAACACCCAGAGTTTCATTCTGCGCAAAAAATTGTTGTCATAAAAATGCGCTTGCTTGCTTGAGATGTAATAGTGATGAGCAAAGTGCCACAAGTTCTTTTGTACCCTTACCCTGAGGGCGCCGGTCTGCGTGTAGACGCGGTCCATGGACTTGGAGCTGGCGTTGACGGCGTGAGCCAGTTCTTGTTCCAGACTGCGGTGACTCTGTGCTAGCTGACAGATGCTGACACAAAAGACTCCAGTAAGCGCGCCCGCCGTGATGTGCGTCAAGGAACCAGCTGAAAGGGAAGCGGCGGCAGACACCTGCCGATGAGGACTCCGACCTCCTGCGCCAAGTCTCTGAGGAGCGCCGCCTCTTCCTCGGTGAGGATCTCGGGGTGGTTGCCGAGTGGCGTCGGAGCGGCCGGGTCCCGAGGGAATTCGCATTTTTGCTTGTCCTGCCACGACTTTAAGGTGCTCTCAAAAGCCTGCCATAGAAAAGGGTCAGAGCATGGAAAGCCGACCCCCACCCGGCCAGGCGGGACTCACGCGGTCCCTGGTCAGCGTCTGACTCCGGTTCTTATGGAGAATCTTGATGTAGCCCGGAGGCTGGATCCAGGCCTCGCCGTCCACCTGCACCGGAACCCCCTCGTCCCCCAGGATGGCGATCTTCACTGTGCGACACTGACACAGGGGCAAAGCCCGACACGGGTTCTTTATAGGACAGCGTGAAGAGACGCTCCAAAGCAGCAAGGGGGGGGGGGGGCCTTGCGAGCGTGGCCTATGCGTGAGGAGCACGCACGCAGGCAAGCAGACGACTGCTTACCTGTGCGATGCGGTGGTGTTGCAGGTTGATGACCCTG
The DNA here is from genome assembly GCF_054491065.1 of Syngnathus leptorhynchus. Taxonomy (NCBI): domain Eukaryota; kingdom Metazoa; phylum Chordata; class Actinopteri; order Syngnathiformes; family Syngnathidae; genus Syngnathus; species Syngnathus leptorhynchus. The sequence goes on along the minus strand of NC_141201.1, from coordinate 78,383 downwards.
GACACGGCCATCTGCATACTGCCAAACACGGCCACCACCTCCAGAATTTTGTCATCGAAAGACGGAGCGGTGAAGGTCTGTCACACGCACGCACACACACACACACACACACACACGAGGTAAGGGCTTGGCGGCAAAGAGGAGATATTGGTTTCTTCTTCTCACGTCGTCTTCTTTGGTTCCTCCCCAAAAGTTGGTCCCTCCGGCATAGCTGGGGATGTTCAAGACTGCGATGCCCTGCAAGCTGGGGAGGGGGATGGCTCGCCCGTCGCACTGCGTACGTACACGCCGACAGGAGAGAGGGCGATCAGTTGCCGGCTCAGCGGGTCAGGCGCGCACGCAAAGCCTCGGGGTCTCACCTCCAGCAGAACTCTCTGCTCCAGGTTCTTGTAGGTTCTGTGCAGAAGCTCTTTGGTTCCCAGTACGCCGTACCACATCATGTTCTTGGTGCGGCTCCTGCACACGCACGCGTCAGAGGCACGGCCCACCGTCTGGCGGGCGCTGCCGCCCTTCCTTTCTCACCTGCACTTCTCCGGGTGTTCGTCCCTCTTGTTATTGAAGTCCAGAGAAATCTTGGCATCTAGACCGATGCCAAAGTAGTTGTTCATCACGCACTTCTCAGTGTAGCGGTCCCTGCAGAAACAGAGGCGGCGGCGCCTTGAAATACAAGGCCCGTTCATTCGGCCGCCTCATTTAAATCCCATTTGCCGAACGCCATTCGTCACTAGAGGCCAAGTACCATGTAGACCTCGCGTCAGATTTCACAGCACGTTTTAGGGCGCCGGCTAACGACCATGTCAAGAATCCATTCATTGCTCTATTATTTTTTTTCTCCTGCTATTATGACTACGTGTCACTTTGCCATCCCAAATCGAGAGCCACGCGTCAATTTTAGTCCGGCAGCGTGACGAGGTGAGCACGAGCGAACGAGCGAGCGAGCGAGCGAGCGGCCGCCCTTTGTCTGCTTTTTGGTCAGCATTGCAACGTTGCTCTTTTGAATGAGCCTCGACTTCCGCCAAACAACGTACGACTGTGTGGATTGACAAAATGTTTTGACGAGAGGGACGACGACGTGGCTACGGCGTGGAAATGCATCTTACACATTTTCGGGGTCGCACGACGCAAGCGACTCGGCGTTGAGCAGCAGTCGACTGATGAGGGAACCGTCAGACAGGGATGAAGACGCGTCTGCCCGCAGACCTGCGCGCGCGCACAACCAAGAATGAAGAGCAGCAGGAAGAACGGGCACGGGCACGCGAGGGGATGACCAGCGTCTCACCGGGATAGAAGATTTTGGTGTTGAGCGTGGGCACGTTGTCTCGACTTGGCACGTGGGCGGGAAGTGATTCAGAGCCGCCCGGCGATAGGCTGCCTTTGCTCATCAGCCGCTCGCACGGCGGCGTCTTGCTGGCTGCGCGCACAGCCACCGGATTGGTCACTTGATTGTCGAGTGACGAGGGAGTGAAAGAAAAGAAACCGCGCGCAGGAGTATCTCTATTATGCAGCCAAATGCGGCGAGCACGCTCTGCGGGTCGTCCGAGGGTTGCTATGCGGGGGAGCGGCAGACGGGCACGCACCTCGGCCGGCCGGCCGCCGTTTGGCGTCATCCTCCGCTGCCTTGTTGTCGTCGTCCTCTCGGTCCTCGGCCGGGCCGCCGTCCAACTGCACGGTGGCTGCCGAGAACATGGTCGCCGTCTGCGCGTTCTGCTCGTCCACAGCTGGAAAAAAAATCCCAAAACATTTAGAGTACACTCTCGGATGAAGAAGGATGCGAACTCGAGCCACGTCAGCGTGGCGCCGAGCTGACCTTTCTCGGCGTGCTCGATGATCTGCCGGATGACCTTCTTCAGGCTGTTGGCTCGAAGCATCAGCTGCTCGCGAGGCTTAAAGGCGGGCCAGGAGGTAGAGTCAGGGAAGGGGCCGGGCGGCGCGCAGAGGAGGGGTAACACCAAAGCCAAGGGGTTCCCATCTTCCGGAGGAAGAGGAGAGGCGGCCCGACGGGACGCCTCGGACTCCTGGGTCAGAGTCCGTAGGAGGAGGTCCAACTTCTCCTTCAGGAGCCCGCACTGCAAAGGCACAGCAACGAGTTGAGTCGAGGCCGTCCCGTGGGAAACGGCCAACGGCTCTACCTTCTTGGCCATGACGTCAGACTCCTGCGAGAGCTCCGTGTTCTTCTCGTAGGCCTTGCCCACCCGCGCCACAAAGTCCTTCACGGTCTCGCACAGAACCCTGCACGCACGCGCGCACATGTCAAGAGCGAGCGGGGCCAAAGCCCAAAGCAAACAGCAAGTTGGCGGCGGCCTACTTGGCAGAGGAAATGACAACCGAGTGCTGGTCCGACGTCAGAATCTTGGAGAGGTGAACGGCTACGGAGTCCTCGTAAGTCAGAATCTGCTGCACCTGGACTCACCCAAGGTCTTCTGTCACATCGCTAGCAAAAGTGCGCGCACGCGGCTGGCGTGCGTGCGTGCGTGCACGCGGCGCGTCACCTCACCTCCAGGTCATCGACGCAGTCCTCAGCCTCGAAAGTAGAGCCTTGCCGTGGTAACTTGCTCTCGTACACCATGACGCTCCACCTGCGAGCGCAACCTGGTGAGCAAAGCCAAACGAGATCCGGTCCTCCGCTTCACGCCGCGTTGCCTTCGTCACCTGTCCAGCATCTTGGTGCTGGCCCTCTCCAGTTTTTCCAGGATTTGAGGCAGTTGAGCGTCGTCGTCGCAGGCGGACCCCCAGCCCAGAACGCGGGCCAGGTCATTGCCGGTTCCCAGCGGCAGGACCCCCAGCTGGCACTAGGGCACAGCGGCGGCGTGAGGACACCAGCGGCGAGGACGCGCCCGAGCGACGGGCTCACCTGTTTGTGCAGCGTGAGCGCGTCAATCTCGGACAGAACCCAACCCACGCTGCCGTCGCCTCCGCACACCAGGATCCTGAAGGTGTCGAACTTCTGGAAGAGACGCAGCCTGGCCGGAAGCGGCGGGGCGTTAGCCAAACACCGGCGAGTCCCAGTTCAGCCCGGGTCGGCGCCTCACCCCAAGTGAGGTCCACCGTTCATCAGATCGAAAACCTGCGCGGGGTTGAGCAGCTGCTTGAAGCGCCGCAGGAACTTGACGCCCTGGTTGTCTCCGCTCTTAGAGTTGACAAAGACCAGGAGCGGACTGGTGCAGGACGGAGGACACGACGCTTTCCAGAAGCCTGCGGCCGAGGGGGACGACGGCACACGATGAAGATGCGACCGGAAGAGCGGGGGCCACCCGCTAAAGTTCAATACCTGAGCCAGTCATCGCTCAAAACCCGGATTGACTTGATTATTGCACCCAGAGGCGCCCTTCATTTGATCACGCCACGGGACAAAAAAATAACGCCCATCTTTCTTGTCGCCAAGCATGAGCCTTTGGGATTCACGACATCATTTCTTGTCGAGTTATCGGCCTACCTAGGAAAACCAAACGACGAAGGCTTCTCGGGAGTGGTTTGCATGTGAAAAAAAGGACTTTTGCCTCGGTCAACCTTTGCGATGCCACGCAGAGCGAACGAGCGAGCGAGCGAGCGCCGGCTCTCACCGTCAGAGTCGATGCTGTTGAGCGCCGTGGGCGGGATGACAGACACTTTGCACTGGCCCAGCGGACACTTGATGGACAGATGCTCCCGGCAGCCCGAGTGCACCTGTGCAAGAGCCGGCCCGTTAGCAGCGGGCCCACCTCGGCGGCGGCGGCGGCGGCTCGCCTTACCATAGCCTTGCACCAAAGACATCGCCAGTCTTGCAGGCGGAGGACGCTGCCGCAGGTCTTGTCGCAGGCGCCGCACTTGGCTGACACGGGCAGGTTCCCCTCCAGCCACTGGTGGGGCATCCACACCTGGCCGGCGCCCCCGCCCACACGGTCACGCGGGACGGGTCGCAAGGGCATGGCGGCGGCGGCGGCGGCGGAAGCCTTACCCCGTCCTCATCTTCTAAGATGTCCCTCCCGATGGACGCCAGCGTTGTCCACTTGCAGTTGTTAGTGGCTCGGACGGCGCAACGCTTATGAGCCTTAAATTTACAGACTGCAGGCGTAGGCACAGGCGCGCAAGTGGTCAGCGGGAAGAAAACAACAGCGTGACACCGGTCGCCTCGCTTTATGTCGGGACACGCGACTGAGGCACGCACGTATGCAAAGAGCGGCGGAACGATGAGAGCTGCTAGCTTCCGTCCCTAACCTTAGAGATAAAAGGACAACGGTGTCCTTGTCCTGAGATTAGGGCTACCTTCACAGGAGAGTCCGTGCGAGGTGACTCCCGACAAAGCCTCTCGGCACACGTTGCAGTAGGTGGGCCGGGCGTGCGAGCAGGCGTACCAGTTGTGCATTCCGCTGAAGTGCTCCATGCTGTACTGAGTGGACTGCAACACACGCAGGCGCATGGCAAATCCATGGGACGGATCGGGCATCCCACCTCTGGCAGCGGGGAGAGGGCGGATGGCGCATTTTGGTGTTGAGCTGAGCTGACCTCATAGTTTTGCCGGTTCTGGACGCTGCGCAAAGCCGAGATCCACTCCTCCATCTCCTTCCGGTTGTCTGCGCACAGGATCAGACGCCGGCACGGGGTGATCACCTGCACGCGGGAGCAGTGAGATCAGCGGATGCCAGCGTGCGGCCTAGCTCGTTGAAAGGCCACGTTTGCCGCAGGACTCGCCGTGAAGCTGTTGTTGACGTTCTTGATGCTGGATTCGGCCACGCTGGCGTCCGTCAAGTCCACTTCATCAAAGATGATGGACTGCGAAAGGCCGGGCGGCGTACGTGACGTGACGTGACGTAGGGAGGGAGGGAGGGAGGGCCCGACGGCAATCGCTCGGGAGGACGGCCGACTTGCTCTCGCTCACCTTGGCGTTCTGGGCGTAGTAAAGCGTTCTTCCCCTCAGTTTGAAATATCTTCTCTTCCAACGCTGGAAGGAACTGGTCTGCTTCATCAAGTCTCCTTCCTTCAACAACGTCTGAGGGGAGGGAGGCACAGCGGGTGGGTCACAAGTTGACGCCTCGCCGATAGTCCAATAATTGCTATCGTAGCGGCTAGAGGTAATTAAGAGTGGCTTTTTTCCAGTGCGGTATTAGTCTGAAACAAAAGTGCACTAATTGCCGTGGCTCAGGCAGTAGAGCGGCGGTTCGAAGGCCGTTCCGTCAAGTGTCCTCGGGCGAGATGCTTCACACACCTTCCCTCCAGATGGTCATCGTCAATGAGAAAGTGTTCTCCGTTGACTCCAAGATGTATTTCGCTTCTCCCCATCAGCAACTGACTACAGTGCAGTCTGTCCAAGTTTTCTCGTGTTACTTTGAGCGTTAACTGTTGCCCACTCGGCATCCACTGCAGCACGGTCGAGCGAGGTCATTCATATTTGTCATGTGCTGGCAAGTTTTATTAGTAGCATTTTGCGTCGGCTCGGAGCGGCTCGGAGCGGCGCGTCCACTATTCGCTGATTGGTTCATTTCGGAACGTGCTTGCTCAGGTTCGCCCCGCCCGGCCGTCCGCCCGCCCGCCCGGCCGTCCGCCATCCTCGGAAATACGCTTGACGTGACGACGAGTCAATCAGCAGAGTCAAACGTTGCTACAGCGTGGAGTCGGGACTTCCAGACGCTAGCGGAGCAGGAAAGGACGAGGCTGTGCTGCGGGCCTCCGGCTGGCCGCTACGACTCATTTCTCCGCCTTTTTCTTGTATTTGCCGCCGGCCACCCACCAACACAACTGGAGCGCCAGTCGAATTTCTTGATGAACTCTGCACTTGGGATTGACTAGCCTGGCGGCCGCTAACTCGTTTCAAATGTTATCGCGACTTTGCACGCTTTCGTCGGAGCCCAAAGATGGAATTCGAGGAACATATATAAAGGCGACCAAAACACCGGCGGCAACGTTTGTCGCCACACCACATCGGCGTCGATCTAACGGAACGAGCAGGATCAGAGCTGAGAGGACTTTCTACAAATGGGATGGGACGGGACGGGACAGGACGGGACGGGACAGGACGGGTGAGTTTGATGCGTTCGGAAACAGCCACGTAACGTCAAGGAGCAACGCGCGCTGAGCCGCGCTGCGCTGGCCACCATCTGAAGCGTTGCTGCTCGGAGGCGAAGCGCTCGCACAAGCTGACGCGTTTCGGCGCGGGGCTTCGGTTTGTGCTCGAGCGGCGCTCACCTTGCTGCGGATCTGACCGGAAGTGGACACTTTCCGGATGAGCTTTTGCGGGGTGCCCGGTTCTTGCTCCGGTTCGCTGTCCGACGACTCGTCCGGGTAGCGAGCGCCGAAAATGTCCGTCGCTGCCCCCGCCGCCATCCTGGGCCTCCGCGTCAATCTCGTCTCCCCAGTCCGGAGTTCGCCGCCCGCCCGCCTGCCTGCCTGCCTGCAGCAGACCACCCTAGCCGGGAGTGGAGTGGGAGGAGAGAGGAAGCGCCCCCCGGCGGCCGAAAAGTGGCCTTGCGCCACGCCGGAGTCAGGCTAAGCGAGCGAGCGAGCCACCCTCCCCATCCATCCATCCATCCGTCCGTCCGTCCGTCCGTCCGTCCATCCGTCCATCCATCCAACCAACCATCCATCCCCCCTCCCTCCCTGGATGTGAGTGGGATCAGGCACAGTACGCAGATGTCTGTGTCGGTACGGTACTGTGCACATCGGCTGTATCTTGAAGTTGTCATTGCATCATCCTATCGCATTATTGATGCGTTTCTTTAGGTTTGGGAGTCCTGACGAGGAACGGCTCAAACGCGTTGGCAGTTGGTGTGCAACATGAACGCTTAGTTGATCATTTTTTCTTTCTTTGTTTTGGATAACTTCAAGGACCTCTTATGATTAACGCTTAGTTGATCATTTTTTCTTTGTTTTGGATAACTTCAATGACCTCTTATGATTTTGCTCTTTAATTTTTCTTTTCCTAACTGCAACAATACACATCATATTGTACATGCGTAGCAATTTCTATTTTCCAAACTGCAACAATATACACAACATATTGTACATGCGTAGCAATTTTTACTTTCCAAACTGCAACAATACACACAACATTTTGTACATGCGTAGAAATTTATCCGGACGAGGCAATCAGCTCGTTGTTGGCCCGGCTCAGTTTCTCTCAAAATCCATTTCACAGCCCTGCTCCAGATGGACTTGGATTTGGACCGGCGTCGATCTTTTCCAGTGTGTCGCTTCAGCCGCCGTCCAGCAGCTGGCAGCCAAAGTCGCGGGCAAAGGCGCGCAGCACGTGCGGGACGGCCTCCTCCACGGTCAGGCGCCGCCGCAGTTCGGCGCTCAGCGAGGTCACGCCCTTCCCCTCCAGGCCACATGGGACAATGTGACTGAACCACGTCAAGTCGGTGTCGCAGTTGAGCGCCAGGCCGTGCGACGTCACGTAGCGAGAGCAGCGGATGCCTAAAACGGTAGCGGGCAAGTCAACGGCGGGGCGGGCGGCAGACTCGGAAAGGCGGACGTACCGATAGCGCAGATCTTGTTGTCTCCGACCCAAACGCCGGTGTGAGGAGCCACGGATGCCTCCACGCCCAAGCTCGCGCAGGCCGAAATGGCCGTCTTTTCCAGCCGGGACACGTACCAGCGGACGCTCTGCGCAAGAAGACTTTAAGCGTCATCGGGCGTTCTCGCAGCGCCCCTGGGAACGCTCATTTCGAACGGACGGACCTTCTTGAAGGCGGCCAGGTGCAGGACCGGGTAGCAGAGCAGCTGTCCGGGGCCGTGGAAGGTGATCAGACCTCCTCGGTCGGTGTTGTGGACTTCCGCCCCCAGCAGACGCAGGTGCTCCAGCTCGGCAGAAGGGCGCCCCTTATGCCGGATGCCGGTGGTGTAGACGGGCGGGTGCTGGCACAGCAGCAGCGCGTGGAAGGCGCCGGTGCCCGCCTGGCACCGCTTGATGTACGCCTTTTGGACCCGTAGAGCCTCACGGTAGGGCAGCAGGCCCAGGCGGACCACCTCCACCAGAGGACGGGGCCCCTGCGTCCCCATCGCTGGAAAAGCACAATTCAAAACGCACGTAAGTTCACTGTTACGATTGTTTCGTTTGATTTGAATTCTATGAATTAAACTGGCAAAATCCACCTGTTTATATTCATTTTGACAAACAGGGGAAGCGCTTCTCTGTAAGTTAGTTGATATATTCGCTTGTATTTGTTGGCCAAATCTTCCAAATGAAACCGATTTCAAGTAGGACGAGTTTTGTCCAATACTGCAAATGAAGTCATACTAAAGGCGAAACAACACTGCCCCCTGTTGACACAAAAACAAGCGTGACGCCTTGCCCGGCAAATGTGCGACCAGCCACTTGAAGAGCTAACAACTGCGACCCGTATATATTCACTTTAAGGCTATTGCATTATAAGTAGGAAGTTCAGAACGAAAACGATAAAGACTAAATCAAATGGAATTAATGGCACTCCCTACCTACAAATGTCAAACGACACGCATCAAAGGCCTCACGGGCACCCGTCGTCTTTCTTCTTCTTCTCCTTATTCTTCTTCTTCTTCGCTTTAGGTGCACGAGCGTACCTCGTGGACGGAGGTTATGTATCATGCGCTCGTGTTACATTGAATTTGTGACGTTTTTTGTGGGTGGAGAAACACACTTTCGATTCTATTTAATGCTTTTAAATTATTTTCAAGCGGGATTTAAGTACATTTATACAGATTTTTGGAGCGTTGATGCTACACTTACCTTTGAAAAAAATGCATCGTTTCTGGTAAAAAAAACTTCCGAACTAAAGTTAAAACCTTCATGTTGAAGTCGATCATTTTAATGTGTCACTTTCACGATTATGTTCAAGAACTAGGTTCAAACTACTCGTTTTGTAGAATACCAGTTGTGTTTTTACACTAGACCGGTCTGGCTTTGAGATCGAAATCTAGCTTTTGACTCTAGCTAATTGGAAGCATCATGGTTTTTCATGAAAGTATTTCTCTCGGTAAAATCAGTGGGCTCGGGACAAGATGGATTCTCGTGTTTTTTGTCAACTCACACATACCGCAAGAATTCAGTTAAGTTCAGCCCTCAGTTAAGTTTTAGTTTCATACTGTAGGTTATCCAAGTCAAACCAGTAGAGGGCGACATTCACGCTTTCCCTGACTGGGTGGGGCCATTCTACAGGGCCAATCAGAAAATGGACACGCGGGTTCATCGCCCCCGCACCCAATACATCTGCGTAGATCGTTGTGCAGAGGTGTAAAAATTTAACAGCTGCTGACTGGAATATTTCAGACGGACAGACACCTCCAGACTTGGGAAGGTGAAGACTTGAGGGAGGCCTGGCTCACAGGTGAGTATACCTGGCGTGCTGTCGATGACCAGGTTGTTGTGATCCAGCGACTTGTGACAAACAGGAAAGTTCCCTACGCAGCTGGCCGGTAAGGCCGAAGTTTGGCAGGCAAGGGCCGAAGTTTGGCAGGCAAGGGCCGAAGTTTGGCCGGCGAGGGCCAAGTTTGGCCGGCGAGGGCCAAGTTTGGCCGGCGAGGGCCAAGTTTGGCCGGCGAGGGCCAAGCAGTTGCGGACGGCCCTCACTTAAGCACTTGCGTGAGTCCACGTCACAAGACGGACAGTTAAGACTGACTGGCGAAAGGATCCGCCGCGCCCCCAAGCGGCCCATCTGCCTACGCTTGAGGACACAAAGAAGTTTGGGTGGCCAAAATTGCGCTTCCGCATCCCGGTCACCACCTCCCCAAGGTGGGTGCTCTCGGAGCGAAAGCCAGCCGACAGTCCAACCGCTTCTCTCATTCCTTTGACACCTTTGTGGCCACTTTGACACTTTGCAGCACCTTTGTTTTGCGCACACACACACGCCATTATTTGTAGCTTTGTTACGCTGCGTTCGTTGCACCACTGAGGATTCACTGCATCATTTACAGTCAGACCTAAAGACATGATGACAGAGAGAATTTGAGAAATAAACATGATTGGACTCAATATTGCTACGGCCACGTAGACATTAGGACGTAAATGGGAAGTCGTTCTACTGTTTCAGGAGGATGAAGATGCGAGGGGACCAGGAAATGAACACTCTGATCACCGTGGAAAACAAGTCGGACATCAGCTACGGGAGCATCGCCACGGTAACTTTTCACATCCCTCCTGATCTCTTGCTCGAGTCTTAAGCATCTAGCTGGGCCATTGGGGTTTGGAGGGGGGGGGGGGGCGGGGGCGCTGCAAAACATTGGCCCTGTCATCTTCCTTCCGCAGCTCGTTAAGAACAATGGCCTCTGTACGAGCGGAAAGCCGACAACAAAAACAATTTGACCTGGAACGAGACGGCCAAATTGTCGCGACTCCTGACTCTGTATGCTTTCCAGAATGCAGCCGTGCCACCGCCGCGGGACAAGAACACGTTTAGCGATGGAAGGACTCGCGTGGGTGAGTCAAAGAAGCGCTACCGTCAATATTAGCTTAGCAAACAGGTGTGACTTGCTCCGTGTTTGAAGAGACCATAAGTGAGAGGCGTGCAAGAATGCAGGATGGATGGATGGATGGATGGATGGATGGATGGATGGATGGATGGATGGATGGATGGATGACAGCAGGGAAAAGAAAAGCCTTGCAAAGCCAGCCATGCATGCATCCATCCATAAATGCATCCATCCATCATCATTGCTGTGTGCTCATCGGGCAGATTTTGTTCTGGCCTGGGAGGAGCCTCACGGCACCAACGTGGAGGACAGCAAGGTTGTCGACTCTGCTCACGGCAAATGGAGAGAAAGCTTTCTGAAAAATCTGAGATTCTCGGGACTCATGATAGAGGAGGTGAACCCAAAGACGCAAGTGAAATGCTGGCGGCGGCGGAGGCGTCACCCGCTGATGGCATTCCGTTTCTTGTCTCCAGAGGGATGTGGTCCAGACAAAGTCCAGGATCCGTTTTGTCCTGCTGAGCGCCCCCTGGAGTGTCCTCTGCTACTACGCCGAAGAAATCAGTTTGCGTGTCCCCCTGCAGGTGAGCGCAGATGGGCTGCCAGACAGACGGACGGACGCGTGGTGTCTTGTGACGCGTCACCGTCCTACAGGTGGTCAACGCTTGCTACGTCAACTGGTCGGCTAGTGTGCTTCAGTACCTGGCGCTCCCCAACCCGCTGGCGCAGGACGTCCCCAATACACCGCCCGACTTCTACACCTGCCAGTTCAGGAGCAACAAGCTGGAGAGGTTGGGAGACATCGAGGGTCGTGAAGGCGGGTGGGCGGCCGTCACACGTCCCCGTTTTATTTGCACGTGTGCCCGTGTCTTTCAGGTTTCTGGGCAGTGAGGACAGAGAAAACTTCTTCAAGACAACCCAAAGACATCAAGTGGTGAGTCTTTGTCTTCTTTTCCTTCACGTGAGACAACCCTGCTTACTGACCGGCTGACTTCAGGATGTTTCAGTCAGCGGGCGGATGGGATGGGACGGGACGGGACGGGACTCCGCCTCCTTGGCAAACATACTCGCATACGCACGCTGGCCTTGTACCAGATGCAAAGTTGAGGCCTTTCTTTTCAGCCAAACAAACGGGGGTGGGGGCGGGACCGGGTTGTCCGTTGGCAAGTCAACTTTGTTTATCAGCTGGCGCATTTTTCTCACCGGCGGCGGGTGGACACCTTTGGCTTTCTGACTTGCCGACTTCGCACCGGCCCATCTTGCGTCCCGTAGCTTTACGAGATCTTGGCCCGAACTCCTTACGGCTCCGTGTCCAGAAACGAGGTGGGAATAGACCGTCTGCTGAGCGAGCAAGTCTTCACCTCGGCGTATCCGCTCCACGAGGTGGGCTCGCCCCGGCCGGTACCGGCGGAAAGCCAGAAAGCCTTTTCTAAAAGCTGTCTTGGCTCTTTCCTCCTCCAGGGTGGATTCCAGCTGCCCAAAAGCCCGGGGGCGCCTGTCGAGTCTCTGAGTCTCAGGCAAATCCTCTACGGGTACTGGGCTCAGTGGTCCCGCTGGGCTCGCTACCAACCTCTGGACCACATCAGGGAGTACTTTGGAGAGAAGATAGCACTTTACTTTGCCTGGCTGGGTAATTCCAAAAAGCACCATTGTTTCTCTGTTGTGTGTAAACTGATGGACGACGTATTTTCACGGCTACCGGCCGCCATCCGTGGCTACTGATCACTGAGTGGAGGTTTCCGTGGTCTTCAGGATTCTACACGGGTTGGTTGGTGCCAGCCTCGCTTGTCGGGACTTTGGTCTTCCTGACGGGTTTTTGGCTGATGACCACGGATGTTCCAGCGTGCGTACAACCGGCGACGCCTTCGCGGCGGGCATCCTTGTCGTCACTCCGCTCCATACAATCTGCTCACTTGAGTGTGTGTGTGTTTGTGTGGCTTGTAGGAAGGAGTTGTGCAACAGCGGCGGCAGCTTCGTGATGTGTCCCATCTGTAACATTTGCTCCTACTGGAACTACTCCAGCATCTGCGTTACCTTCAAGGTTCTGCATATCACATCACTTGTCTGTCTGATGGGAGGGGACTGAGTTTCTGACGGTCTGCCTGTAGGCGGGGATTCTTTTTGACAATGGAGGAACGGTGTTTCTCAGCATCTTCATGTCCTTGTGGGCCGTCACCTTTTTGGAGTACTGGAAGAGAACATGTTCATCTCTGTCCCACCGCTGGGACTGCACTGATTTCCAAGACATAGAGGTACACCTGCGTGCCCACATCCAGAAGGTCACGTGACCAAACTGGAAAATAGCCCGGCGCATCTCCCGCGAGCGGGCCGACGCCACCCGCCCGTCGTTGAGAAAGCTCGGCGTCTCTTTGACAGGAGCGACCGCGGCCCGAGTTCACGGCCATGGCGCCCCTGACGGTGAGGAATCCTCTGACGGGTGCAGAAGAACCGTACTTCCCCAAGAAGAAGCGTTTCAACCGAGTGCTGACAGGCTGCATGATCATCGTGGTCATGGTGAGGCTCTGAGGGGAAAAAGCAACTTGGGCTCAGTCGCTAAAGTTTGCCACCGCCGCCGCTCACAGGTGCTGGTGGTCCTGATGTTCCTCATCGCCATCATCCTGTATCGCTCCATCCTGAGTATCGTCATCTCCAAGTCCAAGCTCAGCTTCTTCATTTTCTCCGTGAGCAAAGCGACTGAGTCGAACCCGAGTTGAGCTCATCGGGGGCCCAAAATGCCTCCAGCTGAAATGAACAGCTTGCGCTTGCAGTGCTATAACCAGCACTGATCAAAATGGCAATACCATCAATCCGATGTCTCTTAAACTTGGAGCTCCCAAAGGGACTTTTCCTCCTGCGTTTGGCTTCATTGCGGGTTTTTTTGCCATGGGAAAGGAGCTGGACGCTTGTCGGAACTTCCCGATTTTGTTTTGTCAAACACCCAGGCCGTCTGCTTTCAGGCCGCCAGGATTGCCAGTCTGACGGGATCCGTGTTGAACCTGCTGGTCATCCTGATCTTGTCTCGTGTTTACATCTCCCTGGCCCACATCCTCACCAGATGGGGTGAGTCCGTCGCTCATTGAGTCAACCTCTGTCGTGAACCTCTGTCGTGAACCTCTGTCGTGAACCTCTGTCGTGAACCTCTGTCGTGAACCTCTGTCGTGAACCTCTGTCGTGAACCTCTGTCGTGAACCTCTGCCGTGAACCTCTGCCGTGAACCTCTGCCGTGAACCTCTGTCGTGAACCTCTGCCGTCAACCTCTGCCGTCAACCTCTGCTGTCAACCTCTGCTGTCAACCTCTGTTGTCAACCTCTGTTGTCAACCTCTGTTGCTCCTCGAAGATATTTTGCCGAAAGGTTTCTTTCAAGAAGGGGGACGCGCGTAGGTGAGCCAGAAGCCGAGAAAGCAAGCAATCCGGCAACAATGCCATTGCCGCATGTGGGGGCAACAAGAAAGGTCTTCAAGGACATAAGAGCAAACGAATGATACAGATGATGTGATGTGTGTGTGTGTTGTCAGAGATGCATCGCACTCAGACCAAATATGAAGACATGTTCATCCTCAAAGTGTTCGTGTTCCAGTTTGTCAACTTCTACTCGTCTCCGGTGTACATCGCATTCTTCAAAGGCAGGTCTGTGAGCCAGCCAGCCAGCCAGCCAGCAAGCAAGTCATTCCGCTTGCTTTTGCCTGCTGGCGCCCTGACTTTGCTTGTGCGCCTTGCGTGTAGATTCGTCGGCCACCCGGGAGGGTACATCACGCTGTTTGGCGTTCGCAACGAAGATGTGAGTGGCGCTCCGGCCTGGTGCGGCTCCGCCTTTCCGCCGCCGAAACTTACAGTCCGTCCGGCTTGCGTTTGCTTGTGACGACAGTGCGGCGCTGGCGGCTGCCTCATCGAGTTGGCCCAGGAGCTGCTCGTCATCATGGTGGGAAAGCAGCTCATCAACAACATCCAGGAGTTTGTCTTCCCGTAAGCACAGCCGGAACCCGGTGCCAGCAACAACAACAAGCCGCTCTTTGACCGGCACCACCGGCCGGCGCCTCCTCGTTTCCCTGTGGTTGGAGCCTTTATGTGCCTGCTTTATGTGCCCGCCAGGAAGTTGAGGGCGTGGTGGCAGAAGAGGAAGAGAAGCGCCAAGGAGCCTGAAGAGCAGGACGGAGAAGAGCGGGGCCTCTGTCCCTGGGAGGTGGACTACCAGCTCCTGCTCAGCGAGGGGCTCTTTAGCGAGTACCTGGAGATGGGTGAGTGGGCAAAACAAAGCGGCACATTGGCCGGCTCACCGGGCAAGCAGCCGGAGTCCAGCCGAGCAAGCGGAGTCCAGCCGAGCGGCCGGGATCCCGGCCGAGCGGCCCGAGCCGGCGAGCAAAGGTTGCGAACTGTTTGACGCCTCTGAGTTCCTCCGCTATGTGTCCGGTATTTCTCCTTCTTTTCAGTCATTCAGTTTGGTTTCATCACCATCTTTGTGGCGGCGTGCCCTCTGGCTCCTCTCTTTGCTCTCATCAACAACTGGGTGGAAATCCGTCTGGACGCGCAGAAGTTTGTGACGGAATATCGACGACCGGTGGTGGAGCGGGCGCAGGACATTGGCATTTGGTTGGACATCCTGCAGTTCATCGCGTACACGGCCGTCCTCAGCAACGTAGGACCCGTCCGGACCCGGTGAGCCGCCGACGTGGCTCCGCATCCACGCTGGACCTTTGCTCGGCAGGCCTTCCTGATCGCGTTCACCTCGTCCTTCCTGCCTCGCCTGTACTACCGCTACACCCGAGAGCCCGACCTCAGCGGCTTCATCAACTTCACCCTGGCCACGTCGCCGCCGCGTGAGCACACCTTGGCCTGCAGGTAAGGGGAGAGACAAAAGCACGCCAGATGGCCACCCAGGTTAGCAGTCATTGAGGAGGTTGGACAAAAACACAGAAGAAGACAAGGAAGGTGCCCTTTGACCTTCAAGCTGTCAAGCTGTCTTCCTCACTTCTATATTGAGATATTTGCTACCGTCGACAAGAACTGGCCTCCTTTTTTTCAAAGTAGCAAAACACTTCCAATTGCAAGGAAGCCGGTCAGAAAAGGTTCCAAAATGCGACAGCGACTGGCTGCCTGGCTGCCTGTCTGCGTGCCTGGCTGCCTGCCTGTCTGCGTGGGTGCCTGCCTGTCTGCGTGGCTGCCTGCCTGGCTGCCTGGCTGCCTGCCTGTCTGCGTGCCTGCCTGCCTGCCTGCCTGCCTGCCTGCCTGCCTGCCTGCCTGCCTGCCTGCCTGCCTGCCTGCCTGCCTGCCTGCCTGCCTGCCTGCCTGCCTGCCTGCCTGCCTGCCTGCCTGCCTGCCTGACACAAAGCTCATCTTTAGGTATCGCGGCTTCAGGGACGAAAATGGCCAATACCTGCCCGAATATTTTCACCTGCTCGCCGTCCGACTCGGCTTCGTGATCATCTTTGAGGTCAGTGTCTCTTCGTGGCCATCGTTAGCGTCGCTGGCGCGTGGCCAGCAAGGCTAGCACCAAATCGAGTAGCGTCGCCGGCGATATTTGAACGATGTGTACCCGTAGCTATTTGGTCGCAGCCCCGTTTGCTCCATTCCCCAGCACGTGGTTTTCCTCATCGGCCGCCTGATCGACCTGATGGTTCCCGACATCCCCGAGGAGGTGGAGCTCAAGATGAAGAGGGAGCACTACATGGCCAAGATGGCGCTGGCCGAGAACCAGGTAGGGAGGGCGCTTGCCGTGGAGGGAGGGTGGCCTTTTGTTTCTGATGTGGCCTTTGGCGCAGGCTCTGGGGAGGACCATCATTCCCGTGCGGATGAGTGACGAGTGCGGTGAGCCTCGGCAGCGTAAACTTCGCCCCTCGGCGCCGCCGCCGGACACAGTGATGAAGACCTCAGACAAAGTGGCCGAGCCGCTGGGGAGCTGCTGAAGACTTTTCTGAGGACATTTGGGACGTTGTGCAGTCGTTAGAGTAGGCCTCTTTGGCGTGGCGGAGACGTTGGCCGGGATACTTTGGCCATCGCTGTTCCTCCTGCCAGACGAGCGAGATTGGGTGCCACGATGGAAAGAGACATTAGAAACAATGTTGGTTGTTGACGCGTGTGATGATGATGATAGCAGCAATTTTTAGAAGGCTGAAAATGCAGCAGTGCTTATCAATGTGATTCTTTTGTCATCTGCTTTTTGCCACTTCAATGATTGGGGGGGTCAAAACATATTAGGTGAGGGCAACGTTCTACAAAGAGGAGACAAATGCCAAGTAACAAGTGAAATGTTGTACTTCATTTCTTTTGATTTGATATGTATTCCCTAAATTTCCTGATTGCCACATGAGCCATTCTTCAACTAGTTCTTTGAAAATGACGTCACAGTCATGATCAATGACAGCTCGGCTCGGCTATTTTGGAAGTGTGGCGATGTGACGCTTACAAGCTGAGCCCGAGGCACTGCTGTCATTTTCGAGCGACGCAAAATGGCAACCGCCGACCGAGACGGGAGGAAAAAGTGCCAGCTATTATAAGTCACAAATCTAATATGAATGCGATGGCTCTCTCGGGCATATTCTTGTCAACAAAAAATGTCTTGACAAGAAGGTACCATTGTATTTTAGTCGATTTTTTTTTCAACCAAACTTTATTGAAAAGCTAACTTTTACAAGACAAAAAGGAGACGATATGATCATTTAAGTATTGAAAATACGACACAAATGATTTTAAATAAAAGATTGAAATCAAGACGGGCGTGGAGGAGTTTGAAGACAAAAGCTCACGCACACGCGTATTTTCGAGCGTTAGTGGAAGGGCGGGGTTTGTTTTGAACTCGAACGCTCAACAGCAGTCACTGGGGAAGATGGCGGCCGCGGTGACTGGCCGACGCTCCGGAAAGGCTGCTGCTTCTGCGGCGGCGCACACGGCGGCGCCGGATCCGGCGGCGGCCCGAGCTTCTCCTGTACTCAGAACCGCGTCGGCAATCCACCGCAGCAGCGAACCCGGTCGCCGCTCCTGCTCGGCCCGGTGGCGCCGGAGCACAGAGGCCGAGCGGCAAGGCGGCGGAGCGGCGGACAGGGACGCGGCGGCGGCGGCGGCGGACGCCCGCGCGCGGCCATCAGGTGAGCGTTAGACGTCTTTTTGCTCCACTTTCCACATTGACAACTTGACTCGCGTGCTCTTCAGCCATGTTGATCTCGGTTGAACTTGACGGGACTTGTTGGGACTTGATGGGACCCAAAGCGCTTGAGTAGGCGGAGTACTTTCACTCTTGATTCCAACTCCCTCTGACCGTGTTGACAAGTTGCTTGACAAGTTGCTTGACAACTTCTCCCGAGACACTCTCTCTATAGTGTCGAGCTTTGTGTGCTTGATTGAATTGACCGGAATGCGGCCCGCTGATATGGTCAACAAATATCAAGCAAGTTATCCAAGCGTCATGCAGCCATTGGATTTTGATGCAAAGCCGGATTTGGACTTTGCTGCGTCTCATTTACAAATTCTTCTACCTTTTGCAGTCTTTTTCTTATGTCTTTGTCGCTTGTGGATGCGCACTTTGCTTACGGAGCATGACAACGTTAAATAAATAAAAAAAGACATAAGCACAGATCAAATTGGATTTTTGCGCATCGGTGTAATGGTCCCGACCCGGCCGGGCCGGGTCAAGTACCGATGAGCTCCTTTGTCCCGTGCGCGGCGTCATCTGCCATGACGAGACGCTCAGAGTCAATGTGAGGAACCAACTGAGATGGGCTTCTGCCTTTGGCTACAATGCAGAGCGGGAAGCCATTTCAAGCCACTCAAGTCTTCTTCTGTGTTTTTTGCTCGTGCACGTTCAGACGTGTTTGTGTGTCCGAGCGCCGTGCACAAGTCAACAGAGGGCTCGTCTTCAGGTCCCAACCTGATGCGCAAGGTGAGCCCGAGCCAAAGTCCGGTGAGACCCGTGGCAGTTCTTTTTTTTTTTTTTCCTGCTGCGCCGCGTACGTTGCAAAGGGGTGCGTAAGCGTCATTGTTTTCCTTTTGATGGAGCTGTCTACGTGCGAGGAGCGGGAAGACGTGAAGAGGAGCGGCCTCCGCAAGGAAGAGAGCAGCTCGCCCCATTGCGGCCAAGATTCGGTAAGTCCTCGCCGCTGAAGCAGAATGAGATTTCAGAATGAGCCGACGTCTTCCACTTTTGAGCGTTGCTTCCAAGAGACTGCTCTTGTCCACCTTGCAGGGCGTCCTGTCTGACTCGGAGAACGAGGAGCCCGTGTCCAGGCGCATCAGGAGGTTCTCGGCCTTTGTGAGAAGGAGCCGGACTTTGTCGGGCATCGCCAGGTGCTCGCTCTTTCACGCCCGGCCACGCTCGCCGCCTGGACCTCATACCTCTGTCCGTCTTCCTCAGTGGCGTGCAGAGGAGTCGCAGCTGCACGGAAGCTGGCGACAACGCCTGGGGGAAAACCAAGGGGGACGCCGACGCAGTACGGCTCGCTCGCCCCCAAGTGCCATCGGATTCCGCTCAAGATCTGGCTTCCTGCCGCGAATGTCAGGTGACATTTTATTTGCCTCGTGACCTTAACGCCGTCTCAGTCCACATGTCACGCCGTCCGAGTCCACGTGTCACCCGGCGGTGCGATGTACTGTAACTCTGCGACGCTGCCGTTGCAGGCGGCTCACAGCTTCACGGCGGGAATCCTCCTGTCGTCAGAGAACAGTCGGTCGGCCTCGGCGCCCGTCGGCGGCCCCGACCGGCGGCCTGCCCGGCGCGGCGGTGCAGCTGCGCCGGCCGTGCCACCCGAGCGCTCAGTCAGCCCGGAGAGCAACGACAGCATCTCGGAAGAGCTCAACCATTTTAAGCCCATCGTGTGCTCCCCCTGCACGCCGCCCAAACGGCTGGCGGACGGCCGCCTGCTGGAGCCCGCAGTGGTCAAGTCCACGCCCCGGAACCTGACGTGGCGCCTGCACAAGCCCACCAGCTACGAGGCCAGCCCCGCCGTGCTGCAGCGCTGGCGGCAGATCGAGCTGGACCGCCAGAGCTTTAAGGTGGACTCCAAGGGGACGTTGACCAGCCCCGTCACGGACATGCCGGAGGCCGGCGGCACCGTACCGCCGCCGCCGCCGCCTTCCAACAACAAGCGGAAGCTCCTCTTCGATCCTCTCGGCCCGGACACCCGCTCCCTCAAGATCCGCGTGCCCGCCCTCCGCTACTGCGGCGACGTGCCCTCGTGCGGCGGCGATGCTGAACTGGAGTCGGGGGCCGGCGTCGGGGCCTTTTTTGGACGCAGACATTCCTTCTCCCCGTACGCCCGCGGCTCAAGTTTCCAGTCGTGCAAGCTGGCGGCAAAGGGCTCGTTGAGCCCCCCCCGCGAGGAAACGGCTGCCTCCAAGCGGAGCAGGAAGACCAAACACCAGGACACCGCTGCCGCCGCCCCTCGAGTCTGCCAGGAGAAGAAGGACCGGGCTTTCGCCCTCAAGCTGCAAAGACAGTTTGAGCGGGAGAGCGCCCCTCCGGAGGACAAGTATTTCCTACGCTCCTGGATGGCCAATCACAGCCACAGGAGGCTCGGCCTGCGACGCTCGCGCCGTATCAACCAGCAGCGTTAGCTGATGCCGTGATGTACTTTGAGGGCGCCGCTGTCACGGCAAAAAGAAAAAACCAAAACAGTCTTTGTCAATGAAGGATGTACGGCGATCCGGTTGGGGCCGAGGAGGAGTCGAGCAGCTACGCCACAGTAGTGCAGTATTTCAAACTTCCTCGACGCCAAATATTTTAGCTGTGATTCATGGAAATACATTTAGTAGAACCCCCAAATTTGAACTTCACGTAAACTCATTTACTAAGGTGAAGCGAGCCAATGATTTCATTCATTCATCATCTTATCCTCCCTCACCAGGGTGGCCACGAAGCGGTCGCCAGCCCATGGCGGGGCACACGTTGACAAACGGCCATACACACCCCTACTCGCGCCTACGCTCCAACTACTGCGCTCACACCGAAGCGCAATTTATAAATAAGGTTTACTTCACCTGAAGAAATGTCCTTGCATAAAGTGGAAAGTCCCAGGTTGCGCTGATTGTTGTTGTTTTTTCTTTCATGAATCAAAGTTAAAATGTTAGATGTGGTGGAAACAAACACACACACACACACACACACACACACACACACACACATTCATTTGATGTTTCTTTTTTTCCAGTATACTCTCATTTCCTGCACATTGTGAATTCGTTTTTTTGTTCCAATGAGTTCACCTCCTCAGCTGAAGGGCTCCTATTCTTGACACAAGCCAGCTTTAATGTATTTTCTATGAGGAAATGATGATGATGATAATGTATGGATGTGTTTGGAAATTCCCTCTGACTCAGTGTGCAACATAATTAAGCGGAGGGAGGGCCAGCGTGCACGAGGCTCCATCCGACTGGTGAAACGGTTGGCAAACCAATGGGAGCGGAGCGGAGCGCACTCTACCTTTCCTCTGAGCGTCAATTTCCCTACTCTCCTAAAGTTTGATTGTCACGATACTGTACATTTTCTAGAGGAGCTGTGTTTGGCTTGATGTAGCAGAGGGTTTGGCGTGCCAAATCAAACTGTGACATTTTGTACGAATGAGCAAGACAACTTTATACCAAAAAAAAGTCTAATTAAAAAAAACCTGAGCAAGCAACAGCGTTTCATATTTGTGCTCATCAAGCAAATGCAGGTTAAAAACAAACAGACAAACAAACTGACATCAATGGCGCCGCTCAAACTGGCAACAATACAAGTGACTGGAAACAGTTTCGAATTAACGTCAATGTTGACGTCTGACCATCAAGGCCATGTCCCAAGAGAAATGTCGCGAGGGATGTGCTCTCAATTGGAAGAAACGAGCAGTTGACTTTGATTTTGTCCAAATGTCATCGTGAGGTTACTGCAGGTTAGGGATACTGCAGCGAACCCGCCTAGAAATACACAACAATTTGTGAAAGAAAGAAAAAAACAAAAACATGCGTAAGCATTCGTATGTTACAAGATTTATGAACAGATTTACTTCATACGAATAAAAGGTTCCCGGTTTACCGCGTCGTGGCTTCATGACGTCTCACGTTCGTGGTTATGTTCCGACCAATCGGAACCAGCCAGGTCAGTGACGGGGTAAAAATATAGAATTAGGCCTTGATCATACTCTAGAACAGTAGGTGGCGGTATTGCTCCATTAGGTTGCCACAAAGAAAAAGAAGAAGGAAGAAGCACAGCCAGGTCAGCGTTGTTTGGGGCGGAAGACAAAATGGCAGCTGCGCGCAATGGAAAGAGTGGTCTTTTAGAGAAAGTGAGTTTGTGCGCTCATGTCTTGAATGTATTTTGTTTTCAGGACAATTCTTGATCGTGTCGTCCCGCCCAGAGCAAAATTGGCAACAATGGTTGTTTGAGAGGCAAATATGTGCCTGCCTGCCTGCCTGCCTGCCTGCCTGCCTGCCTGCGGGCGGCCACATGAGCTAACATGCTAACGCTGAATGAAGGCTCCTCGAATGACTCCTTTTGAACCGCGGCGGCCTTTTGGGCTTTTCTCTTGAAGAGGGAGCAACTGCTATGTGTACATGTTAGGACTGATGGAGGTGCGGGGGTCTGGACTCTGCGGGTAGCTATTTGCTGGGTTGGCGCGGGTGGGGGACAACGGCATTGATCGTCCCAGTACTGGCCAGGCTGGGATGAATCAGTATGGAAAGGCCGGGCCCCCTCTTGCGTGCCTTGTTGTGGCTGCGCGCCGAGTGGAGTCGTACCCGCTCCAGGTGGGTGCTGAGGGCGTGGTAGCAAGCGAGATTAAGACAGGATGATGGAAGGATGAATGAGGACAAGCGGGAATGCATTGTACGACATGGGATGTGCATGACTGTTACTTGAGGCCCGGTGGACTTCAATGTCTGCCTGCTCACGGCCATCATGAAGTTACATGTTGTGGGACAGGGGTTGGGCGCCTTTGTGTCTGTTAGTTTGTACGTGCGTGCACGCATATGAATGGCCTAGGATTTGATGATTACTCAGGGGCACCATTGACGACAAATGGTTCGATGGAGAAGGCCCGTTTCCTGTGGTTGGACAAGACAGGACCATCTAGTCCAGCCGGGATGGGTATGATAATAACACTCTCCACGCTGTAATGGCAAAGTCGAAAGTGTACTTAATAACACTCTCCACGCTGTAATGGCAAAGTCGAAAGTGTACTACTTCTTCGGCACGCTGTAATGTCAAACTTGAAAGTGTACTACACAGCTCTAGAATCAAATCAAAGCGACGAGGGAAACGACAGCCAAAATAGACTAAGACGTGAGGTGGCTACTAATCCAGCAACGACAACTTTCACCTCAAATCGACTTTAGCTAAAAACTCGCTAGAGGGACCTTGCATATAACGTTTAGGGGGGCATCGCAAAGCCTTCAAAAAGGAAGGTTCAGAGGCAAAAGATGAAGCCCTCTTGTCAAATTAACACTTTTTTCCGATTAATCACTTACAACAATCGATAGGCCCGAAATGATCAAAACACTCTGATTTCAGCCACTCAACAGGAAATATTTTTCAGTTTCTGTACCTCCATTAAGTCATGACAAAGTGTTTTCTTTACAGTCATTTTTTTTTTTTTTACACAAAGGGATGGACATAAAAATCCCATGTCTCATTCATTAAAGACGTTATCAACAGATTATTCATCAGTTACAGCTAGGCGTTAAACATTTCAGGAGAAGATTAAATTGTCACGTTTTGTATTGTTTTGACAGATATTCCCATCGTGATTCGAGACCCCCCAACACACACACACACACACACACAAATGCCCAAAAATGACACAATACTATCAAAGAGATGTGGGTGTAATGACGTCTAGGTGCATTGTTTCAGTGGAGAATCGACGAAAAGCCAGTGAAGATCGACAAATGGGACGGCGCCGCGGTCAAGAACTCTCTGGATGATGCAGCTAAGCAGGTGGGTGTCTACTACTAATTGTCTACTTAGACTCAGGTCCACTGATGGAGCCCTGTACCTTTGGTTTGATGTCATTCAATGAGACGCTTTCTGCGGCTCTCGAAATAGATCAGAAACCTGTAGATGAAAATGCGTTATACGGACAAAAAAAGCCAAAGTATCTTGTGGAAAAGTACCATTGGGCATACCTACTCAAATAAGTGGAGTCAAAATGCGCTCTGCGAAAACCAAGATGGTTGGAAGAATAGATGACTTGCATCCAAACAGTAAATGCTATTAAACAAGTCTCATACCGAGTGAAAAACGAGGCTAGCGTCCAACATGTTTCTTGTCAAGAGAAGTTTGGGGTACGCTCAAATTGTGCCGGTCGCGCGCAGGTGCTGCTGGAGAAGTATGGCTACGAGGAGAACTTTGGTCTGGTGGACGGCCGTCTGGTCATCTGTACGGTCTCATGTGTCTTTGCCATGGTGGCCCTGGTGTGGGACTACCTGCGCCCCTTCCCCGAGTCCAGACCCGTCCTGGCCTGCTGCGTGGTCTCATATCCTTCGCACTGCGATGCGTGGTCTTTTCTCACGCGAGGCAACTGTTACCCCCCCACCTCATTTCTGAACTATGTTCATCCGTGCCACAAGAATCGCACGTCAGGTGGTTTTTTCTCGTAGCTGGTAAAGACGGGAAACAACACCCGGATCTCACCCCCCCCCGTCAGCAAGCTACGGATGCGAGATAAGCAAGCTAGGAATCAATCGCTCGGCCCCGGTGGAAACATCGGGTTCAGTCGCTAACGTGCTCCTTGACGGCAGCCCTCACCTACTTCATCATGATGGGCATCCTGACGCTGTACACGTCCTACAAGGAGAAGAACATTTTCCTGGTGGCCCTCCAGAAGGACCCGGCCGGGATGGATCCGGACCGCGTGTGGCAGCTGGCGTCCTCGCTCAAGCGGTAAGTCAAAGTCTGCTTTATCGTCAATTTCTCCAATAGCGTGCTGGGAGCGTGTCGGCTCGGGGGCCGGGCTGACGGCCGTCCGCACGCGTGCGCTCTCCCGCCGGCAGGTTCGACGACCAGTACACACTGCGAGTGGCCTTTACGGACGGCGAGCGCAAGATGTGGTTGGAGAGCCATATGACCTCGTCGGTGGCGTCCTTCTTCGACGGCAACGGAACGCTGGCCATGGACCGCTTTGAAAAGTGCGTGTCGGCGCTTCACGACGCGCTAGCCGCCGACAAGAAAAGCAAATAAAAGTGTCTCCTTTGTGATCGCTCAGTGGGGGAGTTTTGTTTGAAAGCCCCTTTCCTGTCGTTGACGTGCTTTTCTGTGATTCACACTTTTGACAGCCTTACCAACAAAGACTTGTCGGGGTAGTTTGTAGCGTGAGGCGGCTTGTGTTGAACCAAATGGCACAAAGTGATATTTCAAGCAATTTGAGATCCTCTTTTAAACCGAGAACCTGAGGGCGTCCGCCTGGCCTCCAGATAAGGACTTGACGTTCCCGAGTTTCTGTCGACAGATAAGGACTTGACGTTCCTGAGTTTCTGCCAATAGTAGCGACGCACAGGAAAGATTGTACCTTTTCACCCATTGTCTGAATTGCCACATTTAGGCACTTGTGGAGAGAGCCAGGGCTTTTCCTCCTCCAGTTTGCTCACGGCAGGCTGACTGACTGACTTTTGACCCGATCTTGCCCTACGCCGCTGAGTAACGCTCCGCCCACGAGCCTTAGAGAGGATTGGCTGTGGGCGGGGCCTGGAGTCACTCGTCAGCCGCCGGCCGTCGGGATGGCCTGCTTGGCGGCCTTCTGGTCGGCTCACAATCCGGCTGTCACCAACGCCGTCATCATGGTAGGAGCCGTCGCTCGACACGCAATTTGGACAACGTCTACCGCAATTAGCGCTGCGATGAGTTTCATTCTGATTTCTCAATTTATTGATGCATCAGATTATAAAGAAAAAAAAATCCTATTTTAAGCTCCTTGATTGAAAAGCGTCTGCTTGACAGTGCAGCAAATGCACGACTCGGACTGAAGGCATAAAATGGGCAAAAATTGTACTCGACCACAGACGTTTGCCGGCGAGAGTCCGAAATTACCAGACGGACAAAAAACAAACAAAAACAAAAAACACTAACCCTTGCTCATTCATTTTGTGAAAATGTACATGTGGGCTGTCTTCTCACTCAATTTTGTGTGTGTGCGTGCGTGCGTGCGCGCGCGCGCACCTCAGAACACAAACGGGCCTCCGGACCTGCTGCTGGAACCACCGTCCCTATTCGTCTCGGTCGACCCCTACGCGGAGCAGGCGACTGACCGCGCGGTGTACCTTCCGCCGCCGTGGCATGGACGTCCTCGGATGGCCGACGTGGGTCTGACGGAAGCTCAGAGGTTTCGGTCATTGCCGCGGAGGCCGGCCGTCAACATCCGCTTCAGAGACTTAGAGTACTCGGTCCGTGAAGGACCCTGGTGGAGGAATGCCGGTAAGGAGCACGGGCAAAAGTCGTCTTCAAAGCGCCTTAGGGCCGGTCGGAGAGTATGAAAATTGTTGCCTCTTTGCCAGTAGATGAGAAGAAGATTCAAAGGCACTTCAACTGTTTGAGAAGAGATTGAAATGTTTTTGTTTGAAACTAGAACTTCAAATGATGAGATGGAAAGGACATTTTGAGGCACCAACTTGGTTTTGGATTTCACAAATGTTTACCAAAACATCACCTGTACTTTGTGCGTGCCATCTGCTAATCTGCGGTCGCAAATAGCAAGTCCAGATTACAACCTGCTCATGAGTAAAATTAGAACAGTACTGCTATCTGCTGCTCAGTGAAGAAAAGTAAATGAACGGTCTTTGTCTGGGGTTTGCCGTCTTCTCAGGTAACAAGACTTTGCTGAGAGGGATCTCTGGAAAGTTCACCAGCGGAGACCTGGTGGCCGTCATGGGGCCCTCGGGGGCCGGCAAGTCCACTCTCATGAACATCCTGGCGGGCTACAGGTCAGGCCAGGCCAAAGCCTTTGTCTCCTAGATCAGAGCCGGGTGGAGGAATCTGAAGCCTTCTCCACCGGGGAATACGTGCATTGCGTGGCTTTAGACTTTGCGTCAAATGGTCCGTGGCAAATTAGGGCGGGTTTGCAAATGAAAACAATGCTACCTTGCGTGCAACAGAAGAATAGAAGCGTGAGCGAGCGAGCGAACGAGCGAGCGAGTGAGTAAGTGAGCGAACGAGTGAGCGAGCGAGCAAGCGAGTGAGTCCTTTGCACTGCAAAGTAGAATGACAGTTGCTGCTTATTTTGCTGTGGTTGTGCCAGAGGGTTAGGGTTAGGTCTTGTGCGCTCCAATCTTGACGCTTGTCGTAGCAGATCTGGGTGGGCGACTCTCCGCGCTCGCAGGCCGGCTCGGCTGGGCTCAGCACGTTTGCCTTTTGGGTGACAGGGAGACCGGAATGAAGGGTGAAATCCTGATCAACGGCCATCCTCGAGACCTGCGATCCTTCCGTAAAGTTTCCTGTTACATACATCATGCAGGACGACATGCTGTTGCCGCACTTGACCGTGCAGGAAGCCATGATGGTACGTGCGGCGCGCTCACCACCGGCAGTCGGCTCACCCTTTCCGTCTGTGTCGCTCGCGCAGGTGTCGGCCAACCTGAAGCTTCAGGAGAAGAAAGACGTTCGCAAGGAGAAGGTGAGCGGCCTGTTTTGCCCGGATTTTCCCTCCTGGCCAAGACACACGTTGCCGGAGCTTCTATTGTGCTGCGTCAGGTGTGCGAGATGCTGATGGCTTTGGGTTTACTGGACTGCGGCTCCACCAGGACCTCCAAGCTGTCGGGTGGGCAGAGGAAAAGATTGGCCATCGCTCTGGAGCTGGTCAACAACCCACCTGTCATGTTCTTTGACGAACCCACCAGGTACGTTTCGTATACGCACACGCCGGACGGACTCACTGACTGGACTCTGGCGTCAGTTCATGCCCAAGGCGCCGGACGGACTCACTGACCGGACTCTGGCGTCAGTTCATGCCCAAGGTGCCGGACGGACTCACTTACTGGACTCTGGCGTCAGTTCGTGCCCAAGGCTGCCGATGTTTTTCAACTTAGTGATTGATTTGATATGTTTTTGACATTGAAGTATTCAGGAAAGTAAGTGAGGTAGTCTCTTTTCCAAGGTAACTCTTCATACACTGGAACAATCATCAAATTCCCCACATGTAATGAATTGGTCATGTGTGTGTGCGTGTGTGTGCGTGTGTGTGTGCGTGTGTGTGCGTGTGTGTGTGTGTGTGTGTGTGTGTGTGTGTGTGTGTGTGTGTGTGTGTGTGTGTGTGTGCGTGCGTGCGTGTGCGTGTGCGTGTGCGTGTGCGTGTGTGTGCGTGCGTGCGTGTGCGTGTGTGCGTGCGTGCCAGCGGTCTGGACAGTTCTTCGTGCTTTCAGGTGGTGTCTCTGTTGAAGGCTCTGGCACGCGGCGGCCGTACGGTCATTTGCACAATCCACCAACCCAGCGCCAAACTGTTTGAACTCTTTGACAAGGTGGGTGCTACAATGATGTCATCAGGTCACTATTACATCACCAACCCGGATATAAATGTGTGTGTGCGCGCGTGTGTGCGCGCGTTGCAGCTCTATGTGCTAAGTCACGGACAGTGCATCTACCGAGGAAGTGTCTCGGCTCTGGTTCCGTACCTCGGAGACCTCGGACTCAACTGCCCCACGTACCACAACCCCGCCGACTTTGGTACTTAACCGGATAGCAAATACGGAATGTCGGAAAAGGTCAATCGATGAATTCCTGGACTTTTTCCAGGCCGCACAATTGAGAACACTTTGTCGGTTTCAAAACGGGTTGGATGTGAACCCCCCCCCCCCCCCCCATTTTTGTATTTGGCTCGTCCCGCTACCTGTGTTTCTAGCGGTCCTGATAGTGATGGCGACACGCAGATCGCTACCTGCAATACTTGTATCTTTACTTTCCCAGGTGAACAAATAATAACAGCTTATACTATACAATGCTGACATGCCTCAGTGATGGAGGTGGCGTCGGGGGAGTACGGGGACCACACGGGCAGTCTGGTCCGAGCGGCGCGGGGCACCTGGTCAGAAGGAGACGTAACAGAGGACCTTCAACTCCGCTCGCTCGTATGGCGGCGAGCCGACGAGGTGAGAAACAGATGCGCTGGCTTCATTGGTCTGTCCGCTAATTGCTGGCCGTCAATCAGGAGTGGTCATCCGAAGGCTGTCACAGCTTCTCGGCGAGCTGCCTGGTCCAGTTCACCATCCTGTTCCGGAGGACCTTCCTCAGCATCCTCAGGGACTCGGTGAGAGGAGCGCACGTACGTGCGGCGGTACCGCTCGCTTGCGTGTTGTGCCTCACCAGCTCCGGCTCCCAGGTGCTGACGCACTTGCGGATGTCATCCCACCTGGGCATCGGGCTCCTGATCGGCCTCCTCTACCTCGGCATCGGCAATGAGGCCAAGAAGGTCCTCAGCAACTCGGGCTTCCTCTTCTTCTCCATGCTGTTCCTGATGTTCGCCGCCCTCATGCCCACTGTGCTCACCTGTCAGTCAGTTGCCGCCGCGCCGGCGTGTTCCGAGGACGATGACGCGTTCATGTTCTTGCCTTAGTTCCCCTGGAGATGGGTGTCTTCCTGAGGGAACATCTCAACTACTGGTACAGCCTAAAAGCCTTTTACTTGGCCAAGACCATGGCCGACGTTCCCTTCCAGGTGAAGTGGGCCCCTTGTGTTCCTTGTACCACTACTCCTATTCGTACGGATCCGGAATCGGTACCGTGCTCACGCTGGTGTCTTAACGCCCCCCGATCTCAAAATGTGTCAATCAAATACGGCGCATCCATTTTGTTTTCCACAAAGATGGAAAATGCCAGAGCCAAACGTGGTGAGAGGGGAGTGTCTATTCTTTGATTTCCAATGAACACACGCGAGGATTGGAAGCAAATTTTCTTCCATATCAAAAGGAGCAATGAAGGCACCAGCGGAGCGACACTTGTTTCAGTCCAAAAACTCAAGGCAGCAGCGTCGCACGTACCGTTCCGATACTCGCGATGCTCGTACTGGCACGTGGGTTGATGTGAATCCTTGGGGTGTGTATCGCAGGTCGTATTCCCGGCGTTGTACTGCAGTATCGTGTACTGGATGACGTCTCAGCCTGCCGACGCCACTCGCTACTTCCTCTTCCTGTCGCTGGGGGTCATGACCTCACTGGTGGCTCAGAGTCTGGGACTCCTGATCGGCGCAGCCTCCGCTTCCTTGCAGGTACTTTCAAAATGAGAGTCACTTCGAAAGGCGTAGTTTCAAAATAAAAGTTGTTTGTATAATGAGAGCTTGTCATGTCATTACAAACAAAGCGTTTCAGTCTTACTTTCAAAATAGGAGCCACTACAGGTCGTAGAAATGCATGTCTGCTGTTCAGGACATGCTTTGACACTACTTGGTCCTCAGGTCAGGAAGTACTTTCAAAGTAAGTGTTGCTGAGGGCAACAAAGAAGCACTTTCAGAATCAATTTTTCAGCTGCTCAGAAAGATGTCCTGAAATAAATAAATAAGATTCTGATCTCCACTCGGTGCAGGTAGCGACGTTTGTGGGTCCGGTGACGGCCATTCCGGTTCTACTGTTTTCTGGCTTCTTTGTGAGCTTCGACACAATTCCCTGGTACCTCCAGTGGATGTCCTACGTCTCATACGTCAGGTACGCCACGCCGGGGATTAGGGTTAGCTAGGCTGGCTTTTTTTGTTGTTGGGGAAAGCAGGCGGGTTCAGCATGTCCCCCTCAATTCTGGGCGCGGACATGAGCCCAAAACATGAGCAAATCCAAGAAACGATTCACTCGATAGGTGGGAACGTTAGTCGACGACCCCTCTGTTGTTGGTCCACCTGTTTATGTGCCCGTACATTGACCGTCAAGCGGTCCGTTGTGTAGCCACCTGGTCCAGACGGCTCTCCTTGTGAGGATGCACAGATTGAGTCCAGGTGTCCTTCAGGTACGGTTTTGAGGGCGTGATCCTGTCCATCTACGGTCTTCATCGAGAGGACCTTCACTGTAATCCTCAAGAAACCTGTCATTTTCAGAAGTCGGACGCCATTCTCAAGGAGTTAGACATGGTGGACGCCAAGCTCTACTTGGACTTTGTAGTTCTCGCCATCTTCTTTTTCGCACTGCGCCTACTAGCTTATTTTGTCCTACGATATAAGATTAGAGCAGAGCGGTAGAGCCGGATTAGGAGACGCAACGAGACCGCCGGGCCAGAGAGGAAGACCCGAACCTCCAGGAGAGCCGGGTAGAATCGAACCACCGGGACTGAGAGCTAGAAGTAGACCACCGAGACAGAAAGGTTAGAACCGGAACTTGGTGAAAAAGCGGCAGAAGCAAACCACCGCTTCTAATATGTAGAACCAGACCACCGGAGTTGGGAAGAGGTAGAACTAGACCGCTACGCTCGGGAGGGAGGTAGAATCAGACTGCCACCGAGTTAAATGAGAATACCGGAACCGGGAGGCGAAACAGGAGCTACGGGACCGAGCGCTAGAAACGGAGCACCGGTAGAGCTGAACCGACAAGTTAGGGAAGTAGGACCAGAGCAACAGAACTGAGCGCATCAAGACTCGCTTTGCTGAAGTCAAAGGTTCAGCAGGTTTTTCATAGCCAATCGTAAGGACTTTGGAAAACCGCGCAACCTAAGCCTTACCGGAAGAAGTCCTTTCAAAATCGAAGTGCAGTAGTTGGCGTGGAGACTGAGTAGGAACATCCCGGAACAGGAGCAGGTCTCCGCTTCGTCAAATGACAGGTGGCAGCCCATCCGCAGGGTGAACTTCTCCAGGTCTGTCAAATTCAAATAAAATATTTGTCTTTGTTTTTTCCTCTCTCTAAATCTTTCAAAGATTTGATGTTTCAGTCAGACCCCCATGCTGTTTTGGACTATGACCAATGGTGGCAGAGCAGAGCAGGCTCAGCTCTAAGCTACTAACGAGTATGTCTACGCTATGTGGTCCAAGGATGAGCCTGATTGGTCTCCTGGGTCCTGTTGTTGTTGTTCCATCTTCTTCTTTGGGGAATGGTGATGGAACAAGCATGCTTTTGCCATCCAGTGACCGACCGCTCACCCTCGGGAGTCCATCTATGGCCGAGCGAGACAACACGGCGGGCGCCGGTCAGCGGAGGTAATGAAGCCTCCTAAAATTTCAAACGCGGACGAGTTTTGCGAAGAAAACGTCTAAAAAAAAAAAAGCACACGCTTTTGCCGTTTTAAAAGGAAAATGTCAAATTTGCAACCACATCTGGAGACGTTTTGAGTGGACGGTAGGAGATTGCCTGATTCAAAATAATGTCACAATAGCAATGTACTTTTTTCCACTAATAACTTGGTCCAATAAATGAACAATCCCAGACCGTACAGCATAAGAACTACAACACGTCCATGTAACAATATCGGGTCAAAAATAAAAAGGCGCGACGTGCATGTAGCATTAGCTTAGCTTGAGAATGTTTTATTTCGAACAGTAAAAAAAAGAAAAGAAAAAGGAAATACAAGAAAAAAGCCGAATACAGAAAATGCTAACTCAATACAATAGAACATAAAAAAAGAATGATGCTGCATTATAATTTTACCCAATATAATAAACTCATATTTGTTCGAAAAGGAGTAAAAAGAAGCCTGAGCTTATCTGGCTCTACCCCTTGTAACTACATTTGTTTACATATACATGCTTAAATCCATATACATAGACATGTCAAGATTTGACCATAGTCAAATATATAATTTTTTTAAAATAAATAGAAAAAGCAACTAAAACAACTTCACAGTATCTTACGTTGTCCCGTCAATATTGTGTGCTTATACATTTTTTTTAAAACTTAGGTAAGGTACTACAGTTCTTTAGTTCTTCACTGCTGGTGTTCCATAATTCCACACTTTTAACTGTTATACAATGTCACTTTAAGT
Organism: Syngnathus leptorhynchus; assembly: GCF_054491065.1. Classification (NCBI taxonomy): domain Eukaryota; kingdom Metazoa; phylum Chordata; class Actinopteri; order Syngnathiformes; family Syngnathidae; genus Syngnathus; species Syngnathus leptorhynchus. The sequence goes on along the minus strand of NC_141201.1, from coordinate 46,201 downwards.
TTGTTCTCACCAAATCTCTTTTAAACACAAGTGTTCCTCTTAAATAATAGGTACTTTCCCTCCACTCAAACAACATCTGGATACTGTTTGGCAATTGATCATTTTTTTATTTTGTACACGAGTTGGATGGTTTTAAAAATCGACCAGGTCGTTGTATTTCAGTGTGTTCAGTTTAATAAAGAGAGGGTTAGATGGTTCTCTATGATCAGCATTATTTACAAGTCGTATTGCTTTTCTTTTTTTTTAATGAATGAAGATTGAATCTGTGTTTGTTTTATATATATTGCCCCACACCTCCACACAGTAAATAATGTATTCGCTTCTTTGAGGCTAATTGGCTCGTTTGAGGCTAATTAACTTGCGCTAGAAAGTTTCTCATGAGGAAGATTTCCATTCCGGCGTTTCCATGACGAGACCCTGGAGTTTAATTTGGCTCGGTCCGACCACCGGCAGAGAGCTGCTCGGCCGCCGCATTCGGGACCCGCTCATCCCCACGGGACTTTTGACATTGACCTATAAGGCCACGTACGGAGCCACCAAGCCTTCTTGCGGCAGACGGACGCCAGGTAAGGGTCGGAGGCGACCGCTCACTTTGGCTCGATGGCTTTGTTTTTGCTAGCAGGTGGAAAAGACGTCTCCAGTTTTTCAGCTTCATAATTAAAATGACGACCTAGAGGAGTTGGATTGATAGTCTGAAGAAAGTGCTGGAACGCTTTTGCCAGCAGCCGTGGATGGGAATGGCCAGCCCGGCTTAGCGGCTTGCTTTTTAGCGGCTAGCGTTCGCCTTGGTTTTTGCTCGTGAATTAGCACGATGCTCGTGAAAGCGGCTTGACCCCCAAATCTGGTCATTTACCGAAGTTTTTTTTTTTTTTGCATTAGGCTCTCGAGGGACCGTTCGGGTTCCCGAGTAATCGCGACGTCGTCTGCGACGGGATGTCGGCCGAGAACTCGTCGCACAGCACCTTTGTGTTCTACGGGTTCCCTGCGCTGGACGAGCGGCGCTGGGTCCTGGCGCCGCCGCTGGCCACCACCTCCGTCTTGGCGCTGCTGGGCAACGTACTTTTGATTTTTGTCATCGCCAGCGTGGAGCGTCTCCACAGCCCCATGTACCTGATGCTTGTGTACAATAGATCGATCCGTGTGGCATCTAGCCATTGCACGTGTACAGTGAACCCCCGTTCCATCGTGCCTTCCTTCACGTTTGTGACCCGCTGGCGACAGGGTTTCTTGAAGCGCATTTTCACAACATTTGGATGTCATATCATTGTAGAAAATTGTTTAAAAGGGAACTATCGACACAATACAAGCTTGGCGATGGAACGGGATTCACTGTACCGCACCAATGTACCATATATGCTGCTGTGCCTTGACTTACGATTCAACATTCTCCCGCGACCGAGCTCGTGACGCAAATAACGCTACCTGTACGTCTGAAGAATTTGAGGGGAAGTGGAAAAGAACCCGGGATACGCCAACGGTGCGTGCCATTTAATTCATAGTCGATGAATAGCAATCTAATCAAGGAGGTGGATGAAACTCTCCTCTTTGGGTCTCAAAGAACACAATGCACAACTGTGGAGGTAAGAGTGCAATCAATGGCAGACGCCTGCCTGTCTTTGTCAGGGCACTCCCTAAGCGACAGGGAGCGCTCACGCACATTTAAATTGGGTGGCTAGTTCGGTGTCAGTGTCTTGGCCTTGTTTTTTTTTTGGTTTTTTTTTTGGCTCTCCCGTTCCAAAAATCCTTTTAGGCTTTTATCGGTAGCTCGTAGCTGGCGTAACCTGTCAGACTCGTAAGTCAAAGCAGCAGCATGCAGAAAGCTCCCGTGTAGCACAAAGCATGTAGCGCGTGTACCCAGGTACCTGCTGATTTGCGCCCTGTGCCTGGTGGACCTGCTAGCCGTCGGCGCCATCATCCCCAGCACCCTGGTGGGTCTGCTGGTGGATGGGACCCGCGTATCCCTGGCCGGCTGCCTGGCGCAGATGTTCGCTACCCACTTCCTGTCATCGGTGGAGTCCACCCTGCTCATGGCTATGGCGCTGGACCGCTACGTGGCCGTGTGCCGCCCGCTCCGCTACAAGCAGCTGGTGGGTCGGCGAGCGCTGGTCACGCTGACGCTCTTCACCTTGGCCCGGAGCGGTGCTGTCATGGCCACCTTGGTGGGCCTGGCCGGCTCGCTGCGCTTCTGCGCTTCTGACGTGATCCGCCACTGCTACTGCGACCACATGGCTCTGGTCAGCCTGGCGTGCGGCGACACCGGCCGCAGCGCCGCCGCCGGCGTGGCCGTCATCGGCTGCTTCGTGGGCGTGGACATCCCGCTCATCATCTTCTCCTACTCCAAGGTTTCCACGCTCTCCGTTTCAGAACGAGGCTTGCCGTCATACTTCCGGATGGTAGAACGCGTGCACGGTCGGATGGTCGATTGGCCCGACACCAAACACGACTGCCGACCAGAAGGCTCAAGTTGTCACTGAAGCCTGTTTTCCTCAAAGGCTTTGCCTTTCTCACTTTTGCCAGCCGGAAAGTATGCGTGGGGTCGTGGTGAAATGTTTACTTGACGGGTCTATCTCACTGGTCCGGAGACTTGTCAGCAACCCGATGGCGAGGTGAATCTCTGCTACGGCGTCTCTCGGATGATGAGGTCGCCAGTGATTCTCAAAGGTTCTGTTTTTTCCTTTTGGCTGCGCTCTGAGACATCGCGGCCTTTAATTCTGTTCGCGGCTTAGGGAGTCGTCCCCGCAAGGTCTCTGCGTCTTTGCCGGAGACATGGCAGTGCCGCTTCCGTACTTTGTTGCAGAGTCTCTATGACATCACAAAAAGGCGGCGGCGCCTCTCAGACTAAAGGTATAGTCTTGCGAGACGTCGCCCTGGCGAGAGCGCAAACGGGAGCTCGGTCTCCACCGGTGAGATGGGCAAAGCCGTGAGCAATATTGCAAAATCTCATCACTCGTTTGCTAACTCAGATCCTCGTCGCCGTGGTGCGGGCGGCGGCCCCCGGGGACGAGCGTCGTAAGGCCTTCCACACGTGCGGCACACACCTGATGGTGATGACGGTGTTCTACCTGGTCGGCAGCATCACCTTCCTGTCACACAACCTCGGTCTCGCCATCCCCACCGACGCCAACAGCGCCATGGGGCTCCTGTACATCTTGACCCCGGCCGCCGCCAACCCCGTTATCTATGGGGTCCGCACCGCTGAGATCAGGAACGGCGTCTGCGGCCTTCTTGGCTTCAGGGACGCCACCAAGACCAAGGGCAAGGTCTTGCCCGCCAACGCCGCCCTGTAGATGTCAAGACGCTCAACTGCTTTAACGATGAAAATACTTGTTTTATTTCATTCTTTATAAATCCCACATTGGTCTTTTCAGTGAAAGCAAAACGTGTGGCTTTGTGTCGCTGCTGAGTAAAACAATCAAAGCAACCGACAAGTGTGCTCAACCAACAGAGAGCTCATTTGGAGTTTGTGTTTCTCACGCAGTCCTCAAATGTCCAGACTCGGGTTCTTCCGTAATCTACACAGAACAAAAAGTACTGTATAGTGACAGACACTGTGAGAATGATTCCTCCAGCATGAATGTTTTTCACCGAGTCGTCTTACGGAATTTTCTAAACGGAAATTTTTTAAAAAGAGCGTTCTTCACGCAATGGTCCTCCTCGGCTGCTCTCTAGACCGCTGCACGAGGAAGCCTCTTCACGGAAAGGAGATTGTTTCCATTCGACGATATGAGTACTTTACTCGCCGATTCTGGCGAAGGAGCCGGGCGACGTGGGTCGGACGTCCCAAAAGTGCAAAGAAGTCCTGGTGGTGCCAGACCATCTGATGTGGACTCACTTTGCTTGTGAGTTTGGGTGCGCAGGGGATGCGTCATGCAACCAGGAAGGCTCCTGCAGAGAGGACACGCCTGCGTTAAGATCCCTCGGCAATGGCGTGCATAGACTTAGCGTGAACGTCATTGTCACGTCAACTAACAAAGGCAGAAAAGATCTACTAGTTCTCCTCCAAACCTGCAGGGGTCAGAGCGAAACAGACACATCGCAACTAGCCAAACTTCCTGTCAGGTGTCAGGGGCAGCCATAATTGCCTACAGACCGGTATAAAAGCCGGGGAACAAAGAAGTGAAGGCCGCACAGTGGAAGAAAGAAAAGTGAAAGGGAGAAAGCAAAGCAAAGCAAAGCAAAGAAAAGAAACTCTCAGAGAGCCCTCAGTTTCTAGTCACACGCAACTGGTTGGAAATGGACTTGAACGATTTGGGTTAAAAGGTTTGAATTGTTTGCTTTGGGGTACAGGTTTGGGGTTGTGGGTGAGAGGAGGATGTTAATTAAGCTGAAATCCATCATGGACAACACCCCCTTTGTGACATTGTGCGGTCCCTGAGCAGCTCCTTTAGCAGCAGAGTATTACACCCACGGTGTAGGAAGGAAAGATTCTGCAGGTCCTTCATTCCCACTGCTGTCAGACTCTACAACATGCGTGGCGCCTGATAAAATCGTGTTTTGTCTCTACCGCTACTAGTGGCACTTGTCTTTGTCCTCGTCTGTTATTTATCCTTTTTTAAATTTGGCACTTGTCTTCTTGCACTCTTGTACGCTGCTGTGACAAGTAAATTTCCCCGCTGTGGGATGAACAAAGTTCTATCATCATCATTATCATCATCAGGCTGTGTTTGTCTTGGCTTTGAGTGGCTGTCAATTCATTTGCGGTTACTTGTGCTTCATGTTTTAATAATGTTTGTATGCAATTGGTTTAACTCAAAATAATGCAATGTTTCTTTGTTTATCAACCTGACTAATCAACCTCCAAGTAGTTGTGCGATAAACTGCAAAACGAAGGAGAAAAGATAGTCCGAATTGTTCTTGCGTTCAAAGGACCCAGGCCCTTTTTCAACTTGGGGCAAAGAACTTGTTAAGCAAAACTTGACAATCATCGTCAGGATGAAAATGTGCTCGTAGTTGAGCCACCGCACCTGCAGGGGGCAGTGTTGCTGCATAGTATCTCATCTGTATGGTTAAGTTAGGATGCCGTGTTGACCAATACATCGGAAGGTAAGGCGTACAGGTTATTTTAAGAGGAATAAGGATTAAAACAGTGTATCAGAGTAATAAGAAATAGAAAATGCAACAATGCTTGACGCAAACTCAGAAATCAAAAAGTAAACTAATTCGTAAGCTATTGCTCCAATGAATTATTATAGTTAGTTTTCCATGCAAAAACATAAAAATAACACGAATAGATTTGATGAGAAAATTGGCACCTTTTAAATATGAAGAAAAAAAAATCCTATCATCGATTTGAATCCTAAGAGTAATAATTCATGACATTAGTTACAATATCAAAACCAAAATGCTACACTCACCAGCGCGGGACGACGCCTGTCACTGCCACGCCCGCCTCGGCCTGGGCACCAGCGGCAAACCAAAAGACAAAAACGGGGAGGGGCTGTGGAATATTGCCTTTGGCAGACAGTTGCTTCCCTTTGTTATTGCGAGGCCGCTGCGGCGGCGCCCAAATCCACAACGGTCGTTCCCCTGAGGCCGGCGCAGGCAGCGCCGGCCGGCAACCCGTCTGCAGACAGCCGGCGGCCTTTGTGGGCGCCTGCCGAACAAAAAGAGCATCGCCGATGACTTGTTTGCCACGCCTGAAAAAGCGCTTTTGTGTGGCTTTTCACTCGTTTCCCCTCGAGCATCAAAGGGAGATACATTTGCCAGGTGCTAGAATAGTGTGAAAAGTTGCCCAATCCATCAGCAAACGTGCCAAGCTGAGTTCCCCTCCTCACCTTGTCCGGGTGAGGGCAGGGCGGTGGCTCCGCCCCCTCCGTTGGTCTGCGAGCAGACGTGGGCGTGTCGGCCGTCGGTGTTGTGTTTGTGGTGGTGGTTGCTGTGCAGCTTGTACTTCATCAGCAGAATGAAGATGAAGACCAGAACGGACGCCACGATGATGCCTCCAAGGATCAGGATCATGGTGCCACCCAAAAACTGAACAAGTCAAACGCCAAGGTCAACATCTCAACGTGCGCGCAAACACACACACACACCGCCAGAGGTAAAGAGTGCCCCCTGCCTGGTCTCGTATGGAGTGACACCGTCCGTACTCTGGTTCAGTGGCAAAGGCGACGCATCCAACCATCTTGGTGCCGGTCAAGGCGGCAAGGCCGTCGTCGTAGATGGCCAGGACGCACAAGTCGTAATCGCGGGAGGACGCCAGATCGCTCAACAGGAAGTACTTGTGATTGGCCGGGATCATCCTGCAGCCAAAGCATCCATCCATCCGTCAATCAATCAATCCGTGCATGATTTTGGACAGGCCGCAAGACCCCGGCGGAGGAGCCATCCGACGACAGGCTAGGGCGGGTGAGCTCACCTGTAGATGAGGACGTCGTCCGCAGAGCTATTGTACTGGATCTGGTAGGTGCGCACACCGGCAATGTGGTTTTGCGCGGGCCACGTGATGAGGGCGGTGCTGGCCGTTAGTTCGGACACGCTGACCCGCTGCTGGGCGACTCGCGCCTGACCGCCGTTGGACTTGATGGACGTGGGCACGTCCGAGGGCCCCGGGTCGGAGTCCGGCTTGGGCTCCGAGTGCGGCGAGGGGTTGACCACCAGCTCCACTGGCGCCGTGGCCTCGCCGGCCGCGTTGGATGCGATGCACGTGAACTTTCCGGAATCCTGCCGGGAATCGGAGGGGAGCGGCTGAGCAAGGGAGGAGGGCAACGCTTCAAGAGAAGAAGGGGCGGCATCCCTCCCGGCCTACCTTGACGGAGGCCTTGATGATATCCAGCGAGCCGTTGTCGTAACAGACTGTGCGCGACGTGTTGCCCATTAGCTTCCCGTCGGGACTGACCCAGTGGGTGGAGGGTTCCGGGTCGCCCATGGACTTGCAGCGCAGGCTCACCTCCTGGCCCTCCATCACAAACATCTTAGACGTGTGACGAGTGATCATCGGAGGTTCGCACACAAACTCCTCCTGTAGCGAGATGTTCAAATGAGGTTGTGAAATGAGAAGGTTGCTATGGAAATGAGCGCTCTATATCTGACAGCTGTTTGTAATGTTGAAAAGCGAAGAAGGAAGGAGGTTCATCAATAACTAGCGGCGTGCGGCGAGACGTCTGGCTGAGCTGTTGGCGTTCAAATCCTCCAAACTAACAAATTGTTAGGAGGCTCCATATTCATACAAAGCCCTTTAGCCTAGCCACAGCCACGGCACCAGCGTCACACCTCTCTGATGGTCCAGAAGTACTTCCCGGCGAGGTCTCGAGGGGAGGCGCAGGTCTCCAGGTCATCCTCGCGGGTCAGGCGCCGTAACCAGACCAACTCACAGTTGCAGTGCAGCGGATTCCCGCCAAAGCTCAAGACCAAGGCGGTCAGCGGCGAGCCCTTCATCTTGGCGTACACCGGGATGCGCAGGAAGAGGGGGTCGGGCGGGATCTTCTTCAGCTTGTTGGATGTCATGTCCAGCCTGGACAAGATGGAACGCTAGCGACGGAAACCTCGCGGGGGCCCACCTTCCCAACTAACCTGGCCAGCTTGTGGAGGTTGGAGAAGATTCCCTCGGGAACGCTCTCGATGAGATTGTGGTCCAGGCTGAGCGTGTTGACGCTCACTAGCATGGAGATGGTTTCCCACGGGACGTCCACTAGATTGTTGTAGCTCAGGTCCAAGTCCTCCAGGGTCTCCAGGAAGTCCTGCCGGGACAGGACAGGATGGGGTTCAAAAGAATGGAGGAGTTTACCTTTTTAAATCGAGCCGGATGGAGCTTCAACTGAGGTGACTAGCGTATTCCACGAATGTGTGAATGTGCCAATGTGAATCAAGGAGTGACCTGGAAGGCTCCTTGGGAGATGCGGTGCAGCTGGTTGTTGGCAAGGATGAGGTGACGTAGGTTGACCAGGCCCTGGAAGTGGGCGTCGTCCAGGCTAGTCAGACGATTGCCGTCCAAGTGGAGGGCGTGCAGGTCCTGGAGGTCGGCGAAGGCCAACGGCCGGATCTGGCTGATAGTGTTACGGCTCAGCGTCAGGTGGATCTGCCGCCACGACAGCAAACAAACGGCTCAGGCAGGATGCTAGCAGGGCGTTGTCATGGAGACCGGCGCCAGATTCTAGCATTCTTGACGGTGATCTGCCCTTTTATTAGCAACTCGACTGACGCCGTTCTGGAAATGAACTGAGATCACATCAGGCCAGCCGCCCCAACCGTAGTTCGTACGTGACCATCGCGCATAATGTCGCGCCGGTAGCCTAGGCACGAGCGTCACTTTCTTAATTGAGGCGCTCGAACTAACAGGAACTGCTGGATGTGTTTCTCGACTTTTACGGCTGCGGATTAGCCTGCCTGGAAGCTACGCAGCATCGGCTTGCAGCGGCCGATCATATCATATCGAAGCGGGGCGAGAACAACGGTTGGATTCCTACAATGGATGTCTGATCGCTAACGTAGCTCACGACCAGCAGCACCGTTGACGCGGCGCTGGAAAAATGTTAGACCGCAAATGACGCTAGTGAGGATGTAGATACCAGGCTGGACATGTTGGCGAAGTCTCGGTGCCTGAGCGTGGTGATGAAGTTGTCCATGAGGCGCAGCTCGGCCGTCTGTCTGTCGACGTTAGGCGGCACAAAGAGCAAACCCGTCTTGGCGCACAGAACCGTGTAGGACGGAAGCAGGTTCTGACACGTGCAGCGCTCGGGACACAGCATGGATGACGAGGCGCCGCTCAGCGGGACCAACCAGTACGCCGCCAGGAGGACCGGCAGGGGCGGCGGCCAGCGGCCCCCCATGGCCACGCTCCTGCTGACGCACACGTGTGAGCAGCTCAACGAGCAGCAAAAAACTCCACAGAACGACCACAGTTTCACAAGATGCGCAAGGCAACAGGGTTGCACAAAGAGAGACAGGAGACAAATAGAACCGTGCTTCATCGTACGTCTCACAGGAGCGGAAACGACCCAACTTGGCCTCAGCCTTCTCCCAATAAAACATTACACAATCGTGTGTGCGTGTGTGTGTCTGAACGTGTGTCGACATGCCTGAAGACCAGTGACTGCGTTTTGCTGGAGGCTTCAGTGTATACATCTAAGAAGGACGCTAATGCAGAATTTCTTGTCCTAACGCCGCCGCACGTGACATCATCAAGATCCAATTCTTCATCATCCAAGAGCCAATTCTCATACAGACCTACCTGAGAAGGGGCGGTCCTCTTCACGTAGGGTGTGGCTGCGGAAGCGGGGCTACAGGCGTCCCAAAGCCGTCATTGATTCCTCGAAGTAGTGTCCGTCGTTGGCCTGCGGGCGGTAGAGAGACAGACGGGCGCTGATGACGGCAAAGTACGATCCTTTCAGACTTTTGCTGACAGCAAATGACTGTCATTTGCTCATGTTGTTCATATTGTTTATCTGTCGGTAATACATACATAATATAAATGGACAAATATGTCTTTGTTTTTGCCTGGTTTTGTCAGCTGTTGAACTGTACCAAGAAGACAGCGTTGTTTACATGACAGTAGTGATGGGTCCATGAGGCGTCGTGTGTTGTCCCGACAAACTGTATTGACATTGTGTCGATACTGTGTCGCTGACAGCGGACACCCGCGACACCTGCTGGACCTTCAAAATACTACAGGCATCGTAGTATTTGACACATTTTTATGAAAAAAGAACACGTTTTTCCAATGACTTAAAAGTAAGCCTGTTGCGTTTTTTGGACACAATTTCTCCCGCCGTTGAAACTCACACGGCACAGATGAGGCTAGAGTGCAGTGTAGTGGGTCTTTGGATTGTCCCATTGTCTACGCCTCCCCTGGCATCATGAAAAGGGGTTAAACCAATTCACTTGATTTTATTATTAAGTCATTTTCCTTTTAATTTCAATAATTCTGTATCATTTTCAACTAAAATCGCTGAATTTTTATAGTTCTTTGAAAACCGAAGACGATTCACTCGGAGGGGCCAACTTCCTGTTTAGGCTTCTCTGAGGATTGCGTAATCACGCGGCTGGCTGCCTAAATTGACAGGCTATGCAGTCAGACACAACTGCTCTCTGTCTTTATGTCGCTCTTTAAGTGTTCTAACACTGTGGCTACATAAACTAATTTTCGTAGTTAAGCTGGTTTATATCATATCTTGTGTTTTTTGTCATCTGTCTGAAACGTCGTGTTTCTTTAGATGAACAAAACGGCTTTGAAAAGAGACTTTACGGAGACTACAAAAAAAGGTTCTCCAGCCTTATGGCAGGGGGTGCTAATGATCCCGGGATGCTTCATGCGCCCACCTGTAGAACAAGAGATCTCCCGTTCACATTTACAGTGAACAACTGAGGCGCAGTCGTCCATTTGTTTCGTTTTACATTCTTTTTTTTCTTTTTTTCTCCGTTTTTACATTTCGTTTTACAATGGAGGATTACATATCCAAACGATTTTCAACAATGGATTTTCGGTCGAAGCAGGAGGTCATCAGGAAAGGAAGAGCTAATCCGGAGTTAAAAGGTTTGATTCGGACAACGGGACTTGGGAACGGAGTGCTACGCACGATCGAAAACAAGTTTTGGATTCGTGTGCCTTATTGAGTGTTTTGATGTGTGAAGACTGCTGATATGAGATTTAATTAAAATAGTTCAAATTAAATCATGACTAAGCCTCACTAGAGCAGCGTTCCTCAACCTTTTTTGTGACATGGTTAGTTGCCGGACAAATTTTACCGGGGGTGTGTGTGTGTGTGTGTGTGTGTGTGACGTCATTGCCTCCCCAGTCACGAACCTCACCGCACGTCACTGTTACCATTATGCATGTATGTTGCGCATCGCGCCGTTGTACTGCGTGAGACTCGAAGAAAGAGTGCGTTGGAGACAAAAAGGAGGCTTTTCTTTTTGGACTCTTCTTAGCCGCTTTTTTTTATTAGAAACTATGTACACGTTCTGTCAAAGATTCTATTTCCACTCCTACTAGGGACACTTGCGCCCCCTCAATGTCTAACCGATTACTGCATCGGAGTACACAAACTAGGCTTCATCTTAACAATGTATTGACGTCTTCTGTCGTTGACATGTTTTCATCAATCAAAAGGTTTGCGGCGCAAGTAAACGCTACCTCGGCTAAAAAATGACAAATATGTCGACCGAAAAGGGAGGTGCTGTCGATGCTGAGAACGAGGTCCTCGAGCCGTTTGTCCGCTCGATGGCCGTAAGCATCTTTTTTGAGACCCCGACGCCATTGGGTGTCGCTGCTGAGTCAGCACAAAAAAAAGGAACGCAAAGCAATCGCTTGTCACGTCGCGCTCAGATGCTAATTTGCGTGGTAGCGTCTTTGATTTGTTTGCAGATTTTACGTGCGTTCGTTGGCTGCAGCAGGACACGTGCGTTCACATTTCTTCTCTCAGGCATTTATGTATGCACCGGTGTGTGTGACCCTTCCTGTGCATAATTCCTTCCTGCTTCCCGCAGTAGGCGGGCTGGGCTGGAGACCTCGTCTAAGCCGCTTTCCACCACACAAACCGAAAGATAAGACGCCACTTGCATTATTTCTCCCGCCAGTTGGGATTAACATGCATGCGCACGCACGAGCACTGCCTGAGGATGAGTGGTCGCCGGATGGTTTGTGACAGCGAGTTATAGCGAGTATGTTTCATGTAGGGTTGTCACAAGAACCGATACTTCCGGCACCAATTCAGTAGCAACACAAAAAAAACCCCGTCTACCTGTTTTTTTGTGGTACCGTCAGAACCGAATATTTAACTTTTCACTCGCCGAGCGCGCTGTGTCGATTGTTGCCGGAACTGAAAGGGGCAGTATACGCATGCGAGCAGTCAGCGGCGCTGAAGAAGAACATTTTCTGTATTTCATATCAATGGCTTCAGCAAGTGGGACTCCAACACGCCGGCCGGTGTTACAGGTTAACTTGCTCCCATGTTATCTTGCGCTCCGTCTCCAGTTGCGCTCGTTAGGGTAAAGCGAGTTGCGTAATCTTGTGTTTCGTGACTGCAGATTCGTCACAAGCGACATGGAACTTGCCTGACTGCAAAACTGTTCAAATTCTCAATAATAACGTTGAACGAAATGTCTCGTTTACATTTACGAATGTATATGTGTGTGTGGATGTGTATACACACACACACACACGCACACACACACACACACACACACACACATATAGAGTCATAAACGGGATTTGAACCCGCGAAGCAAAGTAATAACCGCTATGCTATCGTACAGCCACTGCAATCAGGGAAAATTATCATGAATATAGCCAAAACCAAATTACCCGGCGAGAGTATGAGTTGATCTGATGCCTAGTGTATACACGCCCAAGTTAACTGGCTCCTCGGAACCTGAAAGGGGGATCCTTCCCTCTGTGGTCCCTTCTCAAGGTTTCTCATTTTTCCCCATGTAGGTTTTTTTTGAGTTTTTCCTTGTCCTTTTGGGAGCTTAAGATCAGGGGATGCTTTGAGAATAATTGTCAATTGTTTGTCTATGTGAAGCCCTTTGAGACTGCTTGTGATTTAGGGCGATACAAATAAACTTGACTTGAACTTGACATGGTCACGTTCCCGGACTTCACTCCAACCTCGCAGTAGGGCATTACGCATTTATGACATGATCACACCCAAGACTTTGAATTCATAAGCCCACTTAGGGAGTCAAAGCAGCCCTTTTGTCTTTGTGAGATGGCCATGGTACCACCTGCCAGGTGGAAAATAGCACATGCACTCATGCACAGTGACTACAGAGAAGTTCCATTAGGAAGGTCTTCCTGGAGACAAAGCTTATTTTTAGATGACACAGATGCACACACACACACACACACACTCACAGTTTCAGGGTGCGCACAGCACAAAGATCAAAGCTGTTGCATGAACGACACAAAATGTGGCCACGGCTCTACTTATGAAATATCGTCTCTATCCGTGGCGAACACTCTACCGGAAACGCTCGCCCAACTGAATTTAGTCCAACTTCTTCTGGCCCACTCACTCACGTGATATTCGTTCACGTGGGTGTCGTCACGGTCTGTCTTTGAGTTGCTTCGGATGTTAGTTTGTTTTCTGCCGTGCCTGTGGTCAACGTCTGTCTGGGCAACTTATTGTGCGCACGCACCTCTTCTCATTTGCTCATTTCCCGCTGTAACCCAATCGGCCTCCTCCTACCCTTTGCGCCTCGTCCTGGTGTTCCACGTCGAATCGTTTGTTAGTTTGTCTGTATTTATGCTGCATTTGAGGAAAGCGGGAAGTTGGACTTTTCGCTTTCCGCTTCCTCGCATCTTTTCGTTTTGGGTCCTCGTCCCCTCGCGTACCTGACAAGTGTATTATGTGTGCGCGTGCATGCGTGCGTGTGTTTTGTGCTCTTACCCACTTGTGTGTGTTTTGTGCACAACCACGAGACAGGAGACCGTGTCTATCAACTGCCATCGATATGACGCTGTGCAACAGTGTGCTGTCAGGCATGCATTTGTATTTGCGTGCATGCGCATGTGTGCGCAGGCGTGTATGTATGTGTGTGTGTGTGTGTGTGTGTGTGTGTGTGTGTGTGTGTGTGTGTGTGTGTGTGTGTGTGTGTGCAGGCGCACATTTGTCTCAGTCAATCCAGTGAGTCAGTCAAGTGTGCTTCAATCAGATTAAGGCTCAACATCTTGTCGTCCCTGTGATTCCAGCCTGGGGGCTTCTTGGCGATTGGCCTACACACGCACGCACACACGCACACACGCACACACACACACACACACACACACACAAACACACACCCACACACACGAATGGATAGGCACGCATGCACACACGATACGAAAGCCCGGCTGCAACCCGATGAGTACCCATTTAAAAAAAAAAACAAACTCTTGCACACAACTGTCTACGTGCAAAAGTGCTGATTTGCATCGAGCATTGGCTCGGTAACCTGATTGGCAGCCCCCGTAGCTGTGTGCGGAAGGAACTAAGTGAGAGTGTATGCCCATGTATGCGTGAGTGTGAACGGCGCTTTGATGTTGGCGCAAGCGGGCCCGGGAAGCCGAGCGGCGTGAAGCCAGCTTTTGACACACTGCAGAGGCCTCTTTCCTGTGCGCCACTTTTTCATCTATGATGGAAGCACATCACAGCCGGTGTCCAGTCTCTCGCTTCAATGTATTGAGGTAATCGGTTCATGAAAAAGAAAATAATGGACTAAGTAATGTATGTATTTTTACCTTCAACACGCGCACACACGCACGCACGCACGCACGCACACACACACGCACGCACGCACACACACACACAGGTACACTTGTATGTGTGCATACACGCACATAAAACAGACGCAAGGTAGCAAACTATGTACACACAACCAAGCGTGAGTGCACACACAGGCAGACACATACACCAACATATTCACGCTTGCCGCTAAAAAAGTGTCTCGCGACGCGCGGTCGACGGCTCGCCACAGGCTTTCTTGCCATTCCTTGCTCTCAGCCGTTGTTAGCAGATGTTAGCAGCATGCAGTCAAGTGGAGCTAACGCGCGTATTAGCGAGGGCCGACATCCGGATGAGACGCGACGTTCATTTGTCCATTTGGATTGTGGCTTCAGATCCCTCCAAAGAAAAACAAAACAATGGCAAACTAAGTCATCGGTCAGCAAAAAGTTATTTCCAGCTTTGTCTTCTTGTTATTTGTATTAGTAGGGACAATTTTCCACCCCAAGCATTTATGTGAGCATTATTGGACATTTTAATTTGGATTGCCTGTAATTACAAAGATACATATTTTTCCAATTGCATGATGTAGGACTCACACACGCATGCATATATGCACGCACATATGCACGAACCCCCCCCCCCCCCACACACACACACACACGCCGCATTAGAAGGCCATAAAGAGACAAAAGGAGGATTATTTTCTTCACGCACTAAAGCGTGGATTAGTCATCTGCTCTCTTAATAGAAAACTGACCTCAATAATTCATGTACGTGTGTGTGAGCCAGTGTGCGACTCTATGCCAGTGTGTGCCTTTGAGTGCCAATTCAGTTACTTGACAAAGCCAAAATATTAGCTACGGTTGTTGCTATGTTGATCAACCACAAACACTAATATCGTTCCATGCAGTAGACTCAGAAACGGTTGCATCGTAAGACCAAAAGATTCATTTGGTAAGCAGAGATCGGTCCATACAAAGTCCACCAAGAATCCTTGGAGCGGCTATTCCGTCTTTAAAATAAAAGTGCATTCAATGAGGCACAGCTGATACTTGGATGGAAAAATGCAGCTAATGTCCGAATTGGACCCCCGTGACGGGCCGGTTTTGGCCCGCAGGCCAAATGTTTGATACCCTGGCCTGGCGCGTGTTCCCACGTGTGACTGCGTGCGACCGCATTCACGCAAGTGTTCTTGTCTGAATTGGTAGCCCATATGAGCCGACGTTTGCCTAGTTAGCATCTTGTGCTAAGAGACAAAGGTGGGGATCAATCAAAAGTCTGTGATGTTTAATTGATTATCAAAGGCTGTGCTCATGAATATTCACGAGCAAAGGCGACAGCTCCTGAATATTCAAAAGCTGAATTATTCACACATGCAGAAGGCCGTAAATGACGCCCCCCGCAAAAGAAGTCCTCCCGCGCTCGTCCAAAGCCAAACTCAACTAGACCCGATGGACTCGTAAATGCGCTAAACCGACACAAACGAGCTAGCGGCGGGCCAAAGCGTACGTGCCGCCATCACCGTAGCGGAGTCAAACGTCAGCATTGGCACGGGGGCCGCCGCATTCCGTGTTAGCGCCATGGCTCCTTAGCGGGGACGGCGGGTGGGTCCATAACAATAGCCCGCATTCAGCTATTTCAATAGCATCCTTCGCACCCGAACGGAAAGAGCCAGGCTACAGATTGTCCCCATTTTGTTTGAGAAATCACGTAACTCGTCCCAGCTGTAGCACCCATTTGAAAATAATGCTCAGAGGGCATGCGGGTCGGGCGGTATACGCAGCAGCAGCAGCGGCAGCAGCAGCAGCAGCAGCAGCAGCAGCGTATAGAGTCCCATATCCTGCAAACGGGGGTAACGATGGCAATATGAAAGATCAGAGCAACGGATGTTATGTCGGCTTTTTCCCCCCATGTTTTTTTCGATAAGGCCGCTTGGCGTGTTTTAAGGAGGTCACCCGGCGTCGGCCTTGCCTTCAATCGGATGATTTCGAGAAAAATCCCATTTTCCCGCCCACGGCGCCGCTCATCGTGGATTAGGGCCAGGATAAACACACACGTACGTACATACACATGCGGCACGATGGCATCTCGTTGGTGCGCAGATGCGGCTGAGCTCGACTGTGCAAATAGGAAGGATCGAGAAAGTGGAAAGTGAAAAGACAAGCTAAAGGCTCCAAATAACTTGACCTGCAGCTATTTTTTTTTCTGTTTTTTTCAAAAGCCGACCCAAGCGGCTTTCATACATATCAGATTTTCAGTCTGAATGGCCAGGTTGCATTTCGCACTTTGGCTGCGGATCACTACAAGCTCTCCTCGACGCAAATTCAAGACACAAGGATGGTTTTAGAGGAGCATCTCAAAAGCCTGTCAGGCGTTTGTCGTCCTCGGTTGGGAAGGTGCAAAATATAGACTAAAATGGAGCCATTGTTTCGACGGGTATGCCGGCAGCCATTAGCTGCTAAAGCAATATAGGGCGCGCGGAAAGCGCAATCGTTCAAATAAATATGGCTGGAGCAAATGAGGAAAGCACAAAGGAAGGAGAGAAAGACTATTTAAAGAAGGAGGGAAGCAAGCAAGGAAGGAAGGCAGGAAGGAAACAGATGGGCTTGAAGGAAGGAAGGAAGGAAGGAAGGAAGGAAGGAAGGAAGGAAGGAAGGAAGGAAGGAAGGAAGGAAGGAAGGAAGGAAGGAAGGAAGGAAGGAAGGAAGGAAGGAAGGAGTTTTATAGTTGCAAGTGGAATCGCATTATGGAGAACATTGTGAGAGCACGTGACTTCCTCCATGCTGTTCCATTGCCAAATCCAAGGCGCCCCCCCCCCACGCACACACACTCACCCCCCTTTGCCCCCTCCCCTGGGGCTTCTCATACTCGGCCTGATGTATAATAGATGAGGCGGTACAAGTGCACACACACACACACACACACACACACACACACACACACACACACACACATTCCTGCACGGTGGGAGGGGGAGGCGGCTTGGGAGGCGGCTTGGGAGGTGGTGGTGGGGGGGGGGGGGGGGGGGGTATCAGTGCATGTATCGCTTGCACATGCGCGCGCACAAGGGATAATGGCAGCGTGTAATCAGATTACGACGATGATTCACTTCCCGCCAACTGAGGAAGAGATCAAAGGCTGCGTCCTTGTATGCTGCCAATCATTCAATCAATCAAAGCAATAAAATAAAATAAAAGCTTACCGTCAGCCGCTTTGTGAGGATGTCGAAAGGACAAGGCTGGGGAGTGGTGCTTGTTTGTGCGTGTGAAGGGGGGGGGGGGGGGGCCTCGGTTCTAGACAGTCAGTTGTGGGGTGGGTGGGGTGAGAGGGGAGGAGGGGCCGCGTCGTGCCGCGCCGCGTCGTCCTGTCAATCAAGCATCTGAACAAGTAAATCCCATTGCAGATTGTGGAAGGCCTGCAGATCATGCACGTGCTCGCCTGCCTCCATCCATCCAGGCGGGCGGGGTCCCGGTTCCCCTCGGCACCGATCGATAACACGTGATAACGCAAAAGGAGCCAATAATCACGTCTACTCTTCCTGGCGCCACCGCAGTGCGCACGGCAAGCCGTCCGTCAGCTCGCGCGTGCTCTTCTCATCCCGCCAGAAAGCGCTCTTCGTCTCCTCCGAGCATCTTCCAAATCTTCCTGGCTGCCTTCCTTCCTACGCTCCTCTCTTCCTTCTTTCCCAGCAAAGAGCAGCCACGTCAAGTGGGAGCCTCTCGCGGGCGGGCGGGCGGGCGCGCACGCAGAGTGCACGAGCGAGGCGAGAACGTGCAGAAGCGAGCGAGCGAGCGAGCAAAGAAGAGGATTGGAACAGAAGGACAAGCCCCGCCCTCCGCCCACCGTCCATCTGTCAATCACTCCACGAGCACACGTCTGTCGCGTGGCCCTCCCTGGACAGGAGCGAAGGAGCCGCTTGAGAGCACGGATGCAAAGTTTCCATTTCAATGGCAATGAGAGAACATGACCAGCATTCATTCAAACTTTATTTGCAGGGGGACCGCTTGCGTTGCACGGAGCAGAACCAGCTTCAAGCTGATTTGCATCTGCAGTACAATCCATGCACGGCAGAAGCAGCGACAGCAAAAGGCCAGAGGTAGCAATGCAGCCGCCAGTCAAACGTGAAAGCATCCTTGTGTGCGTGCGTGCATGCATGTCCAACAATTCTTAGAAACCATTGACAAATATTCACAGCATCTTGAATCCCTCCTGAGAGGACAAGGAAAAAGTCCAAGAGGCAAGAGAAGGGAGCGCAGATGGCAGGATCTCCCTTCCGGGTCATCCGGGTTCCAACGTCACACAAAACAATATGAAATAATGTCGCGCAGGTACGTATATACTCTCAGTCTTCACGGCAGCACCATGGCCCACCTCGCATCAACATGATTTTGTCTCTTTGGGTCAGGTGTGTGTGTGGGTGTGTGTGTAAGAGAGAGAGAGAGAGAGAGAACCTTTCAAGGCATCCTTAAACGCTCACCTCATGGTCCACTACATTTTTCACTGTTCTTTTTCTCTTCCCTCCTCCTGCTTCCAAACAACATCCAAGAAACCTTTGTGACATTCAGAACATTCAATAGCGGTGAATGAATGATGAATGATTGGTCCACACGCAGATCCATACACAAGCTGCCTGCCTCCATTCTCATGCCAGTGGGTGGTGAGATGAGCACAGTGAAAATGGAGCTTTGCTGTCTGGACAGACCATGCGTGACTTCCTCTACACACACAGTGAAAATGGAGCTTTGCTGTCTGGAGAGACCATGCGTGAATTCCTCTACACACTCGCGTACACTGACACTAGAGTCCCAAATAGACAAGAAACACGCAAAGGAACTAAAGATTAGGGCTAAGCTAATGCTAACTTCTTGCTAGCTAGCTTTATAATAACTTGCTATTTTTAAGATAACTTGGATGGTTGAGTTTTGCTATTTTGAAGCTAACTCGGATAAGTTCCACACTGCATGTGGAATGAGTTTTGCGCCCTACTGGATGTTGTTTTTCAGAGGCTGGCCATGGGATGGTTGGTTTGAAGAGCAAGCTAGAATGTAACACAGTAGCTACGGGTTGATTGCCAACCTTTGGTTCATATTGCTTTGCTTTCGTGCAATTCTTTCCGGGACTGGGTGAGTACCTTTTGTGTTTAAATACAGTAGTTTTGTGTATTTTGAGCTCATTTTTTGTCTTTTAAATGTGTCAAGCGCCGCGTACGGACTGCGTATGGGCCGCGTACGGACCGCATACGGACGGCGCAAGGTCAAGCTTTTGCTGCACCGTATTTGCATTGTTTTGTTTTTGGTGCTTTTATGTATCGCTTCGGAACACGATGGGTTCGCCTCTCAACGCTCCTTCTGGAACAAACGAGCGTTGAGATCCGGGGTTCTACTGTGTCTGTGTTGGTGTGTGTGTGTGTGTGTGTGTGTGTGTGTGTGTGTGTGTGAGGTTACCTTTGAGATAGCAATTTAACAGCTGAGCAGCGGGCGCGCACCCTAACCCGCGCACGCACGCGCGCACCCGCACACTCACACGCACACTCACACGGCTTACTACAGACTAGGGAGCTCAGACAGCATCACAGAAAAAAGTCTGATACAAAGAGACAACTAAGGATTGTTCACAACTATACGTGTGTGCATGTGTGTGCAAGTGCATGTAAAAGGCACACTTTGTCAACGTAACATTATCAGACAACTGACAGCTCTAATTCTCACGCCACACACGCACGCACGCTCACACTGTGTCTGTGACAGCAGAGGTGACTTTTGAGGAAATGCTGTGGAAGGAGAGGAACTAGAAAGATGAATAAAACACAGTTAAGGGGATGAAGACTACTTATCATCATGATGGGTGACAGATGATTGAGAGTTGTCAGTCATCATGATGAAAAAAGTTCAACAGAGCAGCTGACATGTTCACGTCCAACGTCATCAGCTCGACTTTCTGTGAGTACGCTCCAAATACTCGGCTTTGGGTTCGACGTGCTGGGGATACAAATGCTGCGCCGCGCCGCGCACACACACAATGGGCACCTGTGTGCGGGGCTCTATCAAAAAACAAGGAATTGATGTTATCTCCCAAACACACACGCACGTGCATGAGGTGGCGGTGATGAAACCAAGATTGAGGACAGCCATGTAAGTGAGGAGAAGGAAGGTGAAGAGAAGGATGAAGGCCAGCAAATGCAAATGTGTTTGCACGGCATTGGGGTGTGCGACACGAGGAGAAACGCCGTGTGTACGTGCGTGCGCGCGCATGTGTTTGTATGTTCCCATCTGGCGCGGCACCATTCTATTGAGGATTCCCACTATCTGGGTCTCCCGCAGTGAATGTTAAACACCGATGAGGAACAGGAAGTGCTTTTCTCCTTACGTAAGATCCCAGCGGACATCCTCACGTTTCGCACGCATTTGGCTCATTCCGACACGCGCCGGCCGGCCAGCCGGCCGACATTGTGGCGGAATCTGGGGCGGCTGAGCTTCACGCTCTTGCAAATTTCCCCAAATTGGAGCCTCCTGATCTTCATCACCACTTCAAGCACCTACATTTGCATTGTTTTGTTTTTGGTGCAGCCTCCGAGCTGCTTTTTCGACAGCAAACTGCAAATAAGGCTCACTCTTGCTCACATGATAAAAAGCACCAAAGTGAGTCAGTGTTGGATGTGATGAGGATGAAGATGAGGGGGCGGGCACTGCTGCTCAGATGACTCACTAAGGGAGACCATCATGACGAGGAGGAGGACGACGATGATGAGGACAAACAAGATGAATATGATGACCCCAACTGTCCGTGCGGCACTCGGTTGACCTCAGCTGACCTCTGGCGCGTCAATGTCATTGGCTGACGTGGACACTCCCCAACATTGGAACTCTGACCTTGACGGCGGGGCGGCCCTTCTGTGTTTGTTTCCATTTTGAAACGTGATAATTGATGCAAATGAGCTCGACAAAGAGACATCAAAGGCAGTGGAAGAAGCCCGTTTGGACAAGATAAAAGCAGAAAACACCAGCTGTCGTCATTGGAAGGAGCTGCTTGGAACACAGAACAAACCCCAGGTAGGAGGGTTACAGCCTCCCAGTTGATGTACACCTGACAATTATTGTTGCCAAAGGTTGGTCCCAAAGGTTCATAGAAAATACGTACATTTGCACGTAGCCTACGGTGTGCTCGGGTTCCTTTTGGCGTACCCCACGTTCCGTTCCACATCACACGGAATGAAATCTGCTTTTTCTGATTTCTAGGTCTTGCGTCTGCACTCCGGTGGATCTCCACTTTCAGTCCAGCTGCGCGCCTTTTTGAGAGTCTTTTGCGTGACAGAGGGCAAGAGCTACAGTGTACGGTAACATCTTGACAACGGAGTATCCGCTACCAACGACCCACGATATTCAGCGAACATGACGGGAGCCGGTAAAGGAAAGAAGTGTATCGAAAGAGACCGCGGGACGTCCGGCCGGATTGAGGCGCGCACAGACAACCGCACTGTTCAGAGCTGTCAACCCCCAACTCTTCATCAAGCCTGAAAGAGACACATAAGCCCCGCCCGACACTTATTTTCTGTTTGAGACAGTCTGAATAGGAACCGCACTAAAGGAAAAAAAATGAAGTCCGCTTTTGGTCCAGACCAAACAAGTGGACTAAAGAATTTTTCCGGTCTGAATAAATCCTGAGACAAGATATCCTTGTCAGATAACATTGAAAAATAATATTCAGGTATATACATACATACAGACAAGGGAGCAAAATCAAAAGGGGATTGATCTGCCAATACAATATCTGATCTTTTGCGCTTCATCCTCAAAGTTATCAACAGTTGTGGAGCAGCCCCAAGTCAAACGAAAGGTTTCTGCTGTGTGGGACCACCATGGGATGCACTAAAATGCCAATTCAAAAGGCTCAATTTCAAGATGTTGGAAAAACTCATTGTTTTGAATAAAAACTTGTCAAAAACAAATATCGGTGCACAAGCATCCTCCTTCACAACACGTTCACTTTGATTTTCATGTTATGTATGATACATGTTCACATTCTTTTTCAAAACAATACGTTGTGGCAGTGCAGTGCTGATGTGAAAAAACGGCGTCAAACCTGCATCATCATGCACGTGGGGCGGACGGGCAGACTTGTGCGCTATTATGTCTGCGCTCAACACCTCAAGTTTACAAAATAAAACAGCGCTTTTGGTCCGGATCAAACAAGCGGACTAAAAGACTTGTCTGGTCTGAATAAACACTGAGATAAGATATCCTTAATAAGATAACTATAAAAGGTATATACATACAGACAAGGGAGAAAAAAAGTTAGGGTTAGGGTTACTAAATTACCAAGACCGGCTTCGTATCAGCTCGATCTTGAGGCGAATGCTCTAACTACTTCGCCATTATGTTGATGGAGTTTTTTCACCGTTATTGACTCGTTGCAGTCGTGACGCAGTCATGACGTCATTGAGCGGAACTTCCGCCGAAATTCAAATCCGTGGGCGTGGCTCGCAACAAGGAAGTAGGAAGTGGATTCGCTGTTCGAATATTAAGGTATATACATACAGACAAGGGAGAAAAGAAAAAGTGTTGAAACGGGCCTCGAACATGCAACATCATGCACAAGAGGTGGATGTGCTAAACACTGCACCATTGTGTCAACAGATAATACCCGTAAGTCTACTAAAGAAAACAGCGGTTTCTATATGACGTTGCCACGTCACGGTCATGTGACGCGGACATGGCCGCAACTGTCGTCACAGACGCCGAATTTCGACGATTCTTCCTGGTCAAAGGTTGTAAATGATTGCGTTGATTAAAAAAGAAAATTTTATTTAACTCTTATTTACCGTTTTAGATAATGTTATGTCGCAGTCGTGCCGCGGAAATGACGTATATAGGCGGAACTTCCGCTGAGATTCAAATCCAGAAGAAGAAGAAGAAGAAGAAGAAGAAGAAGAAGAAGAAGAAGAGATTCAAATCAGTGGGCGCGGCTTTCAACAGGGAGTAAGTAATGGCGCCAAGGGACACAGAGCGGCTAGTAACACGACGATTAACAAGAGAAATGTTTTATTTTCTGCTTGCAACTGGACCGTCTAGAGCGTACACGGTAAATGCAACTCATTGTTTTTAAAAAGAAGTACTTTTGTAGCCCTGTCAAGCGAGCGAGTGAGTGCGTGCGCCAGTGTGTGTGTTTTCGGACGTCGAATTCGGCATCTGCTGCCAGCCACAAATGCCCGAATTTCGACGATTTTCCCTGGTCAACGGCTGTATTGCGTTGATTAAAAAAGAACTTTATTTAACTCTAATTTACCCTTTTAGATAATATTACGTCGCAGTCATGTCCCGCGGAAATGACGTCATAGATTCAAACCCGCGGATAGAAACACGACGATTATCAACAGAAATATATATATTTTCTGCTTGCAACTGGAACGTCTAGAGCGTACACGGTAAATACAACTCATTATGTTTAAAGATATTTACTTTTGTGTAGTTTGACTAAAGTTGTCGATGTAGCTAGCGTTCACTTAGCAATAGGAATAGCAATGTGTAGCTGTGTAGCTAACCCTAGCTGAAATGTAGTTGTATCTGGGAATGTTGCTTGAGGCTAAATGCTAATCTTCTATTTTATTCCTTTAGGTTCCACGGTGCTACAATGGTTGGACGTTGGCGAAGACGTCTCAAGTGAGTACCCCTTTCTTCCTCTATTTATGTTAAACACCTCCTATTAAAACTTCCACTGGCTGCAGACAGCCGTGTTTGATCCACCAACAGTATTGCAACTTGCAATTAACTCCTAGTGTCCTTTCTCATTAATATGTCCTATCAGGTCTCAAGTCAGTCCTTCATTCATTTAGGAAATTTGGAATAGCAGCAAATCCAAATTTGCCTGAGAACAAAAACAGATGAAATAAATTAAATGAGTCTTACTTGTTCCCATTAAATAAATCAAGTCTTCTTCCCATTCCTTTTCAAACAAGTAAAGCCTGCTCATTTTGTGCCGTAGTTTTTGTGTCAATACCTAGTATTTATACAAAATCATAATTTAAATGACTTCATTCCTTCATTCACTTTGGAAATTTTTAATGGCAGCAAATCCAAATTTGCCTGGGAACAAAAATAAAGGAAATAAATTAAATAAGTAATTTCTTCCCAATAAATAAATTAAACTGGGCTTACATCTTCCCATTCCTTTTCAAACAAGTAAAGTCCGCCCATTTTGTGTCGTAGATTTTGTGTTTATACCTAGTATTTATCCAAGATCATAATTTAAATGACTTTATTCATTTATTCAAAAGATCCAAAGTTGTGTTACGTGTAATTCAGTACAGGTCTCATGTCAAAATAGATTAAATAAAGTAAATAAGTCTTCTTCCCACTCCCTTTCAAACAAGTAAACTGCCCATTTTGTGTAGTGGATTTTCTGTTTACCTACTATTTATACAAAATCATAATTAAAACGACTTAACAAATTAATTAATTTAAAATAAAGTTTAATATGTCCTATTAAGTATCATGTGGTTGTAAACTGTTTGTACTATGTGTCTTCTCTGCATCCATTGCAGCCTGGTCATCCTGGAAGAGGGACCCTCCCATCTGTGGTCTCATCTCAAGGTTTCTCATTTCCCCTCGTTGGAGTTTTGAGTTTTTCTTGCCCTCATGGGAGTTTAAGATCAGGGGATGGCTGAGAATATTGTCATTTGTCATTTTCACATGTCCTGAGTGTTGTCAGTCACCTAAATGTTGAACAGAGACTGTGATGTACCGAAGTCAAATTCCTTGTTTGGCACGCCCCAAAATGGCGAATAAAAATTCTTGGATCTTGAATGTTAAGATTTGTCACCATCCTTTGGTGAAATTTGGAATTGCAGCAAATCTTGCATTGGCCAAGTTATTTTAAAAGAGCACGTGGGGTAATGTTTGTCATTTGTGATGTCATACTCTGTTTTTTGTGATGTCATACTCAGTATTTTTGTTGGGCCTAGGTGCTAAGGCCTAGGTGCTAAGGCCTAGGTGCTAAGGCCTAGGTGCTAAGGCCTAGGTGCTAAGGCCTAGGTGCTAAGGCCTAGGTGCTAAGGCCTAGGTGCTAAGGCCTAGGTGCTAAGGCCTAGGTGCTAAGGCCTAGGTGCTAAGGCCTAGGTGCTAAGGCCTAGGTGCTAAGGCCTAGGTGCTAAGGCCTAGGTGCTAAGGCCTAGGTGCTCAGGCCTAGGTGCTCAGGCCTAGGTGCTGTTGTTGTTGTTGCGGGGGTTGGAGTTGTTGTTGTTGTTGTTGCGGGGGTTGGAGTTGTTGTTGTTGTTGCGGGGGTTGGAGTTGTTGTTGTTGTTGCGGGGGTTGGAGTTGTTGTTGTTGTTGCGGGGGTTGGAGTTGTTCAAGATTCAAGAATTTTTATTCGCCATATTTGAGCGTGCCAAACAAGGAATTTGACTTCGGTAGATCACAGCCTCTGTTCAACATTTAGGTGACTAACAACACTCAGGACATGTGAAAATGACAAATATTCTCAGCCATCCCGATCTTAAACTCCCATGAAGGCAAGGAAAAACTCAAAACTCGGACGAGGGGAAATGAGAAACCTTGAGAAGAGACCACAGATGGGAGGGTCCCTCTTCCGGGATGACCAGGCTGCAATGGATGGAGAGAAGACGCATAGTACAAACAGTGTAGACAATCCCAAAAGGTGTGGAGAGCAGGATGTTTTTGCACAGCAATGACAGACTCTAAGAGTGGTGTGAGTTCATCAGAGCAACAGCCTGGGGGAAGAAGCTGTCTCTGTGTCTGCTGGTTTTGGCGTACAGAGCTCCATAACGCCGTCCAGAGGGGAGTAGTTCAAACAGACTGTAATCTGGGTGAGAAGGGTTTGTCGATGTTGCTTGCACGTTTCCTGGTCCTGGACAGGTACAAGTCTTGGATAGATGGGAGGTTGATTCCAATGATCTTTTCTGCAGTCCTGATTGTCCGTTGCAGTCTGTGCTTGTCTTGTTTGGAGGCCGATCCAAACCAGACAGTGATGGAGGTGCAGAGGACAGACTCGATGATGGCAGTGCAGAAGGTCTTCAGCAGTTCCCGCGGCAGGTTGAACTTCTTGAGCAGTCTTGTGAGACCAAGATGGCGCCGCGGACGGCAGCCTCCGTGGGTCGCTCTCTGCTTCTTTGTCTTATTTTGTGTGTTTTCTGTGTCCTAAGGCCTACAGGAGCGGCGACCGGGACCTGTTCAAGCAGACCAGAAACACTGAACCGAGAGGTTAGCAAAGCCAGGAGGTGTTACGGGGAGAGCTTGGAGAGACACCTCGCTGCCAATCCTGATCCCTCAACAGTGTGGAAAGGTTTGCAGAGCATCACGCGCTTCAAGAAACAAATCCCCTGTCCTGTGGAGAGCCCAAGGCTTGCTAACCAGCTGAACAGGTTCTACTGCAGGTTTGATCGGTCCTCCCACACAACTTGACCTCCTGCAGCACAATCTACATAACAATCTACTCACAACCGCTCTGTTCACACCTCCGTCACCTACTCTCTCTCTCTCTCTCTCTCTTGCAGAGGCCGTGCCTGCACTCCAGATCTGTGAGGAGGAAGTGCGCCAGGTGTTCCGGAGACAAAAGATCAGGAAGGCACCGGGCCCAGACGGCGTGTCACCCTCCTGCTTGAAAGCCTGTGCTGAGCAGCTGGCACCCACCTTTGCACGAATCTTCAACCGCTCCCTGGAGCTGTGTGAGGTGCCCTCATGCTTCAAGAGCTCCACCATCGTTCCAGTGGCCAAGAAGCCCGCCATTACAGGATTGAATGACTACAGACCTGTCGCTTTAGGCCTCTCGGACCACTGTCTAGTTCATCTGGTCTCGGCCCACAGGTAGAAGCTAAAAACCTCCAAGCCTGTGGTGAGGACTGTGAGGAAGTGGACAGTGGAGTCAAGGCAGGAACTTTAAGCCTGCTTTTACTGCACCGATTGGGGAGTTTTCAAAGCTGCAACTTCAGACCTGCATGAACTCACTGACACTGTCACGTCATACATCTGTTTTTGCAAGGATCTGTGTGTGCAGACTAAGACCTTCTGCACGTACAACAACGACAAACCTTGGTTTACACCGAACCTCTGGAGTCTGCGGAAAGCCAAGCCGGAGGCCTACGAGAGCGGCGGCCGGGACTTGTTCAAGCAGACCAGAAACACTGAACCGAGAGGTCAGGAAAGCCAGGAGGTGTTACGGGGAGAGCCTGGAGAGACACCTCTCTGCCAATCCTGATCCCTCAACAGTGTGGAAAGGTTTGTAGAGCATCGTGCGCTTCAAGAAACGAACCCCCCCCGTCCTGTAGAGAGACCAAGGCTTGCTAACCAGCTGAACAGGTTCTACTGCTACTGCAGGTTTGATCGGTCCTCTCACACAACTGGACCTCCTGCAGCACAATCTACATACTCCCCACACCTCCGTCACCGCTGTCACCTACTCTCTCTCTTTTGCAGAGGCCATGCTCGTACTCCAGATCCGTGAGGAGGAAGTGCGCCAGGTGTTCCGGAGACAAAAGATCAGGAAGGCACCGGGCCCAGACGGCGTGCCGCCCTCCTCCTTGGAAGCCTGTGCTGAGCAGCTGGCACCCACCTTTGCACGGATCTTCAATCGCTCCCTGGAGCTGTGTGAGGTGCCCTCATGCTTCAAGAGCTCCACCATCGTTCCAGTGGCCAAGAAGCCCGCCATTACAGGATTAAATGACTACAGACCTGTCGGACAGACATCTGTGGTCATGAAATATTTCGAGAGGTTGTTGTTGGGGGGTTGTTGTTGTTGGGGTGGTTGAAGTTGTTGGGGGGTTTGTTGGGGTTGTTGTCGTCGGGGTTGTTGTTGGGGAGGTTATTGTTGCGGCGGTTGTTGTTGGGAGGGGGTTGTTATTGGGGTTGTTGACGTTATTGGGGTTGTTGGTGGGGTTGTTGTTGTGGTTGTTTGGGGGGGTTGTTGTTGGGGGGGTTATTGGAGGGGTTGTTGGGGGGGTTGGCGTTGTTGGCGTTGTCGGGGTTGGCGTTGTCGGGGTTGGCGTTGTCGGGGTTGGCGTTGTCGGGGTTGGCGTTGTCGGGGTTGGCGTTGTCGGGGTTGGCGTTGTCGGGGTTGGCGTTGGCGTTGTCGGGGTCGGCGTCGTCGGGGTCGGCGTTGTCGGGGTCGGCGTCGTCGGGGTCGGCGTCGTCGGGGTCGGCGTCGTCGGGGTCGGCGTCGTCGGGGTCGGCGTTGTCGGGGTCGGCGGGGTTGTTGATCTCGTTGGCGGGGTTGTTGATCTCGTTGGGGTTGTTGTTGGGGTGGTTGATGTTGGGTTTGGGGTTGTTGTTGTTGGGGGGTTGAAGTAGCGGTTGTTTGGGAGGGGGTTGATGTTGGGTTTGGGGTTGTTGGGGGGGTTGATGTTGCGGTTGTTAGGGGGGGGTTGCGGTTGTTGGGGGGGTTGATGTTGCGGTTGTTGGGGGGGGGGGTGGATGTTGGGGTTGTTAATCGGGGGAATGATGATGAGGTTGTCGTTGGGGGTTGTTGTTGTTGGTGGGGGTTGTTGTTGGGGGGTTGTTGTTGGGGGTTTGATGTTGTTGTGGGGGGGGGGGTTTGATGTTGTTGGGGTTGTTGTCTGGCTCGTGCAGCTTTAGGCCTCTCGGATCATTGTCTAGTAACTAGTTCATCTGGTCCCGGCCTACAGGTAGAGACTAAAAACTTCTAAACCTGTAGTGAGGACTGTGAGGAAGTGGACAGTGGAGTCAAGGCAGGACCTTTGATTGCACCGATTGGGGAGTTTTCAAAGCTGCAACTTCAGGCCTGCATGAACTCTCTGACACTGTCACATCATACATCTGTTTTTGCGAGGATCTGTGTGTGCAGATTAAGACCTTCTGCACGTACAACGACGACAAACCTTGGTTTACACCGAACCTCTGGAGTCTGCGGAAAGCCAAGCCGGAGGCCTACGAGAGCGGCGACCGGGACTTGTTCAAGCAGACCAGAAACACTGAACCGAGAGGTCAGGAAAGCCAGGAGGTGTTACGGGGAGAGCCTGGAGAGACACCTCTCTGCCAATCCTGATCCCTCAACACTGTGGAAAGGTTTGTAGAGCATCGTGCGCTTCAAGAAACGAACCCCCCCCGTCCTGTAGAGAGACCAAGGCTTGCTAACCAGCTGAACAGGTTCTACTGCTACTGCAGGTTTGATCGGTCCTCTCACACAACTGGACCTCCTGCAGCACAATCTACATACTCCCCACACCTCCGTCACCGCTGTCACCTACTCTCTCTCTTTTGCAGAGGCCATGCTCGTACTCCAGATCCGTGAGGAGGAAGTGCGCCAGGTGTTCCGGAGACAAAAGATCAGGAAGGCACCGGGCCCAGACGGCGTGCCGCCCTCCTCCTTGGAAGCCTGTGCTGAGCAGCTGGCACCCACCTTTGCACGGATCTTCAATCGCTCCCTGGAGCTGTGTGAGGTGCCCTCATGCTTCAAGAGCTCCACCATCGTTCCAGTGGCCAAGAAGCCCGCCATTACAGGATTAAATGACTACAGACCTGTCGGACAGACATCTGTGGTCATGAAATATTTCGAGAGGTTGTTGTTGGGGGGTTGTTGTTGTTGGGGTGGTTGAAGTTGTTGGGGGGTTTGTTGGGGTTGTTGTCGTCGGGGTTGTTGTTGGGGAGGTTATTGTTGCGGCGGTTGTTGTTGGGAGGGGGTTGTTATTGGGGTTGTTGACGTTATTGGGGTTGTTGGTGGGGTTGTTGTTGTGGTTGTTTGGGGGGGTTGTTGTTGGGGGGGTTATTGGAGGGGTTGTTGGGGGGGTTGGCGTTGTTGGCGTTGTCGGGGTTGGCGTTGTCGGGGTTGGCGTTGTCGGGGTTGGCGTTGTCGGGGTTGGCGTTGTCGGGGTTGGCGTTGTCGGGGTTGGCGTTGGCGTTGTCGGGGTCGGCGTCGTCGGGGTCGGCGTCGTCGGGGTCGGCGTCGTCGGGGTCGGCGTTGTCGGGGTCGGCGTTGTCGGGGTCGGCGGGGTTGTTGATCTCGTTGGCGGGGTTGTTGATCTCGTTGGGGTTGTTGTTGGGGTGGTTGATGTTGGGTTTGGGGTTGTTGTTGTTGGGGGGTTGAAGTAGCGGTTGTTTGGGAGGGGGTTGATGTTGGGTTTGGGGTTGTTGGGGGGGTTGATGTTGCGGTTGTTAGGGGGGGGTTGCGGTTGTTGGGGGGGTTGATGTTGCGGTTGTTGGGGGGGGGGGGTGGATGTTGGGGTTGTTAATCGGGGGAATGATGATGAGGTTGTCGTTGGGGGTTGTTGTTGTTGGTGGGGGTTGTTGTTGGGGGGTTGTTGTTGGGGGTTTGATGTTGTTGTGGGGGGGGGGGTTTGATGTTGTTGGGGTTGTTGTCTGGCTCGTGCAGCTTTAGGCCTCTCGGATCATTGTCTAGTAACTAGTTCATCTGGTCCCGGCCTACAGGTAGAGACTAAAAACTTCTAAACCTGTAGTGAGGACTGTGAGGAAGTGGACAGTGGAGTCAAGGCAGGACCTTTGATTGCACCGATTGGGGAGTTTTCAAAGCTGCAACTTCAGGCCTGCATGAACTCTCTGACACTGTCACATCATACATCTGTTTTTGCGAGGATCTGTGTGTGCAGATTAAGACCTTCTGCACGTACAACGACGACAAACCTTGGTTTACACCGAACCTCTGGAGTCTGCGGAAAGCCAAGCCGGAGGCCTACGAGAGCGGCGACCGGGACTTGTTCAAGCAGACCAGAAACACTGAACCGAGAGGTCAGGAAAGCCAGGAGGTGTTACGGGGAGAGCCTGGAGAGACACCTCTCTGCCAATCCTGATCCCTCAACACTGTGGAAAGGTTTGTAGAGCATCGTGCGCTTCAAGAAACGAACCCCCCCGTCCTGTGGAGAGACCAAGGCTTGCTAACCAGCTGAACAGGTTCTACTGCAGGTTTGATCGGTCCTCCCACACAACTTGACCTCCTGCAGCACAGTCTACGTACTCCCTTCCCCTCACAACCGCTCTTTCCACACCTCCGTCACCGCTGTCACCTACTCTCTCTCTCTTTTGCAGAGGTCATGCTCGTACTCCAGATCCGTGAGGAGGTAGTGCGCCAGGTGTTCCGGAGACAAAAGATCAGGAAGGCACCGTGCCCAGACAGCGTGCCACCCTCCTCCTTGGAAGCCTGTGCTGAGCAGCTGGCACCCACCTATGCACGGATATTCAATCGCTCCCTGGAGCTGTGTGAGGTGCCCTCATGCTTCAAGAGCTCCACCATCGTTCCAGTGGCCAAGAAGGCCATTACAGGATTGAATGACCTGTCACTTTGACATCTGTGGTCATTTGTTGTTTTTGTTGGGGGGGTTTTTGTTGTGGTTATTGTGGTTGTTGTAGGCGGGGTGATGTTGGGGTTGGGGTTGTCGGGTTTTTTTGGGCTGGGTTGTTGTTGGGGTTGTTGTTGGGGTGGATGATGTTGGGGTGGTTGTGGAGGTTGTTGGGGTTGGGGGGGGGTTGTTGGGGATTGTTGTTGTTGGGGTTGTTGTTGGGGTAATTGGGGGGTTGTTTGGGTTGGGGTTGTTGTTTGGGTGGTTGGGATTGTTGTTGGGGGGGATGTGGTTGGGGTTGTTGGGGGGGGGGGGGGTTGGGTGGTTTGATGTTATTGTGGTTGTTGGGGGATCGATGTTATCCAGGTTGTTGTTGGGGGGTTGTGGTTGTAGTTGAGGTTGTTTGGGTTGGGGTTGTTGTTGGGGGGGGTTGATGTTATTGCGGTCGTTGGGGGGGGTTGAATTTGTTGGGGGTTAATTTTATGGGGGTTGTTGTTGTTGGTGGGGGGTTGTGGTTGTTGGGGTTGATGTAATTGTGGTTGTTGTTGGGGGGGGGTTTGACGTTATCGGCGTTTTTGTTGGGGGCTTGATGTTATTGTGGTTGTTGGGGGGGGTTGTTGTGGTGGTTGATGTTGTAGGGGTTGTTTTTTGGGGGGGTGATGTTATTGGGGTCGTTGTTGGAGGGGTTGATGTCTTTGGGGGTGTTTGGGTTGGCGTTGTTGTTGGGGGGGTGGTTGATGTTATTGGGCTTGTTATTGTGGGGGTTGATGTTGGGATTGTTGCTGTTGGAAGGGGTAGATGTTGTTATTGGGGGGGTTGTTAATGTTGGTTATTGGTTGTTTTTTTATTGTGCTTGTTTGGGTGGTTGGGGTTGAGGTTGTTGTTGAGGGGGTTGATGTTATTGGGGTTGTTGGGGTGGTTATTGCGGTAGTTGTTGGGGGGGGTTGATGTTATTGCGGTTGTTGAGGTAGTTGATGTTATCAGGGTTTTTGTTGTTGGAAGGGTTGATGTTGTGGTTGTTGTAGTTGGGGTTGTTAGTGTTGGGGTTGTTATTGGTGGGATTGATGTTAATGGGGTTTATGTTGGGGGGGGGGGGGTTGATGTTGTTTGGGGGTTGAAGTTGGGGGAGTGGTTGTTGTTTGGGGGTTGATGTGGGGGGGGTTGTTGTTTGGGGGATGATGTTGGGGTGGTTGTTGGTTGGGGTTGGGGTTGTAGTTGTTGGGGGATTGATTCTATTGGGGTTGTTGGGGGATTGATTCTATTGGGGTTGTTGGAGGGGTTGATTCTATTGGGGTTGTTGGAGGGGTTGATTCTATTAGGGTTGTAGGAGGGGCGGATTCTATTGGGGGGGGTTATTGTCTTTGGGGGCGTTGTTGTTTGGGTTGGGGTCTTTGTTGGGGGGGTTGTTGGGGTTGATGTTATTTGGGTTGTTGTGGGTGTTGTTGGGGTTGTTGTTGGGGGGGGGGGGGGTTGATGTAATTGGGGGGGTTGTTGTTGGTTATTAAGGTGGTTATTTGTTTTATCTGTTGTGTTTGTTGTTTGGGTGGTTGTGGTTGTTGTTGGGGGGGGTTGTTGTTTGGGTTATTAAGGTCGTTGATATTTGTTTTTTTTTTGTGGTTGCTGTTTGGGTGGATGGGTTCTTGTTGGGGGGGGTTAATGTTATTGGAGTTGTTGGGGGGTTAGAGTTATTGATGTTGGGGGTTGGGGCTGATGTTGTTGGGGAGGTTAATGTTATTGCGGTTGTTGGGGTTGTATTTTTTTGGGGGGGGGGGGTTGATGTTGTGGCTGTTGTAGTTAGGGTTGTTGGGGGGGGGGTTCTTGGGGTTATTTAGGTTGGGGTTGTTATTTAGGTTGGGGTTGTTATTTAGGTTGGGGTTGTTATTTAGGTTGGGGTTGTTATTTAGGTTGATTTTTGCTCTTGGGGTTGATGTTATTGGTGGTTGTTGTGGGGGTTGATGTTGGTATTGTTGGCGGGGTTATTGTTGTTTGGGTTATTGGGCTTGGTTTTTGGTGGGGGGGTTGTTTGGGTGGTTGAAGTTGTTAGGGTTGTTGTTAGGGTTAGGGTTGTGGTTAGGGTTAGGGTTGTGGTTAGGGTTAAGGTTGTTGTTAGGGTTAGGGTTGTTGTTAGGGTTGTTGTTAGGGTTAGGGTTGTTGTTAGGGTTAGGGTTGTTAGGGTTAGGGTTGTTGTTAGGGTTAGGGTTGTTGTTAGGGTTGTTGTTAGGGTTGTTGTTAGGGTTGTTGTTAGGGTTAGGGTTGTTGTTAGGGTTGTTGTTAGGGTTAGGGTTGTTGTTAGGGTTAGGGTTGTTGTTAGGGTTAGGGTTAGGGTTGTTGTTAGGGTTGTTGTTAGGGTTGTTGTTAGGGTTAGGGTTGTTGTTAGGGTTGTTGTTAGGGTTAGGGTTGTTGTTAGGGTTAGGGTTAGGGTTGTTGTTAGGGTTGTTGTTAGGGTTAGGGTTGTTGTTAGGGTTAGGGTTAGGGTTGTTGTTAGGGTTAGGGTTGTTGTTAGGGTTAGGGTTGTGGTTAGGGTTAGGGTTGTTGTTAGGGTTAGGGTTAGGGTTGTTGTTAGGGTTGTTGTTAGGGTTGTTGTTAGGGTTAGGGTTAGGGTTGTTGTTAGGGTTGTTGTTAGGGTTGTTGTTAGGGTTGTTGTTAGGGTTAGGGTTGTTGTTAGGGTTGTTGTTAGGGTTGTTGTTAGGGTTAGGGTTAGGGTTAGGGTTGTTGTTAGGGTTGTTGTTAGGGTTGTTGTTAGGGTTAGGGTTAGGGTTGTTGTTAGGGTTGTTGTTAGGGTTAGGGTTAGGGTTAGGGTTAGGGTTGTTGTTAGGGTTGTTGTTAGGGTTGTTGTTAGGGTTAGGGTTAGGGTTAGGGTTGTTGTTAGGGTTGTTGTTAGGGTTAGGGTTAGGGTTAGGGTTAGGGTTGTTGTTAGGGTTGTTGTTAGGGTTGTTGTTAGGGTTGTTGTTAGGGTTAGGGTTAGGGTTAGGGTTGTTGTTAGGGTTGTTGTTAGGGTTAGGGTTGTTGTTAGGGTTGTTGTTAGGGTTGTTGTTAGGGTTAGGGTTAGGGTTAGGGTTAGGGTTAGGGTTAGGGTTATGAGATAGAGACCCCCCCCACCTAGCGGAGGGGAGGGGAGATGCACGGGCACATCCCCCGAGACCCCATCCTGCCCCCAGCACCCGGTGCTGGCGCGCCTGCTTGCGTCGCCGTCCATACCACACTGTCGTCCAGTCGCTGTCCATTCTGGAAGTGTCCTTGGCAATAAAAAGTAAAAGGTTGTTTGTGAATCCTGTTTTTATTGGAATTTTTTTCAAAAAAATGCAGTAAAAATCCAGAACTGTATAACACCGGTTTTCAAAAAATATTTGTGTGCCCTGACAACGTTTCGGCCGCTAGGGCCTTCCTCAGGTCTGGCACACAAACAAACAAATCCACGGGTCAGGTAAATCCACTTTTGGTAACTGCTGCTGAGTTGTTTCCTCGTCGCTCCCGCTCCACGCACTGAGCTTTGCGCGTCCTTTTATACACCCTGCCCGGTTGGAATTTCTAATTTTGAATTTTTGTTTTCGTTTTTGAGTTTATTTGGTTTCTTAAAAAGGGTTAGGGTTAGGGTTAGGGTTAGGGTTAGGGTTAGGGTTATGAGATAGAGGGTTAGGGTTAGGGTTAGGGTTAGGGTTAGGGTTAGGGTTAGGGTTAGGGTTAGGGTTAGGGTTAGGGTTAGGGTTCTTTGCGTTGCCCATGATCAGTTCCAGAACCTCCGCCGTGGGGCAAGCTGGCTTAATCATGGTGGACAGCACCTCCACCATCCTGGCGATGGACTTTGGTTGTTGGGCCCCCAGATAGGGGTCTATGCAGCTCTGATGGTGAATCAGTCTGATGAGGTCGTGCGCCTTCCGAACCAAGCGACCGAATTCGGCCGTCGCCGGTCGCCAACCATTAGCCGGAACTGCATCGCTGGTGAAATGTTGGCGATCTGGTGGTCGCGGTCCCTGGCCCTGGCGCACCACCCTCGCATACGAGCTACCCTGGGAGCATGTAGGGCAGGGGGGGCCCGAAGGAGGCACAGGCCGGTTAGGTTTATGAGATAGAGACCCCCCCCACCTAGCGGAGGGGAGGGGAGATGCACGGGCACATCCCCCGAGACCCCATCCTGCCCCCAGCACCCGGTGCTGGCGCGCCTGCTTGCGTCGCCGTCCATACCACACTGTCGTCCAGTCGCTGTCCATTCTGGAAGTGTCCTTGGCAATAAAAAGTAAAAGGTTGTTTGTGAATCCTGTTTTTATTGGAATTTTTTTCAAAAAAATGCAGTAAAAATCCAGAACTGTATAACACCGGTTTTCAAAAATATTTGTGTGCCCTGACAACGTTTCGGCCGCTAGGGCCTTCCTCAGGTCTGGCACACAAACAAACAAATCCACGGGTCAGGTAAATCCACTTTTGGTAACTGCTGCTGAGTTGTTTCCTCGTCGCTCCCGCTCCACGCACTGAGCTTTGCGCGTCCTTTTATACACCCTGCCCGGTTGGAATTTCTAATTTTGAATTTTTGTTTTCGTTTTTGAGTTTATTTGGTTTCTTAAAAATAAAACTGGTTCTAGCCCAAAAAACGCTGCTAAATTGCGGTTGAAATTGTAAATTATGAACTTGAATATTGTTTCAGTAAGGTTTATTTGTTTTGTTTTACTAGATGTCAGTGTTACTATAATAATTATTATTATTATTACAATTATTATTATTATCATTAATAATACTTTTTGTAAGAAAATTTTTTTGTGTAAAAAATTTTTTTGTTATTTTTATTTTTCATTTTTTCTATAATTGTTCCTCCTGTGTTCCTAAATTTATCAATTTTTTTGTAAAAAAAAGTTTTGTTTTAATTTTCTTAGGTTTTTATCTGACTTACTATAGGTAACTGAAAAATCCAGGTAGGGTTAGGGTTAGGGTATTGCGGGCCCCTGTAAACTATGCAAAGAGACAATTGGTAGACCTTTGTTGGTTTTGACTGCTTGTACAGGTAGGCGCGGTCCGAGGATCAGTCGCTCGGTCCCAACTGGAGGTAAGTGTCCCAGGCAAGTAGGGAGGTCCCGCGGTTCAAAACGTCCACCGACATGGCTTGCTGAGGTTGTCCATTTCAAAGTTCTTTAGGTAGGCGTGGTCCAGAGACCAGAGGCGTGGCTCCAATTTGAGGTAAGTATCCAAGGTAGGAAAACGGGTCCGAATAAAATCCGGTGGATTGAGCCTCCCGTTTGGAAGTTACGTTCCCAGTGGAACACAAACTGGAAATGGAATCGGGGTCCGTGACGGCCGTTGTTGTGAGGTAGGTCTTTGTTGGCAAGTGCGTCTATTGCGGATCCCCTGGCGCCCGCTCGGGTGCACACCATTCCATGAAAGTGGCCAGGGCCCGGTCGTAAGCAGGCGACAGCTGTGGTGATTGACCCCGAGTGAGCGTAGGCCGGCACGTCTTTTGAGTTTTGTCGGAGGCCTTACGGAAAGCTGGAGGATGTTTGTCCTGCCCCTCGAATAAATTGCGCTCAGTATGGGCTGGGTGGGGATTTGGGTTAGGGTTAGGGTTAGGGTTAGGGTTGGGGTTGGGGTTAGGGTTAGGGTTAGGGTTAGGGTTGGGATTAGGGTTAGGGTTAGGGTTGGGGTTAGGGTTGGGGTTAGGGTTGGGGCTAGGGACAGTCACAGCCACGGGGACCAAGGACCGGCCTCCCGGTGCCAGGCCTGGCACAGTGACTCGAACACTCGCAGCGGAGTCCCGTGTTAGGGATACCCCGGTCAGCTGCCCACGGCCAGGTCCGACGGTCCCAACCTTTGTCTTCCGCGGTCGGAGGGAATATGTCCTAGCGCCATCAGTTGGGGTTGGCTGCTGTTCCCGTCCTGGAGCAGGAGTAGGGCAATCCTCTTCCCGTGACCGTCCGGGTGTCTGAAGTGAAGCAGGGTCAGACCCTTCTTGTCCACCGTTGACGTCCATCTCCACACCTTCTCCACTTGAATCACCGTCGTCCTCCCCCGGCTCTTCAGTTTCCCGCCCCGAACAAAGCTGGTCTTCCCAGCAACCTTCGAACCAGTACTTGGCCTCGTCAATCGTCTCCACCGAGATTCGTGGATAATTCCGTTTTGCCCATTTAGTCGCCACCCCAAAGGCGGCCTCAAAATCCGGGGTGATAATGTCCTCCAATTCGCACAGAAGTATGTGCTTACGAGCCCGGTAGTGTTCCCCCAAGATTTGGCAGGTAGTGTGTCCCCAGTTCTTTGCGTTGCCCATGATCAGTTCCAGAACCTCCGCCGTGGGGCAAGCTGGCTTAATCATGGTGGACAGCACCTCCACCATCCTGGCGATGGACTTTGGTTGTTGGGCCCCCAGATAGGGGTCTATGCAGCTCTGATGGTGAATCAGTCTGATGAGGTCGTGCGCCTTCCGAACCAAGCGACCGAATTCGGCCGTCGCCGGTCGCCAACCATTAGCCGGAACTGCATCGCTGGTGAAATGTTGGCGATCTGGTGGTCGCGGTCCCTGGCCCTGGCGCACCACCCTCGCATACGAGCTACCCTGGGAGCATGTAGGGCAGGGGGGGCCCGAAGGAGGCACAGGCCGGTTAGGTTTATGAGATAGAGACCCCCCCCACCTAGCGGAGGGGAGGGGAGATGCACGGGCACATCCCCCGAGACCCCATCCTGCCCCCAGCACCCGGTGCTGGCGCGCCTGCTTGCGTCGCCGTCCATACCACACTGTCGTCCAGTCGCTGTCCATTCTGGAAGTGTCCTTGGCAATAAAAAGTAAAAGGTTGTTTGTGAATCCTGTTTTTATTGGAATTTTTTTCAAAAAAATGCAGTAAAAATCCAGAACTGTATAACACCGGTTTTCAAAAATATTTGTGTGCCCTGACAACGTTTCGGCCGCTAGGGCCTTCCTCAGGTCTGGCACACAAACAAACAAATCCACGGGTCAGGTAAATCCACTTTTGGTAACTGCTGCTGAGTTGTTTCCTCGTCGCTCCCGCTCCACGCACTGAGCTTTGCGCGTCCTTTTATACACCCTGCCCGGTTGGAATTTCTAATTTTGAATTTTTGTTTTCGTTTTTGAGTTTATTTGGTTTCTTAAAAATAAAACTGGTTCTAGCCCAAAAAACGCTGCTAAATTGCGGTTGAAATTGTAAATTATGAACTTGAATATTGTTTCAGTAAGGTTTATTTGTTTTGTTTTACTAGATGTCAGTGTTACTATAATAATTATTATTATTATTACAATTATTATTATTATCATTAATAATACTTTTTGTAAGAAAATTTTTTTGTGTAAAAAATTTTTTTGTTATTTTTATTTTTCATTTTTTCTATAATTGTTCCTCCTGTGTTCCTAAATTTATCAATTTTTTTGTAAAAAAAAGTTTTGTTTTAATTTTCTTAGGTTTTTATCTGACTTACTATAGGTAACTGAAAAATCCAGGTAGGGTTAGGGTTAGGGTATTGCGGGCCCCTGTAAACTATGCAAAGAGACAATTGGTAGACCTTTGTTGGTTTTGACTGCTTGTACAGGTAGGCGCGGTCCGAGGATCAGTCGCTCGGTCCCAACTGGAGGTAAGTGTCCCAGGCAAGTAGGGAGGTCCCGCGGTTCAAAACGTCCACCGACATGGCTTGCTGAGGTTGTCCATTTCAAAGTTCTTTAGGTAGGCGTGGTCCAGAGACCAGAGGCGTGGCTCCAATTTGAGGTAAGTATCCAAGGTAGGAAAACGGGTCCGAATAAAATCCGGTGGATTGAGCCTCCCGTTTGGAAGTTACGTTCCCAGTGGAACACAAACTGGAAATGGAATCGGGGTCCGTGACGGCCGTTGTTGTGAGGTAGGTCTTTGTTGGCAAGTGCGTCTATTGCGGATCCCCTGGCGCCCGCTCGGGTGCACACCATTCCATGAAAGTGGCCAGGGCCCGGTCGTAAGCAGGCGACAGCTGTGGTGATTGACCCCGAGTGAGCGTAGGCCGGCACGTCTTTTGAGTTTTGTCGGAGGCCTTACGGAAAGCTGGAGGATGTTTGTCCTGCCCCTCGAATAAATTGCGCTCAGTATGGGCTGGGTGGGGATTTGGGTTAGGGTTAGGGTTAGGGTTAGGGTTGGGGTTGGGGTTAGGGTTAGGGTTAGGGTTAGGGTTGGGATTAGGGTTAGGGTTAGGGTTGGGGTTAGGGTTGGGGTTAGGGTTGGGGCTAGGGACAGTCACAGCCACGGGGACCAAGGACCGGCCTCCCGGTGCCAGGCCTGGCACAGTGACTCGAACACTCGCAGCGGAGTCCCGTGTTAGGGATACCCCGGTCAGCTGCCCACGGCCAGGTCCGACGGTCCCAACCTTTGTCTTCCGCGGTCGGAGGGAATATGTCCTAGCGCCATCAGTTGGGGTTGGCTGCTGTTCCCGTCCTGGAGCAGGAGTAGGGCAATCCTCTTCCCGTGACCGTCCGGGTGTCTGAAGTGAAGCAGGGTCAGACCCTTCTTGTCCACCGTTGACGTCCATCTCCACACCTTCTCCACTTGAATCACCGTCGTCCTCCCCCGGCTCTTCAGTTTCCCGCCCCGAACAAAGCTGGTCTTCCCAGCAACCTTCGAACCAGTACTTGGCCTCGTCAATCGTCTCCACCGAGATTCGTGGATAATTCCGTTTTGCCCATTTAGTCGCCACCCCAAAGGCGGCCTCAAAATCCGGGGTGATAATGTCCTCCAATTCGCACAGAAGTATGTGCTTACGAGCCCGGTAGTGTTCCCCCAAGATTTGGCAGGTAGTGTGTCCCCAGTTCTTTGCGTTGCCCATGATCAGTTCCAGAACCTCCGCCGTGGGGCAAGCTGGCTTAATCATGGTGGACAGCACCTCCACCATCCTGGCGATGGACTTTGGTTGTTGGGCCCCCAGATAGGGGTCTATGCAGCTCTGATGGTGAATCAGTCTGATGAGGTCGTGCGCCTTCCGAACCAAGCGACCGAATTCGGCCGTCGCCGGTCGCCAACCATTAGCCGGAACTGCATCGCTGGTGAAATGTTGGCGATCTGGTGGTCGCGGTCCCTGGCCCTGGCGCACCACCCTCGCATACGAGCTACCCTGGGAGCATGTAGGGCAGGGGGGGCCCGAAGGAGGCACAGGCCGGTTAGGTTTATGAGATAGAGACCCCCCCCACCTAGCGGAGGGGAGGGGAGATGCACGGGCACATCCCCCGAGACCCCATCCTGCCCCCAGCACCCGGTGCTGGCGCGCCTGCTTGCGTCGCCGTCCATACCACACTGTCGTCCAGTCGCTGTCCATTCTGGAAGTGTCCTTGGCAATAAAAAGTAAAAGGTTGTTTGTGAATCCTGTTTTTATTGGAATTTTTTTCAAAAAAATGCAGTAAAAATCCAGAACTGTATAACACCGGTTTTCAAAAATATTTGTGTGCCCTGACAACGTTTCGGCCGCTAGGGCCTTCCTCAGGTCTGGCACACAAACAAACAAATCCACGGGTCAGGTAAATCCACTTTTGGTAACTGCTGCTGAGTTGTTTCCTCGTCGCTCCCGCTCCACGCACTGAGCTTTGCGCGTCCTTTTATACACCCTGCCCGGTTGGAATTTCTAATTTTGAATTTTTGTTTTCGTTTT
This sequence comes from Syngnathus leptorhynchus, assembly GCF_054491065.1. NCBI lineage: Eukaryota > Metazoa > Chordata > Actinopteri > Syngnathiformes > Syngnathidae > Syngnathus > Syngnathus leptorhynchus. The sequence goes on along the minus strand of NC_141201.1, from coordinate 5,218 downwards.
TGAGTTTATTTGGTTTCTTAAAAATAAAACTGGTTCTAGCCCAAAAAACGCTGCTAAATTGCGGTTGAAATTGTAAATTATGAACTTGAATATTGTTTCAGTAAGGTTTATTTGTTTTGTTTTACTAGATGTCAGTGTTACTATAATAATTATTATTATTATTACAATTATTATTATTATCATTAATAATACTTTTTGTAAGAAAATTTTTTTGTGTA